>NW_006798212.1:4047-39241 GCF_000442215.2 Lipotes vexillifer
GTGTGGGCCTCTCACTGCTGTGGCCTCTCCCGTTGGGGAGCACAGGCTCCGGACGCACAGGCTCAGCGGCCATGGCTCACGGGCCCAGCCGCTCCGCGGCATGTGGGATCTTCCCAGACTGGAGCACAAACCTGTGTCCCCTGCATCGGCAGGCGGACTCTCAACCACTGCGCCACCAGGGAAGCCCCTAGGAACATATTTTAATAGTTGTGTTTTAGGAAGATTCAGTACCATGTTAGCTACGAGAGATGGTAGAAGAGAAAACCAGCAATGATATACCACAGTAATCTCAATGAGAATCAAGATGAGAGACTGAGCAAGCGTGGTGGCAGAGGTAATGGACAACTTGGGGTGTTTTCATGATACCTCAAAAGGAAAAATTATAGAACTTGACTGATTGATGTAAGGGTCCCTTTTAGGAATTACAAGAATAGTGTATATTTAATTCAAAGAAAGTCTGTCATGTTAAAATAATTTCTGTGTACTGGAAGTTTCAAATAATTTCTTTAACATGCATTTTGTGACCAAAGCTTGCCTGTTTTATAAAGTATATTTTTCGTATTTTAGCTTATTTTCCTAACTTTGTGGAATAAGAACCTTGAGAGTTGTCAGTTGTTTAAAAAGAATCCTCTTCTTAATATGTAATATTTTCTTTTTAATTAAGTGGTTTGTACAGTTCAGCTATTCATTTTTTGTTACATTAAAATATTTTAACGGGGGAGACCTTAAAGATGGCAGAGGAGTAAGATGTGGAGATCACCTTCCTCCCCACAAATACATCAGAAATACATCTACATGTGGAATAACTCCAACAGAACATCTACTGAATACTGGAAGAAGACCTCAGACTTTCCAAAAGCCATGTGGCTGACAGGGTCTTGGTGCTCTAGCCGGGTGTCAGGCCTGTGCCTTTGAGGAGGGAGAGCTGAGTTCAGGACACTGGTCCACCAGACACCCCCCAGCTCCACGTAATATCAAACGGTGAAGGATCTCCCAGAGATCTCCATCTTAACGCTAAGACCCAGCTCCACTCAACGACCAGCAAGCTACAGTGCAGGACACCCTACGCCAAACAACTAGCAAGAGAGGAACACAACCCCACCCATTAGCAGAGAGGCAGCTTAAAATCATAATAAGGTCACAGACACCCCAAAACACACCACCGGATGTGGTCCTGCCCACCAGAAAGAAAAGATCCAACCTCATCCACCAGAACACAGACACTAGTCCCCTCCACCAGGAAGCCTACACAACCCACTGAACCAACCTTAGACACTGGGGGCGAAGACCAAAAACAATGGGAATTACGAATGTGCAGCCTGTGAATAGGAGACCCCAAACACAGTAAGTTAAGCCAAATAAGAACACAGAGAAACACACAGCAGATGAAGGAGCAAGGTAAAAACCCACCAGACCAAACAAATGAAGAGGAAATAGGCAGTGTACTGGAAAAAGAATTCAGAGTAATGATAGTAAAGATGATACAAAATCTTGGAAATAGGATGGAGAAAATGTAAGAAATGTTTAACAAGGACCTAGAAGAACTAAAGAGCAAACAAACAGTGATGAACAACACAATAAATGAAATTTAAAATTCTCTAGAAGGGAGCAATAGCAGAATATATGAGATATAAGAATGGGTAAGTGACCTGGAATACAAAATGGTGGAAATAACTACTGCAGAGCAGAATAAAGAAAAAAGAATGAAAAGAATTGAGGACAGTCTCAGAGATCTCTGGGACAACATTAAAGGCACCAACATTCAAATTATAGGGGTCCCAGAAGAAAAAGAAAGGGACTGAGAAAATATTTGAAGAGATTATAGTTGAAAACTTCCCTAATATGGGAAAAGAAATAGTCAATCAAATCCAGGAAGGGCAGAGAGTCCCATACAGGATAAATACAAGGAGAAACACGCCAAGACACATGTTAATCAAACTATCAAAAATTAAATACAAAAAACAAACATTAAAAGCAGCAAGGGAAAAAACAACAAACAACATACAAGGGAATCCCCATAAGGTTAATAGCTGATATTTCAGCAGAAATTCTGCAAGCCAGAAGGGAGTGGCAAGACATATATAAGTGATAAAAGAGAAAAACTTACAACCAAGATTACTCTACCCAGCAAGCATCTCATTCAGATCTGATGGAGAAATTAAAACCTTTATAGACAAGAAAAAGGTGAGAGAGTTCAGCACCACCAAACCAGTTTTACAACAAATGCTAAAGGAACTTCTCTGGGCAGGAAACACAAGAGAAGGAAAAGACAGATAATAACAAACCCAAAACAAGTAAGACAATGGTAATAGGAACATACATATCTACAATTACCTTAAATGTAAATGGATTAAATACTCCCACCAGAAGACATGGACTGGCTGAATGGATACAAAAACAAGACCCATATATATGCTGTCTACAAGAGACCCACTTCAGACCTAGGGACACATACAAACTGAAAGTGAGGGGAGCGAAAGAGATATTTTATTCAAATGGAGATCAAAAGAAAGCTGGAGTAGCAATTCTCATATCAGACAAAATAGACTTTAAAATAAAGACTATTACAAGAGACAAAGAAGGACAACACATGATTAACATCAATCCAAGAAGAAGATATAACAATTGTAAATGTTTATGCACCCAACATAGGAGCACCTTAATACATAAGGCAAATGATAACAGCCATAAAAGGGGAAATCGACAATAACACAATCATAGTAGAGGACGTTAGCACCCCACTTTCACCATTGGACAGATCATCCAAAGTGAAAATAAAAAAGGACACAAGCTTTAAATGATACATTAAACAAGATGGACTTAATTGATATTTACAGGACATTCCCTCCAAGAACAACAGAATACACTTTCTTCTCAAGTGCTCATAGAACATTCTCCAGGATAGATCATATCTTGGATCACAAATCAAGCCTTATTAAATTTAAGAAAATTGAAATCGTATCAAGTATCTTTTCTGACCACAATGCTATGAGACTAGATATCAATTACAGGAAAAATTCTGTAGAAAATACAAACACATGGAGGCTAAACAATACACTACTTAATAACCAAGAGATCACTGAAGAAATCAAAGAGGAAATAAAAAAATACCTAGAAACAAATGACAATGAAAACACAACAACCCCAAACCTATGGGATGCAGCAAAAGCAATTCTAAGAGGGAAGTTTATAGCAATACAATCCTACCTCAAGGAACAAGAAACATCTCAAATAAACAACCTAACCTTACATGTAAAGCAACTAGAGAAAGAAGAACAAAAATCCCCTAAAGTTAGCAGAGGAAAAAAATCATAAAGATCAGATCAGAAATAAATGAAAAAGAAATGAAGGAAACAATAACAAAGATCAATAAAACTAAAAGCTGATTCTTTGAGAAGATAAACAAAACTGATAAATCATTAGCCAGACTCATCAAGAAAAAAAGGGAGAAGACTCAATAGAATTAGAAATGAAAAAGGAGAAGTAACAACTGACACTGCAGAAATACAAAGGATCATCAGAGATTACTACAAGCAACTCTATGCCAATAAAATGGACAATCTGGAGGAAATAGACAAATTCTTAGAAAAGCACAACCTTCTAAGACTAAAGCAGGAAGAAATAGAAAATATAAACAGACCAATCACAAGCACTGAAATTGAGACTGTGATTAAAAATCTTCCAACAAACAAAAGCCCAGGACCAGATAGCTTCAGAGGCGAATTCTATCAAACATTTAGAGAAGAGCTAACACCTATCCTTCTCAAACTCTTCCAAAATATAGCAGAGGGAGGAACACTCCCAAACTCATTCTACAAGGCCACCATCACTCTGTTACCAAAACTAG
Organism: Lipotes vexillifer; assembly: GCF_000442215.2. Taxonomy (NCBI): domain Eukaryota; kingdom Metazoa; phylum Chordata; class Mammalia; order Artiodactyla; family Lipotidae; genus Lipotes; species Lipotes vexillifer. The sequence continues at coordinate 7,895 of NW_006798212.1, forward strand.
ACAAAGATGTCACAAAGAGGGCTTCCCTGGTGGCGCAGTGGTTGAGAGTCCCCCTGCCGATGCAGGGGACACGGATTCGTGCCCCAGTCCGGGAAGATCCCACATGCCACGGAGCGGCTGGGCCTGTGAGCCATGGCCGCTGGGCCTGCACGTCCGGAGCCTGTGCTCTGCAGCGGGAGAAGGCACAGTAGTGAGAGGCCCACACACGGCAAAAAAAACCAAAAACAAAAAAGATGTCACAACGAAAGAAAACTACAGGCCAATATCACTGATGAACATAGATGCAAAAATCCTCAACAAAATACCAGCAAACAGAATCCAACAGCACACTAAAAGGATCATACACCATTACCAAGTGGGGTTTATCCCAGGAATGCAAGCATTCATCAATATATGCAAATCAATCAATGTGATAAACCATATTAAAAAACTGAAGGATAAAAACTATATGATGATCTCAATAGATGGAGAAAAAGCTTTTGACAAAATTCAACACCCATTTATGGTAACAACCTTCCATAAAGTAGGCATAGAGGGAACTTACCTCAACATAATAAAAGCCATATATGACAAACCCACAGCCAACATCATTCTCAATGGTGAAAACCTGAAACCATTTCCTCTAAGATCAGGAACAAGACAAGGTTGTCCACTCTCACCACCATTATTCAACATAGTTTTGGAAATTTTATCCACAGCAATCAGAGAAGGAAAGAAATAAAAAGAATCCAAATCAGAGAAGAAGTAAAGCTGTCACTGTTTGCAGATGATACGATACTACAAATAGAGAATCCTAAAGATGCTACCAGAAAACCACTAGAGCTAATCAATGAAGTTGCTAAACTAGCAGGATACAAAATTAATGAACAGAAATCTCTTGCATTCCTATACACCAATGATGAAAAATCTGAAAGAGAAATGAAGGGAACAGTCCCATTTACCACTGCAACACAAAGAATAAAATACCTAGGAATAAACCTACTTAAGGAGACCAAAGACCTGTATGCAGAAAACTGTAAGACACGATGAAAGAAAATAAAGATGATACATACAGATGGAGAGATATACCATGTTCTTGGATTGGGAGACTCAACACTGTGAAAATGATTATGCTACCCAAAGCAATCTACAGATTCAATGCAATCCCTATCAAACTACCACTGGTGTTTTTCACAGAACTAGAACACAAAATTTTACAATTTGTATGGAAACACAAAGACCACGAATAGCCAAAGCAATCTTGAGAAGGAAAAACGGAGCTGGAGGAATCAGTCTCCCTGACTTCAGACTATACTGCAAAGCTACAGTAATCAAGGCAGTATGGTACTGGCACAAAAACAAAAATGTAGATCAATGGAACAAGATAGAAAGCCCAGAGATAAACCCACGCACATATGGTCACCTTATCTTTGATAAAGGAGGCAAGAATATACAATGGAGAAAAGACAGCCTCTTCATAAGTGGTGCTGGAAAAACTGGACAGCTACGTGGAAAAGAATGAAATTACAACACTCCCTAACACCATACACAAAAATAAACTCAAAATGTATTAAAGACCTAAATATAAGGCCAGACACTATCAAACTCTTAGAGGAAACCATAGGCAGAACGCTGTATGACATCAATCACAGCAAGATCCTTTTTGACCCACCTCCTAGAGAAATGGAAATAAAAACAAAAATAAACAAATGGTACCTAATGAAACTTAAAGACTTTTTCACAGCAAGGAAAACATAAACAAGACAAAGAGACAACCCTCAGGATGGGAGAAAATATTTTCAAATGAAGCAACTACAAAGGATTAATCTCCAAAATTTACAAGCAGCTCATGCAGCTCAATATCAAAAAAACAAACAACCCAATCCAAACATGGGCAGAAGACCTAAATAGATATTTTCCAAATAAGATATACAGATTGCCAACAAACACATGAAAGAATGCTTAACATCACTAATTAGAGATATGCAAATCAAAACTACAATGATGTATCACCTCACACCAGTCAGAATGGCCATTATCAAAAAATCTACAAACAATGAGTGCTGGAGCGGGTGTGGAGAAAAGGGAACCCTCCTGCACCGTTGGTGGGAATGTAAATTAATACAGCCACTATGAAGAACAGTATGGAGGTTCCTGAAAAAACTAAAAATAGAACTACAATACGACCCAGCAATCCCACTACTGGGCACTTACCCTGAGAAAACCATAATTCAAAAAGAGTCATGTACCACAATGTTCATTGCAGCTCTGTTTACAATAGCCAGGACATGGAAGTAACCTAAGTGTCTACTGACAGATGAATGGATAAAGACGATGTGGCACATATATACAATGGAATATTACTCGCCATAAAAAGAAATGAAATTGAGTTATTTTTTTAGTGAGGTGGATGGACCTAGAGACTGTCATACAGAGTGAAGTAAGTCAGAAAGAGAAAAACAAATAATGTATGCTAACATATATATATGCAATCTAAAAAAAAAAAAAAACTCATTCTGAAGAGCCTAGGGGCAGGGCAGGAATAAAGACGCAGACATAGAGAATGGACTTCAGGACATGGGGAGGGGGAAGGGTAAGCTGGGACAAAGTGAGAGAGTGGCATGGAGTTATATATACTACCAAATATCAAATAGATAGCTAGTGGGAAGCAGCTGCATAGCACAGGGAGATCAGCTTGGTGCTTTGTGACCACCTAGAGGGGTGGGTTAGGAAGTGTGGGAGGGAGATGCAAGAGGGAGGAGATAAGGGGATATATGTATATGTATATCTGATTCACTTTGTTTTAAACCAGAGACTAACACAGCATTGTCTGATTCACTTTGTTTTAAACCAGAGACTAACACACCACTGTAAAACAATTATACCCCAATAAAGATGTTAAAAAAATATTTTAATGTTTCCTTGTTTCTTTAACTTACAAATTCACTTGTCCCCACTATTTTGTGGTGGTTGTTTCTTCCTGAGTTTAAGAGACTTTACATCTCATACTTTTTTATTTCTTTTTATCACATACCATGCTTACCATACTGTTGGGCACATAGAACATTTATTGATTCAGTGATTAACTTCATTTAAAAAACAAGGCTTTTTTCCCGTGTCAAGAATTTTAAAATATTAATATTTAACATGCTTTTCAAATGTCCTGTTTCGACTTACTTTTAGAATGTAATTCCATAAGGACAGAGTCTGCTATACGTGACTTTGCTTCTCTCTTAAAACCTAGCACAGTGCCTGGCCAAGGTTGAGGAAACAGTCATTGAACAAATGAATGGTTTATTTACTTGAATAACTATATTCTATTCAAAATAATGAGTCCAGGTCTCTGACTATGTTAATACTTCCTGGAAAAGCAATACATAGAACATATTCTCTGTTTGTGTTTTTCTTGTATTGGAAGAAACTGCTACAGCTATGTGTGCTTCTGGGTTTGCATGCCAATGTACGTGAATGCATATGATTTGATTCTTAATGTGCCACTAGAGAAGTGCCTGTTTCTAAAAGTTGGTCCTAGTGCTCTAGGAAAGCAGGAGAGAGGGTGGTAGACATCTTCCACACAGATTGTGGCAGAGGTGGGCCCATAAAGGAAGAGCCAGGGTCTAGCAGAACCTCTGCTCAATACAGAAATTGCCATCCAAAATGAAATCTTTTGTTTCAAAACACTAACAATTTAAGTAAAACGATTTTAAAAGTAAAAAGTATTTGTGCACTTTACTGTATGTATATCACAATAATATATTTAAAAAGTGACAGATAGTGGTACACAAATAATTATTTTATTTCTAAAAATAACTGAGGCTTAAAAAGTCTTTTAAAAATTAAAAATGACCTACAAAGTCCATTTGATATACCTTTGGTCAGAGGAAACTAGCCACTATCAGAGGCACATTTTAGGAAATATTTTGGATCTAGCTGTTCCCTGGAGATAACATCTAATCCTGAGATGACTGTACTAACCCAATGGCCTTTACTTTTGGAAACATGTACTGCCACGTGATCAAGGAGGTGTTTCTTAAGCTGAAATTCTCAAGTTCATCTAGAATTAAGGTGATGCTGTTCTAAATCTATGATGATGTGTAATCTGCCTTCTGTTTCTGTAATACTTTGAACTTAATATTGGATAGGAAGCTCAGCTCCAAGCAAAAAATAATAGGTTTTGTTTTTCAAGGACTTTTTGCTAGAAGAACAAATCATCTTTTCCAGGTAAGGATGAACTAAAGGGGACACACACACACACACACACACACACACACACACACACACACACACACACACACACACACACACACACACACACACACACACACACACACACACACACACAGAGACATACACATTTGTATAATCTCAGATACCCAATTTTCAAAACCCATATTTTTATAATTTAACCAACATTTGAGCAATTTCCTATTACTTACCCAAAAATGATCTTACAAAACTTTAATATTTGTGGTTCCTGTGAACATTACCCATTGAGGTCTATGAAACTCTAAATATGCCTAAACCACAGCTGTTAAGTAACACTATTTAACAGAATATTTTCTGAAGTGCTTTTTCAGGAAACCATCCCAGCCACAAAGTAGTTCTCAGCATCAGATATTCAGCTTTCTTAAACCCGGATTAAAGACCAGTGATGATTCTGGGATGTTTTTAAATCACTCTGTAATTGCAAATGGTTAATCAAATTCATTAATTAGAATTTAAAGACTTACACTTTGACTTAATGTACAGCTCTGAACTCAGGAATTCTCTAGTCAGAGAGCAGAGCATCTGTAATTGGCACTCTCAAGGTCAGTGGCAGTGGTGACCACTTGTATAAATTCCAGGGACCTTAGCCTCTGAAAATATCCTTTGTTTTATTTTCAAATGCTTTCTTCCAAGTTGGGCTTTGAAATTTTAAGAGCTCTATTCCAGCTGCACTCTTAATATTGGCCTCAAATATATTTTAAATAAGTGGGCTGAAGAATGATTCTCCATGAGAAATGAACTTGTGACCCTGTAAAGAAAAAGTCATGGTTAAATGTGCAGATAAAGACTGAGGCAAAGCTTGCAGACAAGCAAGAGGGGAGCAGGGATGGGAGGGAATTCAGATGAAGTTCGTTTTTTTGTACCATTTTGGATTGTTTGTGATCTAAAATTTATGTCAGCTTTTGGATCTGTTCATAGAGTCTGAAACTCCCCAGTCCTAGATGTATATTCGGCCGAGCACAAAACAGTCTACACCTCAGTGACTTTTCAGAGTAGCTGAAACATGTGGAGCCCTTCTCACAGCATCAGGCCACTACATCACTGTGACTCCCTGGCTTCTTCCCACTGTCTAAAGCATTAGGTTGGACCTTGCTGTGTCTTTTGGCCACACCTTAGTCATGTGGGAGGGAATAGTTTAGGAAGAGCTATAAAGTACCCCAATTTGTCTTGCATCAAGGGACAGCATCCTGGACTCAGAACTGAATAGAATGAGCCTCTGATAGTGGAGGGAGGATGTCACTGACCAGATGAGGCCAGGGCTGCGGCCACAGTGGGGGTGAGGCGCTGGGGCTGACTAGCAAGGGAGGATATGATTGAATTAAAGGTCCAATCCTTTATGATGCAGGGAGCCTTAGGGAAATCTCAGGAGTCAAGTGGTAACTTTCTTATTTTTTTCAGCCTAAGATATATTAAAAATAGAAAAAGGCAAAAGTGAGATTTCACCAATTAGGGTGTATTTATTTATTTTTATTTATTAACAACTTTATTGGAGTATAATTGTTTTACAATGATGTGTTAGTCTCTGCTTTATAACAAAGTGAATCAGTTATACATATACATATGTTCCCATATCTCTTCCCTCTTGCGTCTCCCTCTTTCCCACCCTCCCTATACCCCCCCTCTAGGTGGTCACAAAGCAGCGAGCTGATCTCCCTGTGCTATGCAGCTGCTTCCCACTAGCTATCTATTTTACATTTGGTAGTGTATATATGTCCACACCACTCTCTCACTTTGTCACAGCTTACCCTTCCCCCTCCCCGTATCCTCAAGTCCATTCTCTAGTAGGTCTGTGTCTTTATTCCCGTCTTACCCCTAGGTTCTTCATGACATTTTTTTTTCTTAGATTCCATATACATGTGTTAGCATACGGTATTTGTCTTTCTCTTTCTGACTTACTTCACTCTGTATGACAGACTCTAGGTCCATCCACCTCACTACAAATAACTCAATTTTGTTTCTTTTAATGGCTGAGTAATATTCCATTGTATATGTGTGCCACATTTCTTTATCCATTCATGTGGCGACGGACACTTAGGTTGCTTCCATGTCCTGGCTATTGTAAATAGAGTTGCAATGAACATTGTGGCACATGACTCTATTTGAATTATGGTTTTCTCAGGGTATATGCCCAGTAGTGGGATTGCTGGGTCGTATTGTAGTTCTATTTTCAGTTTTTCAAGGAACCTCCATACTGTCCTCCATAGTGGCTGTATCAATCTACATTCCCACCAACAGGGCAAGAGGGTTCCCTTTTCTCCACACCCTCTCCAGCATTTATTGTTTGTACATTTTCTGATAATGGCCATTCTGACTGGTGTGAGGTGATATCTCATTGAAGTTTTGATTTGCATTTCTCTAATGATTAATGATGTTGAGCATTCTTTCGTGTGTTTGTTGGCAATCTGTATATCTTATTTGGAGAAATCTCTATGTAGGTCTTCTGCCCATTTTTAGACTGGGTTGTTTGTTTTTGTGATATTGACCTGCATGAGATGCTTGTAAATTTTGGAGATTAATCCTTTGTCAGTTGCTTCATTTGAAAATATTTTCTCCCATTCTGAGGGTTGTCTCTTTGTCTTGTTTATGTTTTCCTTGCTGTGAAAAAGTCTTTAAGTTTCATTAGGTACCATTTGTTTATTTTTGTTTTTATTTCCATTTCTCTAGGAGGTGGGTCAAAAAGGATCTTGCTGTGATTGATGTCATACAGCGTTCTGCCTAGCCTATGCTCTAAGAGTTTGATAGTGTCTGGCCTTATATTTAGGTCTTTAATACATTTTGAGTTTACTTTTGTGTATGGTGTTAGGGAGTGTTGTAATTTCATTCTTTTCCACGTAGCTGTCCAGTTTTCCCAGCACCACTTATGAAGAGGCTGTCTTTTCTCCATTGTATATTCTTGCCTCCTTTATCAAAGATAAGGTGACCATATGTGCGTGGGTTTATCTCTGGGCTTTCTATCTTGTTCCATTGATCTACATTTTTGTTTTTGTGCCACTACCATACTGTCTTGATTACTGTAGCTTTGTAGTATAGTTTGAAGTCAGGAAGCTGATTCCTCCAGCTCTGTTTTTCCTTCTCAAGATTGCTTTGGCTATTCGTGGTCTTTTGTGTTCCCATACAAATTGTGAAATTTTTTGTTCTAGTTCTGTGAAAAATGCCAGTGGTAGTTTGATAGGGATTGCACTGAATTTGTAGATTGCTTTGGGTACTATAGTCATTTTCACAATGTTGATTCTTCCCATCCAAGAACATGGTATATCTCTCCATCTATTTGTATCATCTTTAATATCTTTCATCAGTGTCTTATAATTTTCTGCATACAGGTCTTTTGTCTCCTTAGGTAGCTTTATTCCTAGGGGTTTTATTCTTTTTGTTGCAATGGTAAATGCAAAAAAATTTTACTTTCATATTTTTCATCTTTAGTGTATAGGATGCAAGAGATTTCTGTGCATTAATTTTGTATCTGGCTGCTTTACCAAATTCATTGATTTGCTCCAGTAGTTTTCTGGTAGCATCTTTAGGATTCTCTCTATATAGTATCATGTCATCTGAAAACAGTGACAGCTTTACTTCTTCTTTTCTGATTTGGATTCCTTTTATTTCTCTTTCTTCTCTGATTGCTGTAGGTAAAACTTCCAAAGCTATGTTGATTAACAGTGGTGAGAGTGGTCAACCTTGTCTTGTTCCTGATCTTAGTGGAAACGGTTTCGGTTTTTCACCATTGAGAACGATGTTTGCTGTGGGTTTGTCATATATGGCCTTTATTATGTTGAGGTAGTTCCCTCTATGCCTACTTTCTGGAGGGTTTTTTTATCATAAACGGGTGTTGAATTCTGTCGACAGCTTTCTCTGCATCTACTGAGATGATCATATGGTTTTTCTCCTTCAGTTTGTTAATATGGTGTATCACATTGCTTGATTTGTGTATATTGAAGAATCCTTGCATTCCTGGGATAAATCCCACTTGGTAATGGTGTATGATCCTTTTAATGTGCTGTTGGTTTCCGTTTGCTAGTATTTTGTTGAGGATATTTGCATGTATGTTTATCAGTGATATTGGCCTGTAGTTTTCTTTCTTTGTGACATGTTTGTCTGGTTTGGTATAAGGGTGATGGTGGCCTCGTAGAATGAGTTTGGGAGTGTTCCTCCCTCTGCTATATTTTGGAAGAGTTTGAGAAGGATGGGTGTTAGCTCTTCTCTAAATGTTTGATAGAATTCGCCTGTGAACATCTGGTCCTGGGCTTTTGTTTGTTGGAAGATTGTTAATCACAGTTTCAATTTCAGTGCTTGTGGCTGGTCTGTTCCTATTTTCTATTTCTTCCTCGTTCAGTCTTGGAAGTTTGTGCATTTCTAAAAATTCGTCCATTTCTTCCAGGTTGTCCATTTTATTGGCATATAGTTGGTTGTAGTAGTCTCTTATGATCCTTTGTATTTCTGCAGTGTCAGTTGTTATTTCTCCTTTTTCATTTCTAATTTTATTGATTTGAGTCTTCTCCCTTTTTTTCTTGATGAGTCTGGCTAATGGTTTATCAATTTTGTTTATCTTCTCAAAGAACCAGCTTTTGGTTTTATTGATCTTTGCTATTGTTTCCTTCATTTCTTTTTCATTTATTTCTGATCTGATCTTTATGATTTCTTTCCTTCTGCTAACTTTGGGTTTTTTTTGCTCCTCCTTCTCTAACTTCTTTACATGTAAGGTTAGGTTGTTTATTTGAGATGTTGCTTGTTTCTTAAGGTAGGCTTGTATAGCTATAAACTTCCCTCTTAGAAATGCTTTTGCTGCATCCCATAGGTTTTGGGTTATTGTGTTTTCATTGTCATTTGTTTCTTGGTATTTTTTGACTTCCTGTTTGATTTCTTCAGTGATCTCTTCATTATTTAGTAGGATATTGTGCAGCCTACAGGTGTTTACGTTTTTTACAGATTTTTTCCTGTAATTGATATCTAGTCTCATAGTTTTGTGGTCAGACAGGATACTTGATACGATTTTAATTTTCTTAAATTTACCAAGGCTTGATTTGTGCCCCAAGATATGATCTATCCTGGAGATCGTTCCATGAGCAATTGAGAAGAAAGTGTATTCTGTTGTTTTTGGATGGAATCCTATAAATAGCAATTAAGTCCATCTTATTTAACGTATCATTTAAAACTTGCGTTTCCTTATTTATTTTCATTTTGGATGATCTGTCCATTGGTGAAAGTGGGGTGTTAAAGCCCCATACTATGACTGTGTTACTGTTGATTTCCCCTTTTATGGCTGTTAGTATTTGCCTTATGTATTGAAGTGCTCCTATGTTGGGTGCATAAATATTTACAATTGTTATATCTTCTGCTTGGACTGATCCCTTAATAATTATGTAGTGTCCTTCTTTGTCTCTTGTAATAGTCTTTGTTTTAAAGTCTATTTTGTCTGATATGAGAATTGCTACTCCAGCTTTCTTTTGATTTCCATTTGCATGGAATATCTTTTTCCATTCCCTCACTTTCAATCTGTATGTGTCCCTAGGTCTGAAGTGGGTCTCTTGTTGACTGCGTATATACAGGTCCTGTTTTTGTATCCATTCAGCCAGTTTATGTCTTTTGGTTGGAGCATTTAATCCATTTACATTTAAGGTAATTATCGATATGTATGTTCCTATGATCATTTTCTTAATTGCTTTGGGTTTGTTATTGTTGGTCTTTTCCTTCTCTTGTGTTTCCTACCTAGAGAAGTTCCTTTAGTATTTGTAGTAAAGCTAGTTTGGTGGTGCTGAATTCTCTTAGCTTTTGCTTGTCTGTAAAGGTTTTAACTTCTCCCTCAAATCTGAATGAGATGCTTGCTGGGTAGAGTAATCTTGGTTGTAGCTTTTCCCCTTTCATAATTTTAAATATGTCCTGCCACTCCCTTCTTGATTGAAGAGTTTCTGCTGAAAGATCAGCTGTTAACCTTATGGGGACTCCCTTATGTGTTATTTGTTGTTTTTCCCTTGCTGCTTTTAATATTTGTTTTTTGTATTTAATTTTTGATAGTTTGATTAATATGTGTCTTGGCGTGTTTCTCCTTGGATTTATCCTGTATGGGACTCTCTGTGCTTCCTGGATTTGATTAACTATTTCCTTTCCCATATTAGGGAACTATAATCTCTTCAAATATTTTCTTCAACTATAATCTCTTCAAATATTTTCTCAGTCCCTTTCTTTTTCTCTTCTTCTTCTGGGACCCATATAATTCATATGTTGGTGCGTGTAATGTTGTCCCAGAGGTCTCTGAGACTGTCCTCAATTCTTTTCATTCCTTTTTCTTTATTCTGCTCTGCAGTAGTTATTTCCACTGTTTTGTATTCCAGGTCACTTACCCGTTCTTCTGCCTCAGATATTCTGCTATTGCTCCCTTCTAGAGAATTTTAAATTTCATTTATTGTGTTGTTCATCATTGTCTGTTTGCTCTTTAGTTCTTCTAGGTGCTTGTTAAACATTTCTTGTATTTTCTCCATTGTACTTCCAAGATTTTGGATCATCTTTACCATCATTATTCTGAATTCTTTTTCAGGTAGACTGCCTATTTTGTCTACATTTGTTAGGTCTGGTGGGTTTTTACCTTTCTCCTTCATCTGTTGTGTGTTTCTTTGTCTTCTCATTTTGCTTAACTTACTGTGTTTGGGGTCTCCTTTTTGCCAGCTGCAGGTCGTAGTTCCTGTTGTTTTTGGTGTCTGCCCCCAGTGGCTAAGGTTGGTTCAGTGGGTTGTGTAGGTTTCCTGGTGGAGGGGAGTAGTGCCTGTGTTCTGGTGGATAAGGCTGGATATTGTCTTTCTGGTGGGCAGGCCCACGTCTGGTGGTGTGTTTTGCGGTGTCTGTGACCTTATTATGATTTTAGGCAGCGTCTCTGCTAATGGGTGGGGTTGTGTTCCTGTTTTGCTAGTTGTTTGGCATAGGGTGTCCAGCACTGTAGCTTGCTGGTTGTTGAGTGGAGCTGGGTCTTGACGTTGAGATGGAGATCTCTGGGAGATTTTTGCCGTTTGATATTACGTGGGGCTGGGAGGTCTCTGATGGACCAATGTCCTGAACATGGCTCTCCTACCTCAGAGGCATAGCCCTGACGCCTGGCTGGAGCACCAACAGCCTGTCATCCACACGGCTTGATCATGGTGATGGTTGCATGAGTGTTTGCATATGTCCAAACTCAACAAATTTTATACAGGTAGACATCGAATATATTGCTGGTTTGGTTCCAGACCCCCTTTTTTTTCTTTTCTTTTGCACTTAGTCTAGTTTCTCTGGCTCATAGGGTGTGGCGTGCAGAGACCTCAAACCCAGCACCTTCAGACCAGAATTTCTAGTGCAAACAGGCTGCACAACAGCCCAACTCAAGAGGGAGGCAGTGACGGTTGGCTGCGTGCCCAATTATGGTGTATTTAAATATTTATATTTGAACAAAACAAAAACACATCTTATCAAAAAATCCATTAAATTGTACTGTTCAGAAGGTAATTATAAGATTTACAACAAATATATCATTGTAGAGTTCACTATAAGCAGTGTGATTGGTAATGGGTCACAATTTAAGTTGAAGTCTGGACTACTTATTTTAACCTGGCAGTACACCCCCTAACTGTATGCATCACCTCAGTTGAAGATGACATCAAAAGTCTTATCCAGATGGGCAACGGCCCTGTGGGCCAGCTGCATGGGGCAGGGTATGCAGCCTGGAGCCAGCAGAAAGGGCTTTATGAGTACACAGGTCTCTTTGTGTTTCTGAAGTTGAGAGACACAAGTGACTGCTGGGGCAGTGGGGGAAGATGGGTTGAGCAGCAAAGAGCTGTGAACTTTCTGATGTTAAAAAGAGACCTTGCACTAAACACAAGGAAACATTGCTCTGGGTTGGCAACTTTCAAGTCTTTGTAAAAACATGTGCTGCAAGATAACTAATTAGATATTAATTTGTGTGTTTGTGTGTGTGTGTGTGTGTGTGTGTGTATTTCGCTCACTGCATTTCCTTCCTCCATTCCAAGAAGGTGCTTCTGTGTTCCCGCAAAAGTGGGAGTAGTTGCTTCTGGGGGGGTGAAGCTCTAAGGTTAGAAGAGGAACGTGCTTGGGGGTCCTTGAGTATAAAGGGCCTCTGCTTGGCATCTACAAGGCGCCGTACAGTGGTGACTGGTCCTCTGAGGGGAATTGCTGTGTGCTCCCCTCAGGTGGCTAGACCAAAGCACATGGTCTCCAGCTGCTATAAATGTCCTGTGCTCCAGATCATTCAGGATCCAATGAAGCTCTTCAGGGCTCATATCAGCTTGTATGAAAAGTTTATCAGCAACGACCATGTGCACTGTAGGCCAAAGAGTCCTCTCAAAATGTTCTGCTTTTCATAAGACCTCTGGAACTTTGCATGATTCTAGGCAGTAGAGGACAGGGCAGAAAGGGAGAGCCACTAATAACAGATACTGAATTTCTTTTCAGCCAGGTGGAATGGAGCTGCAGAATCAGAATCAGAATCAGTTTTAATATATTTTAAAAAATAATGTGACACTTCTTGCACCTTCATGTGATACTTGAAAATGTATAGTTACTACAAAGCTATATATTTTTTCTTTAAAGGAAACCTTATTTGGAAGCCCAAAGTGAAAACAGGTAAAAATGGAAGCTTTTTAGATTGAAACAGGTCACAAGGCCTAAAATCCTGTCTCCTTGTTTCCCCCAAACAGTGCCTAAGACAGCTCATAGATGCTTTGGGATTCCATAAAAATTTCTTGAGTTCCACTGAGCACAGCTTTAAAGCTGCTGTTCTACATAGTGACCGTTAGTGAAGAATTTATAATGGTGATAATGATAATACTAATAATGAGAATAACATGTTGCTCTATAGTCTAAAAAGTGCTTTTATGTACGTTATGTCACTTATTCCCTATGACAGCTTGAAGTAGATAAAGTAGATATCCTAATTCTTAGGATGAAGCAACTTGTTCTGGACACAGGGCTAGTAAGTTTGGTGCCTAATTTTGTCAACATTTTTTACTTTGAGAAAACAAAATACTAAAAGAGACACATAACTATCATTTATGTTCTTATCACCTGAAGAATAAATGTTAACATTTTGTCATGTTTACTTGAGATGTAGTCATTAAAAAATATAAAATTACAAATAAAAAGTTCCCCTATGTTTTCTTCCCCAATCTCATTCCTTTTTTTCATTCACAGGAACCAGTATAATTAATGTAATGTGGGCCAGGTTCTAGTTTTATTTATAAATGATGTAGAGAATTGTTTTGTAAATTTTAATTTATAAAGATATACTCCACATCAAACTTTCATTGTCATTCAACTTTACATCATTTTTACTGCTATTTGATCGTACTTCATAATTTGATTATACTACAATTTATTTATCCTTTCTCCTACCCATGGGCATTTTGGTGGTTTCCTACTGTATGCTGTTACAAATATCACCTCAAAGATGAACATGACCATAACAGTTTTTCTAGAGGAAACAATGTTAGTTTACAGGGTCTGAGTCTAGTAAGTTTTATTAGATATGGCCACCTTTGGTCTCCAAGTTACATTCCTACCAGCAATGTATGAAAGTTTTGATACACCTACGTTCTTCTCAAAATTGGAATTGGCCTGTTTTTAAATTTTAAAAATATAATGGGGTTTAAATAGTATGTTATCATTTCAGTTAGCACTTTCTCTCACTGTTAGTGAAGTTGAGCATTTTTTCATGATTATTGGCCATGTGAGTTTCCTCATCTAGAGGCAAGTTGATATTTTCACATCTTGCCCAAAAGAGGAAAAGGTGAGGCCTGTTTCTTTTCCCTTCCCTGATGCACCATCTTGTTTTCTTCCCGAACGAACCAAAAACATCTTCTATCTTCCTTCAGAATGCCGATTTTTGTCAGGACTAAACAGCTAGCCTTTACTGAACACTATCATGCGGCAGACACCATACGAAGCACTTTCCATGCATTAGCTCATTGAATTCTCCTAACAGTCCTGGGAGAGGTATTACCACCAGTTTCCAGATGTGGAAGCTCAGGTTCAGGTAGCTTAAATGACTTGCTCACGCAGTTCCAAGTAGTACAGTCCAGATCTGAGTCAGGTGCTTCTGATCTCAGACAGGCACCCACTTAGTATGAAAGCAAAATGACCTGCCTGTGAAACCTTTGAGAATGCCTCTGTGCTTTCCCTTCAACTCAGAAAACCCTAGAGATACATTTCTTGTCCCTGCCCATGTGGGAGGTGTCTTGGGCTCTGAATCCTTGATGCACATACATTTTGTGATTAATTAACATGTAGATAGTACAAAGCACACTCAGTTCAAGTGAACACGCTCCAGCTTCATCTCGTCTCTTCCTCTTCCCCATCATCTGCCTCATACTCTTTCCATTCATTACTGCTGGCAAGAAGGCCTCAACACCACCCTCTCTTTTTATTTCTGCCTCCAGTAAGGCCTGAGTTGGGCCCATTATGCGGTTGGCAGAGCAGGTGGAAGCCCAAACGTTAGGATCTAAAGACTCTGGGAAAGTCCTCTGTCCCTTGTGAACCAAGAAACTCAGATTTTCGAGTTGGAAGTGACCTCAAGAGACCTCCCCATCCAGCCATCTGCCTTTGTCAGGTGTCAGACATTATCTCAGTTTCGACGATGAGGTAACTGGGACTCTTCGAGATTACATGACCAAACCCAAGGTCATGTGCTAAGGGAGTGACTGTGAGGGGCTGAAGCCCTGGTATAATAAGCTTCTTTTATTACACTGTTAGAGTATTTCTTTGGGGTTGTGAGATAGTTTTCAAATATATAAACTTTTATAATTCAGTTGAAAACTAAGAAAAAAATATGTGTAGAGACAAAGTTGATAGCTAAGAGAGAAACACCAAAAGTGGAGAGAGAGTCTCAAAGGGAAATGGAGGGATAATGAAGACAAATTTTGCTGACTTCCTGCTTTGCACTGCATAAAATACATTTTGCATTTCCAATGGTACTTTTCTGGAATTTTAGAATGACAGAGGTAGGAAAAAGAGGAAGGAAGAGATCCGTACAAAATACACTACACATTTGTTACCTTATTTAATTTCCACCCGTACCCCCAAAACCTAAGAAGTGGGAACAGGTCCCCAATTCTTTATCTGAAACCCTTATGGTTAGATGTCTCCCAGATTCAGAATTGTTCAGATTTTAGAAAAGCAATACAGTATATGTATCATAAATTACAAATCATTCTGAACAGCATCTGGGACAGCATCCTGTAATCAAACACATTTGTATTTACTCAGCCAAAAATATGAATATTCTCATTAAGTGGGATTAAATGAAGACTATAAATAGCCTCATATCAGTTCAAGTAAGGTTTTGCAGCCAACCAAGTTCAGATCAGGTCAAGTTTTGACATCAAATGAGTTATTTTTTAAAAGCTCTGTCTTGAGAGATTTCTGGAATTTGAAATTGCAGATAAAGGATTGGGGATCTACATTAATATCCTGTATTATTATCATATAACAAATGAAGAAATAGAGGCTCAGAGTTTAAGTAATTGCTTAAGTTCCCACAGTTCCAAGCCAGAGTGGGAGTAGAAACCGAAGACCTAAACACCACCCTCTTTTCTCATTTCTGCCTCCAGTGAGGGGGTTGCTTCTCTCAAGGAGATGGAGGGCAAACTTATATGGACAGGCTGACATTTGTGCTTTATGTTTTTAATATATTCCAGGAGGGCTTGCACAGCATACATACATGGTACACAGACTAAAGGCCTATGAATGAGAGAATGCCAAGGCTTACAAAGAAGCGCAAAGGAGATGGTTTGGAGATGCGGCAGAGGTAGGGCTGGGTTTCTCTGAGCTCATAATTAAGATGGTGGGCAGAACCTCCTAAAGAAAGTATGGCAAAGGAGAAGCTGATTGTGGGTCTACACTTTCTCTTGTCTTTGTCAGGGTGGGTGAAGGCTAGTTGGCATTCTGCTTTTTAGGATCCCTGATTAGAAGAGGAGCTAAATGCCTATATTTGTAATCATCATGCAATCCCTATTTATTTCCCTAATTCTTCAATTTTTTTTCTTAAAGTTTTAACAGATTTCAAGACTTTGTGATTCAGTGATTTTTAGTAAAGTTATGAAGTTGTGCAACCATTATAATTCAGTTTTAGAATATTTCCATCACCCAATCAGATTTCCCTGATTTTAGGGGGAAAGCATTCAGTCTTTCAGCATTAAGGATGCTAGTCATATGCTTCTGTAGAAGCCATTTATCATACTGAGCAAGTTTTCTTCTATTCCTAGTTTATTTAGAATTTTTATTATCAATGAGTGTTGGATTTTGCCAATGCTATTTCTGTGTCTGTTGAAATCATCATGTGTTTTTTAGTCTTTGGTTTACTAATAATGTAGTATATTAATTTATTTTTGGATGTTAACTAAATATACCTTCCTGGGATAAATTTAACCTGGTCATAATTTTTTTAAATATTTTACAGAATTCAATTAATTTTTTAATGGAATTTTGCATCTATGTATGTCCCTCTTTGTCTCTAGTAACATTTCTGATCTTAACGTCTATTTTATCTGCTATTAATATAGCCACTCCAGCTCTGCTATGGTTATTGTTTGCATGTTGTATATTCTCCCATCCTTCACTTTCAACCTATTTGTCTTTGAATCTAAAGTGTGTCCCTTATAGACAGCATAAACGTTCTTTTTTTAAAATCAAGTCTTATCATTTCTCACTTTTAAGTGTGGTGTCTAATCTATTCAGAATTATTGTGATTATGATTGTATTTACATTTATCATTTTGCTATCTGTTTTTATTTGTCTTATATTTTTGTTCTTCTATTCTCCATTTACCTTCTTTTATGTTAACTAAATATATTTTCATTTACTATTTTAATTGCTCTGTTGCTCTTCCTTTCTTTCTTTCCTTCCTTCCTTTTTCTTCCTTTCTTTCTTTTTCTTTTTCTTTCTTTCTTTCCTTTCTCTCTTCCTTCCTTCCTCCCTCCCTCCCTCCCTCCCTCCCTTCCTTCCTTCCTATCATCTATCATGATCTTCTTACTTTCTTCCTATCATCTATCATGATTTTCTTAGTGGTTGCTCCAGGGATTATACTATGCTTCTTAATTCATCACAGTATACTTCAGAAAAATACTAATCTAGTTCTGGTAAAATATAGGAACTTTGCTCCAATGTATCTCCCCCTCTTTTGTGCTATTTTGTCATATATATCGCATCTACATATGTTATAAACCCAACAACACAATGTTTTAATTATTGCTTTTACAATCTTACCTATTTTAAAGAAATTAGAAAAGAGAAAACTACATTTATAGAATCTTTTATATATGCCCACATTTAACATTTCTGGTACAGTAACATTTTTGTTACTGTCTAGTGTCATTTCCTTTCAGCCTGTATGACTTCCTTTAAGGCATGTCTTCTAGCAACAAATTCTTTTAGTCTTTGTTTATCTATAAATGTCTTTATTTCACCTTCACTTTTGAAGAATACTTTTTTTTTTGGAGACAGAATATACAGTTGAGAAGATTTATTTCTTTCAGTTGAAGGTGTCATTCCACTGACTTCTTAACTCAATTGTTTCTGTTGATAAATCAGCTGTTAATCATGTGCTGTATGTGATGAGGCATTTTTCTCTTGCTGCTTTCAAAAGTTTTTCTTTTCCTTTAACTATAAACAGTTAGCCTATAATACATCTAGATGTGGATCTCCTTGGGTTTTTCTAAATGAGATTCACTGAACTTCTTGGACCTGTAGATTAATATTTTTATTAAATTTGAGAAATGTTCAATCATTTTTTCAAATATTATTTTCTGCTCTGAATTTGTTTCCTGGGCTGCTGTAACAAAATGCCACTCTAACTAGGTGGCTTAAAAAACAGAAATTTATTGTCTCTCAGTTCTGGAGGCTAGAAGTCTGAAATCAAGGTGTTAGCAGGGTTGGTTCCTACTTAGGGATGTGAAGGAGAACTTCATATGCCTCTCTCCTAGCTTCTGGTAGCCTCAGGCATTCCTTGCCTTCTCTGCATCATCAAATTTTCTTCCTTCTATGCAGGTCTTTCTCTGTGTCCAAATTTCCCCTTTGTATAAAGATATCAGTCTTATTGCACTAGAGCCCACCCTACTGACCTCATCTTAACTTGATCATCTTCAAATTCCCGAGTTCCAAATAAGATCACATTCATGGGTACTGAGAGTTAGAATTTCACCATCTTTTTGGAAGACAAAATTCAATGCATAACATGCTCCTTTGGCTCTCTCCTTTCCTCTGGAACACCAATTATATATATGATGGTATGCTTGATGTTGTTCAACAGGTTCCTGAGGCTTCTTCATTTTAATTCAATCTTTTTCAATCTGTTCTTCAGACTGGGTAATCTCTATTGCTTTATCTTCATGTTCACTCTTTTTTCCCCCCTTCTTCCACTCAAATCTGCTCTTAAGCTCTCTAGTGAAATTTTTATATTTCAGTTATTGTAATTTTCAAC
Organism: Lipotes vexillifer; assembly: GCF_000442215.2. Lineage (NCBI taxonomy): Eukaryota > Metazoa > Chordata > Mammalia > Artiodactyla > Lipotidae > Lipotes > Lipotes vexillifer. The sequence goes on from NW_006798212.1 coordinate 26,586, forward strand.
TCTATAATCCCCTTTTGGTCCCATTTTATAATTTCTATATTTTTATTGAGATTATTTGTTCAATATTTGTCATCATGCTTTCCTTTTGTTGTTTAAACATAGATTCCTTCAGTTTGTTGAACTTATTAATAAAAGCTGTTTTGAAGTCTTTGGTAAATCCAACATCTGGAGATAATTAGGAACAGTTTTTACTGACTGCTTTTTATTCCCCGTAAATGTTGGCCAAACTTCTTTGTTTCTCTACATGTTTCAGAAATTTCATCAAATATATTTTATGTAATATATTATGGTAATTCTGGATTTAAACTTTTGGGGATACTGTTTTTGCTGCTTTTTTATTCTTTTGTTTAGTAATTTGCATGGACTAAATCTGTGAACTCTTGTCTTCTCTGGCAAGTTACAAGTCCTGGTGACCTTACTCAGTGTTCTCATTTACTTTGGTTTTATTTTTAAGCCAGCTTCCTAGGTATCATCTCTGTGTCTGCTTAACTTGGTGTTCAGGCAAAGATTGGTCAGAAGCTATGCTCAAACACTCTGAGCCAGTAAGTCTTCTACTCTATGCTAATGGATCTGGGTGTAGGCTAAGAAAGAATTCAAATTTCAGGTCATTCCCAAATTTTTCCTGAATTTTGCTTCCTTCCAGGGGCTCTTTTTTTTTTTCCCCCCCTCTGAGAGTGTCTATATGCTCCATCAACCAGGGATGTCTGAAAGGCTTGAGCCTGTCCCAGTCTTTCCTGCACATCTGCACAGTCCAGTCAATTTGGGACATGTGAAACGCTTATCAATTCTCCCGTACCTATCTCACCTTGCAAAACTTCTTGTTAAATCTCTGGCTTTTATGACAGTCTAGTCCATTGCTTGTCTCACCTGGGACTGTAACCTTGGGCTAATGAAGCCTCTGGACCTCCCAACTCGCTTGCTACTAAGCTGACCACTTTAACTGCCAATGCTCCAATACAGGTGAGCATTCTCCAGCATGGGTAGCAGGGCTGCTCCTTTTCATAAGCTAATAGAGCTAGGAGAGGGGTGGGAGAAGTCACTGACAAGAACACCACAGACTTACATTGTTTTTAGCTGAAATTCAGTATTTTTCAAGAATAAATGCTTCTTAATTTGTTGTATGCCTTTGGTTGATTTCCAGAGCATTGAATGGCTGTTTCTCAGGTTTTCATCTAGCTGTATAGTTGCTTTTGGGAGAGAGAGTTTGTTTACCTCCCCATTCTGTCAGGCTTGAAGAGAATGAGCTCTAATTTTAGTATCTTTTTATCAGTCTTTTCTTTGATTTCTTCAGCATTGTGCATTGACTCTGCTGTGTCCTTACAATGACATTTTCTTTGATGCCTTTGGTTCTAGCAGCTTGGAGATAGACTAGACAAGTTCTGGGGGTGGTTGAGCCAAATAAAATGCATAATGCATAGGACCTTCATTTCCAATCACTTACTTTATCTCTAGAAAATAACAAGTTTAGTTAAGCACCCATGAGTTTTCTCATCCACTAGCATGCTCTGGAATGTATTACCTCCCCCTTTTCAAACCAGTTGCTGCTCAAAGACTCTGTTCAAGATTACCCTCTTTTATAAAGTCATTTCTAATTTCTTCAACCCACTCCAACTTCCCTTCTCTTTGAACTCTTTTGTTCTTATTTTTGCCATTATTTTTGGAGATTATACAGATTCTATAATATATTCTTCTCCCAACTATTCTTTTTATGCACTATTCTTTCTTATCTCTCCAGGGAGATCACATTTCTTGAAGGTAGAAGCAAAGCTATTATTATTTTGCATGTCTCATAGATTTTACTGAAATCCTAGATATAACTAGTGCACAATTTAGAGATGGTAGGTTGAATTGAATATGATCAAGTGAATGGTTACCTGATTGGTGATCATGTCCTATACTTTTAGAAAAGTTGGAATCCTAAAAGTGGTTTTATACTCCTCTTCACATGGTGCAAGTCCCTGCATGCTTAAATCACTCTACTTTTCAAAGTCTAGATAAAGTACCTCCTTCACGAAGCTTTCCTGGTCCCCTCCTTCCTGAATTTTCAGTGCATTCTGTACTTTGCCTGTGGTGTTTATAACTTTCTGTTCTGCATCACAGCTTTATGTAAATGCCTTTTTCTGTTACATATGAGCATCAGCTTCAGGCAAGGACTTATCTCTGTAGCTTCATTGATAGAATGTTCTGGTATACAATGAACTTGGTACTTGTATACTAAATGAATGAATAAATGAGACTCAATCTTGGCTTTATAAGTTACACTCAGTTTGTAGAATACACTAGTTGAAAATAGTATGTCCTGTAAAGTCAAAGGAGGTCAGCATTGAAAAGGAACTTACAGATGATCTAGAAGGGTTCCTTTTCAGATGGGATCACTGAGGTCTTAGGTAAAAGGACTTGATCCAGTGAATGAGTAACAGAGTTCTTTGGATGGCTGATGAAGTTGCCTAGCATGTTTTTGCTCATTCTTCCCTCCGGGATGCAGACTAAAACTGTGGCTTTGTATCTGTTACAAGCAACTATTGACTTCATCAGGATTCCAAGTTTCATTTAGTGCTTCTCTTCATGTCCATGAATCTATATTCAAATCCTTTCACCACCAACAGTAAAGCTGACCTTGCATTCACTGTAGAGTAACAAATTAATGGGCCCACTGTAATAGCAGAGTTAGCAGGTCTAACAACCAAGGCTTTTTCTTTGATGAGAAGATGTTAATAGACTCCAATGTATTGACTGGCCCTTAACAAGGAAGTAAATTCAAACCAATAAGAAAATGTAAACCTGATGTGATTTCCCTAGCCAAAACAGAGAGCAAATAGACCCCACTGTCTGTGAAGTGTATAGCTACTAAACTTTAATGACAATATCAGTTCTGCTTGATGATGGCAATAGCAACTCCTTGGTTCATCTATTATAAAGATTGGAATTCAGGCTGATTTCACTTCACTTGGCAAGTGGCCGAGCATTAGCGAGCTAATGCAGGCCATATTCTAGCTATACTTAATGAAGGCAGTGCCCAAGACAGCAAATTCAAGCAAAAAGCTTATCTACATATCTGGTTCAGACTTAAAGGCAGAACACTGTGTTTACCACATTGTTGATGTTTAAGAAAACGTTAACCTCAAATTAAAGAAACAGTAAAGTCACAATTGTAGGTTCTTCAAATTGTTAGGTAGCTAACTGTCAAATCTGTACTTTCATTTTAATGAGGTGGGGTACTTTGGGAAAGGGCACTGATAAAGTGCGACAGGCACCCCCTGAGATAAACACTTCCCTCCTGTCCCTTTAAAACAACCCATGTTTACATCTTATAATAATAAGCTACTGTAAAATTTGTCCTAGGCCCCCTTTATCTTTACCCATTCTGCTCCTCTGCACCATCCCGACTCCTCCTGTATCTCTCTGCAACTAGAGATAACTGCTTTCACTAACTGAGAAGGTATTAAACGCCAGGCTCTCTACTAGATGCCTTACATCATCTCATTTAATCATGACAAGTCATTTAAGTTAGGCATTGCTACATGCATTTTAAAGATTAGGCACACAAGACTGAGAGAAATTAACTGACATGCTCAGGGTCCCAAAGCCAGAAAGGGGTAAGTAAAGACAGGTTTTGAACACCTGATGGCCTTTGCACTGACACCTTGGTTTTATATTTTCATCCTTGATTCTTGACTTTGGGCACCCCAAAGACATCACGCCCTGCTTTTATTCTCCGGATTCTGTGTCCTAAAGTCAGGGAGAAGAATCGCAGAGCCTGAGCCCTGTTATAGTCATGAAGGTCTCTCCTTTTGGGGAAAGAGGTTCCACAATAGGGAAAAGCAATCTGGGAAAGGGGACTTTGCATAATTTTTCTCCCTTAGCTCTGTATGCCCAAATAACTTTGGAAAGCCACCCATGGCTTTACACTTCTATAGCATGGTCTATAGACAATAGCAATAAAAATACAGGGAAAACCAAGAAAACTTTTACTATTGTGTTATATACACAACGCTGGGTGTAGTGCCTCACACATAACAGGTGGGTAATACATACGAATTTGACATTTTCAGTAAGGAAGTGTTCTCACCAAAATTCACTTCTTGGTTATTTCATATAATAATATTTTATCTATTCATTACACACTGTTATAATGTTAAATGAAATAAACAGAGAATAAAATCTTATCCATGCTATGATAACAAGGAAAAATTATGAGTGCATATGGGAAATAGTTGGAAGGGAGTGTAAAAATGGAAGTGTGGTAGGCTTTGTGTGGTAGGATTGTGGGATGATTTACTCCTTTCAGGTTGATTCCTATTTAATCTATTATGGTGGTGTTTTGTGCAATAAATAATTTTAAAAAGTGTAACAATGAATACCAATTAAAAATAAAACACGTAAGGTGTGTGCCAACACCATCAGGAAGCATAAATGTGGCATTTCTATTTCTGCTGGAATTCTGGCTTCTAGTAAAGTCTTTATTCTTACTATCACAAAGTACATTCTGTCCCCAACTGTGTTAACTGAGGGAAGTGCTGATGAGGGTCATTTCAACATGTGGATGCTGAGGGGCCCAGGGTATCCTACCAGCCACTCCACTGGAAACCTTTCTGTTGTCTGTGGGCCTGAGAGCCTAATAGGCATGGTTCTGTAGATCATTTCTAAATAATTTACATGGACTACCATGAAAGCATCTATACTTTGACTTCCTTAACAGATTTTGACCCAAATTGCAGTCATCACCTATTATACCATGTGATTTGATAATAACCAAAGGTACTGCAAGGACTGAACTAGTGGCTTCCAAAGCGTGGTTCCCGAGTAGCAACTTTGGGGACTTGCTAGAAATGCAAATACTCCAGCCCTCCAGTTTTTCTGAATCAGAAACTCTGGGGGGGCCCCCCACAAACCTAGGTTTCAACAAGCTCCTCCCAGGTGATTTTGATGATGAGTAAATTTTGAGAACCTCTGGACTGAACATAGCCCCACCTTGTCCCCACTGTCCACTAGCCAAAGGGTCTAGTATTTTTCAGGATTGATCACTAAGTTCGTATTACTCACTTTACTATTTCAGGTTAAAACAATGAAAGTTATGTAAACATGAATGTGTTGCATAGACAAGGTGGTGTTTTAGGATGTTATGTGCCATTAACATTTTAGATTGAATTAATTTATCAGTTTGCTTTGAAAGAACAGGTTCTTTAGGGTTTGAGAGTTGAGAGTTTTAATGATGGAGAGCAGTTATGAGAAGACGAAGCCTAACTATGGCGTGGCAGAGGCTATCGCAGACATAGTTGGAGGTAAGCAGCATTAGGACACTCTTGAAAGGGGCAATCTGGGTCCTGCAAACAAAACTTACCTACCTCTTAAGACTTCCCAAACCAGCATGCTATGCATTCAAACCAGTTCAATATCCTCTGGGAAATGGCTCCAGTCTACCTGCCCTTATTTTAAGTAAAAGGTGGCTGTATCCATTCTCTGAACATACATTAGGAATTTAGTACCTAAAAATGGATCTTCTTGGAAGCCTCAATTCTTGTCCAGAAAACACTGCCTTCTTATGAGATACAAAGCTATTTTCAGATAAAAAATAATGTGCAGCTCAAACCTTGTCTTCACGTATAATTATGAATCCTGGATTGAGCGCTACTGAGCATGGTTTCCTCCTAGGATCACCGTAATCCCCCTGAGAACACAGACTTCCTTGCTTTAGCACTTCCCCACTGAGTGCTTATTAGAGAAAACACACAGAAGCTACACGACCAAAGCAAAACCTTTACCTGAGGCTATCAAAGATGTTACCTGCAGTAGCGACATGCAGCAGAGGACCTCAGGGGCTGCACACCTCTCATGTAACGCCACCATTCACTATCTAGGTGTCACTTTGGGTTTGGCTTTGCAGCCACACCTCTTGCTAAAAATGAGCGGCAGGATGATAAAACAGTGAAAACATAAAGCTGCTTTCTTGGGCACTAAAAGAAAACTGAATGCTGAAATTTATTAACATTATTTCCTGTCTAGTAGGACCATGATCAACCCTAAGCAGATTTATCCTGCAACAAAGTTTGTTTTCTTCCATTGCTACACCCTTTACTCCCCAAAGTGCATCTCCTTTTCCAAAGTGCCAACCATCTGTTCTGTAAATCTACACTGACTGACTGTACTCATTTCCTCATATAACTTGCATTCACACCTGTTCTTGTTTTTCTCTAGGCTAAATATCTGTAGTCTTCTGACTCTTTTCTCATGACTAAGTAGGCAAACTGGAGAGAATAATGATTATGAATATGGGCTCTTGAGTTGGAGTGTCTGAGTTCAAGTCCTGTCTCCACCACCCAGTAGCTGTGTGACCTTTGGCAAGTAATTCAACCCTCAGGTTTGTCAGCTTTCTTGTCAATACTGTGGATACATGTATAGCTACCTCATGGTGTGGTCAGAGACGGTTAAATGAAATAACAGGTAGAGACCCCCTGGCACACAGTAGGTGCTTATACAGAAGTTTGGTTTCTTTCCCATGCTGCTCTATAGCCTGTCTCATCCTCGTCTTTCTCCTCTGATCACACTCATTTGTCACCCTTCCTCCAAAAATGGGTTGCTAAGAGCACAGCGTACCTGGAATGCATTGCCCCGGGATGGTTTTCTCCTGGACCTCATATTTCTCTAATAAGAAATACATCTTTATATTTAATCCACTTTTTTATAAAAGAGTTTGAGAAAGCCCCTCAGATGCTATTTATTCGTTTACAAATATTTTACAATTCTTTTGTCTTGTCAAACAATACTGAAATGCCCTTCTTAAGATGGGAATAATATAGAAAAAAATGCTTTGGCCTCACACACAGCTGAATGAAGACTGGTTTGTACCCCAAATACAATTTCAACTTCATTTCTTTTTTTTTTTTTTGCGGTACGCGGGTCTCTCACTGTTGTGGCCTCCCCCCTTGCAGAGCACAGGCTCCGGACGCGCAGGCTCAGCGACCATGGCTCACAGGCCCAGCCGCTCCGCCGCATGTGGGATCCTCCTGGACCGGAGCACGAACCCGTGTCCCCTGCATCGGCAGGCGGACTCTCAACCACTGCGCCACCAGGGAAGCCCTCAACTTCATTTCTAATCATGATTTAAAGTCTTTTTAGCCTCCTGGTGCTCTCTCTTTCAAGTCCAATATTTGCTGGTACAATACATTAGTAGCTTTAAAATGTCTCTTTCAGGCAGGAAATGTGAGCTACTAGCAGGGCTATAATAGCGCCAGCTAAAAGAAAAGGGTGATAGGCGTGGGTGTGGGTGAAAGGTGTTTTATGCAACCCCAGTGGGATCTCATCACTTTAGAAAACAATTTTACAGCTATATAGTTAAATTCACTGGTACTTAGAGGCAATTATGTGATAAAGTAAAAATATTTATGTTCTTTAGAGCTCCAAAACTGTCATTTGAAGTGTGACAATTTTTTAAGTAATTTCACCCGCAACTTTTGAAAGATTAGGTCTATGACTAAAGGCATAAAATTGAAACAGGTTGCCACTGTGAAATAAAATCAAACCTATCTCCTCGTGATTTCACTTGAATTTCGTGCTCATAAATGTCTCACTGTCATAGTTCTCATGCTCAAAATTTTTATTTTCTAAATAACCACAACTTGGAATTTAAAATTTTAAAATACCATCTTCCCCTGAGGAACCTGAAATAAGTGCATGTGCACATGAATTCACATATACGTATACTTCTTGGTGCCTTGCCCTATAATTTTTTTTTGCCATTTTTCTTGATGATAAGCATAAGCTCATGGTTTTCCCCTCATTCTTGTTAGAAAGTACATTAGAAGCCATAAGCCATAGAAAAGAAAGAAATCACCTACTATCATATGTTTTATGGAGCTATTTTATGGTTGTTCATTACCATTTTTGTCTCTGCTCATGTACATTTACATTTTTACATAATTGCAACTATAGTGTATACAATTTTGTATTTTTCCTCCGTATTTTATATAACGCGTTTTTAGTGTTGTTACATAGACTTCCCAACCATCATGTTAACAAGCTGCAAAATAGTCTTCTGAATGACTGCACCATCATTTACTATACTACTCTTCTACTGTTGGGCGCTTAGATGGCTTCCAGTATTTCACTATTGTACTTAGTGCTGTGATGGACATTTCTATGCCTATGGCTTTCTCTTTCTTTTGTTCTATTTCCTTGGGCTAGAATCCCACAGGTGGGGTTACCAGGTTAAAACATATGCACCGTTTGCTTTGACAGCTCTTGATACCTAAGGTCAAATTGCTTTTCAAAGTGTTTTATCAATTTAAATGACCTCTAGCAATATATAATTTCATCTATACCTCTGTGTATTTCAATTTCAGAGCAACCTGTTTATTTATATGGTTTCAACAATATTATACCTAATTCTAAGGCATTTACTATGTCTCTGAATCTTTGGCCTTGGTTAAGGTATTTATTCCTGCAGTTTTAACAGGTATTAATATAACAGCATTCAAATGCAAGTGCATGCATGGACACACATGCATACACACACACAGCCCCAGATGTTAGACTTTGCCTGGGGTGGGAGGTGGGGCAATCAGTCAAATATGTGTCCTTGTTTATTGGAAGCACTAAGATGCAAAGAAGAATGAAATGTAGTATGTGGAGTTCAGACTCCACACTTTCTCACTTCATCCTTACCTCTTCTTTCCATCAACCCACTGCTTCAATCCTAAACTTCAGCTCCTGCAGAGGTTGTATTCTCTCTTATCTGAGGCAGGACACCAGTCTTTGTGCATTACTGTTGACCCACCTGGCCTTTTGCCATAGTCTAACTGCCTCTGAAAGTCACAGTGAAAATACGTGTATATTCAGTCCATCCATTTCCCCAGCCCTACAAACTGCTCGCAACCAAATAAACAAAGGATGGCCCATGGAGCTGTGCATGGAGCAGGCCGTGGACTGCTAGGGCAGCACAGGGGCTAAGTGTGCTCCTGGCTGGCCAAGCGATGGGTAACCTCACTGAGTTCCCACAAACATGGCTCATGAGTTGTGGTCATGTAATCATGAGAGACTGGGTCAGAGCTTGCAGCTCACTGCACATGGGTCACTCAGGAGCCTAGGACAGAAATAAGTTTGAATCAACACAATCAAAAGGTGGAAACCTCCATATAACTAGAGGTGTAAGGAGCAAAGCTTACTGATGTCTAGAGTTGTTCTAGCTCTCATAAAAAATCATAGCTTTAACCTTTCATATATGATGGTTCTAGTCTAATTTTTATTATAATATGAATAATGTAGGTCTATTTTATAGCACATGTGCACTTTCAAAAATGCTAATGCTGTATTTACTTTTACATTTTCTTCCACATAGAATTTTGCTCCCATTTTGGGAAATTTCTGCTTGGACAGCATCATAAGGGTCAGCTCCTTGGGGTTTATATGACCTCAGTGTCTCAGCCACAAGCACAGCTCAGCTCTGGAAGAATTCTTGCAAATGAGCTTTAGGGTTACTTGAGCTTGAAAAAGGAACTGCTCTATACCTTTGATGAATATAATGCTCACTTGTCTATTGCAGCTTGGAATGGGCCCTGCATGGGCCCATGGGTGGGTGGTTTCCACTAAGCAGCTGGATCAGCCCATCAGTGGAGAATTCAGTCCCAGAAATTCTCATGAGCGCACTACCAGATTCTTCTGCTAAGTAGTTTGGTTCTCACATTGGAGAACATATTTTGTATCCTATAAAAAAGAGGTTGTTTCTATCAAAGATCTACATACAAAATTAACTAAGTAAAAGCAGGAGAAATTAGCATGGAGTTATTTGTCTTTTAATTGAAAGAAGTGAGGGAGAAAATATATCTGGTATGGTTTTCTTTTGCCCCTCTTCTGCAATAATTCTGCCTCTCCTACTCCCCTGTGGTGTTAGAAGAGTATATGAGGGTTTTTTTGTTTTGTTTTGTTTTACTTTACATCACTAATATTCAAAACCAAACCCAGAAAAGTTGACTGGCCATTCTTCCCCTTGATCAAAACTTCAAAACTTGGAAGGGAGGGAAACTGTAGCTCAAAAATTTATTTTTTCAATCACTTGCTCACCCTCTTTCAATTTTAGCTTCCCATGATATAGTAAAACTAAAAGTCTCTTGAAAGGTTATAAAGTACTATAACAACATGCTCTATATTCTCTTAAACAGGACAGCAACACCTCTCTTCTCTCTCCTTAATGAGAACTTAGATTGCCCAGGGAGCACTTTTAGGAAGAAAGAAGGGAACACAAGTGGGAGATCCAGAATTCAATGACCTTTGTCATATCACCTGTGCAACTTTAGGCTACTATTGGCAACTTCAGGCAAGTTTAATAAAAAGAGTGAGACTCTCAAGGGTGAATGACACTTGCCTAGATCTAGAGTGAAGAAAGGCCCACTTTCACACTTCTGGAATCCATTTCATTTTCTTAAAGTTAAGAAAGGCTAGGGTTAGGGTTAGGTTAAGATCTGGGGTGGAGGGGGAGGGTTACACAAATCAGTATTATAAATGTTTATAATCTTCATCTTCAACTCAACTCTAAAACTGACTTTGGTTATGGTTATGCTATTTGGTGGACACAAACTAATTTATTTCCTGTGCATTAAACCCACAGTGAAAAATCTGTTGATACTCTAGAGTTTTAAAAAGTCATACTTAAAACATTTCTTCCATTTCCAATAAGATGGGATTGAGTTTTCCCTCAATAATAGCTCCGTGACATAGAATAGCACTGTAGTCACGGAGAATCTGACACCACCACAGGCTCATCATAGAGTGCCTTCATGCCCTGATGGGAGCCTCATAGGAAATCAGCAGACTGTGCTGGGGAAAGAAGAGGACCCTCGAGGGTACCAAGACTTTGTTGTCAGAATCTAAGAAGCTTCTCTTCACACATACAGCTGGCACAAAGTTCCCTAGGATTCCTCTAGCAAGGAAGCCTGGGTAGGGCCCCCCTCCCCACTCCCAGAGCTGACTGCAGGCCCTCCTGCCACAAGCATTTCTTTGCCAGTTGTTGTGGGAAAGAAGCCCATGGCTGGCTCCATAGGGCTGGGGAATAATACCCTGTGATACACATAGTTAAGTGAATATGTATTTTTTCAGCCCGAAGGGTTGAATGAGTTGATTCAGATCAAAGTTTAATGATCTATAGTAGTTATGTCCTTATAACTCATGAGGTGACTTGGAAAGCACGGATGCCATGCTTCATGCTCCATGGTTGGTGCTGTTAATATTAATGATAATAATAACATTCTAATTAATAACAATAATGATAGTAATAGATAGGAAGTTCTCCCAGGAAAGTCCATTATAATTTTATGGGATCACACTTTCCTGTATTTTTCTAAATGTTTACAATAGACACATGTTATTTTAGATTCAGAAAAAAATTATATATGTATGTGTGTATGTGATAATCTTCACATATATGTATATATATATATATGTATGTGTATGTGTATGTGTGACATATGTATCAATCATCATACTGAAGGGGATTCTCTTATTCTGTCAACCGTTTTTTGAGAGCACAATGTGCTGTCCTCGGAGTGTTGATGCTTTGAAGAACGTCCAAATGGCAACTGGGATGCCTCAGAAGAGTTCTATGAAAACTACATTGAAAGGGCAATGGCTCTTTCCATACTTTTGAACATGTGAAAATTCCCTTACCTATACTTTGTATACTTCCTCATTTCTGTGTTTGCTTCCAGAAGGGAGAGGGCCAAGAAAGAGCTGAACTTGTTCCAAAGGGAGGTGTTTCTGGCAGGTGTGAGGATTTTAAGATAATAAAACATGTAGCAACCAGCAGTCCCTTCAGCTGAGCAGCAGCTGCCTCTCCATGCTATCTACTAAAGCCTGCTTTGGAAGTGTTCTTGGCTTCAGAAACTAAGCGACCCACTTCTGTGTTTCCAACCATTTGATCTTCTTACCACTTAGCCCATCGCTGGGGATTCCCAACTACTAAATTAAGAAAGTCTGAAAAGCTCTTCATTTCAACACTAGTTCCCATCAACTTTGGTAGGCAGAAAACATAGTTTTATGGTAAGCACATCATTTTCCTCAAACGGCCTGTGGCAAATAAAAGGACATAGGGATAAAATTGAATCGGGGGAAGAATGTGTCAGCAGTTACATATTTTGGGGGAAAACAAGTTTTCACTTCAGAGGTGGGAAATTCCAGAATCTTCTGTGTTTCTGGACTGAGCTTAGCACAAACGTAGGTGAGAAAAAATGGACTCTTTTCTTTTTTATCTGTTTAATGTGGGTGAGAGCCATGGTGAGCTGACTGTGAAAGTCACGGTGAAACTGACTTCATTTTGATTGCTTTCCTGAAGGTAAGAGATGGATGTTAATAATGTTTTAGACGTATAATTTTATAAGGGTTTTAGAAGCCTTAGGCAAACGTGGCTGCTTTTCTAAGATTTCCTTCATGCTGTTTGCACATTTTTGAGCTTCAAACGAAGATTCTATGAGTCTGTTATTTTCAAGTGCAGATAAGAACATGATTGAAACAAATCTCTATTAAAAAACAAAGATGGATGAACACATTTCTTCCATTTTACTGGGACTTACCAAATCTTGAAAGTAAAAAAAAAAAAAAAAAAAATAGAAAAAAAGAAAAAAAATGTAATCTACATTTTATTTTAAGTACCTTATTTTATGCACCCATTT
>NW_006798212.1:39556-55763 GCF_000442215.2 Lipotes vexillifer
AAAAAAAAAAAAAAAAAAAAAAAGGAGAAAATCAATAAAGCACAGAAACAGAAGCAGTGGCTAGAATATTTGATGTTTAAAACAAGAACAAAAGCAAAAATCCTAGTCAAGATATTCTACAAACACTAGTAGTAAAGTTTCAAAACAAGGCATTTTGGTCTGCCGTAAGGTCTTTCTCAAGTTTTGGGCCTCATAAAACTAAGCAGTGAATATGAATTTAGCCCCCAAACAATTGTCCTGTGATTAGTGGTAATGGTGTTGTTGCTAATATTTCTGGAAGGAGTTCAGGGGCTTGTGTGGTATGAGGGTTTATAAACTGGTGGACTTTGATACAGGCAGTGTATTTTCCTCATTTCCCCTGTCACGTACATCAGGATCCCCCAGAAATAATAATCATCTCCCCAAATAGGTATAATTTGATTTACTTGTAAAAATAGTGTCATTTCACAAGTGCACATAAAGTCAGAGTTATTTGTGTGTGTGTATTTTTATAAGCAGTGATCCCACCATTGACTCTCCCCAGAGCAGGCTCAGCCGAGAACAGGCTATTTCTGTCAGCTAGAATGTCTGGCTCTTGATGCATAAATACTAGACAGAACTGGGTTGGAACACGGAGTGATGGGGCCAAGGTGACAGGCTGGATACCAGTTAGCTATGCACAGAGTATACAACTGTGTCCTAGGGGCACAAATGCCCCCTGGTCATCTGACTGTGAGCTGCATGTGGTAGATCTCAAGGGAAATCCAAGTGTGTGTGGGCCAGCATGATCAGTCAAGTCCACTGGGACATACACCAAATGCTCATGCCGCACTACAATGGGTTTCTCCTTCATGGCCGCAAGGTGCTGGTCATGAGTTCTAAACGTAAAGGATTGGCTGGAGTTGGGAAGGAAGCTCTTCTGGGTTCCATGGCACTACTTTCTAGGTCATTCACAATGGAACTTTTAAGCCAAGGTTTGATTATAATCTGAAACCATGTTCTGCACTGAGAGAGAATCCTATTTCAAAATACTTACAGATACACACCTACATATTATCCAATATGGGTTTATTAGCTAGATTTCATTTAGTTAGGAAGGCAAGATACTGCAGGTAAAAGAAACACAACTCCGCAGTCAACTTTAAATTAGAATCCCAACTCCACACTACTTTCTACTTGAATAAACTTGGGAAAGTTAAATAATTTACTGAGCCTCAGTTCCCCAAACCATAACATGGAAAATGGTTGATCCCTGTCTTTTTCCCATTTGGTGATACTCCAAACTCCTCTTTGTCCTCCCTCACACTATTTTCCAGCTCTTCTCACTTACATAGTTTTGGAGTTTTAAGTTTCCTTAAATGAAAACTCCCTATGCCCATTAATAAGAACTTTGAAAACTCCCAGCAGGGTCAGTTCCAATCTCCCAACTCCTAACCTCTACACAAATGTAGTGAGTGTGTGTGCATGTGTGATGTGTTGGGTACGAGAGCTTCAGGCAGTACTTATTCCCATGCCCCCACACTTTTCCATCTTGAGTCACATGCAGCTTTCTGCTTCCATCTGGAAGGGGCCTTTCACACGGCCCAGCACGGCTGCCACATTAGAAGAGGAAGAAGAAAATGAGGGAAGAATTGTTAGGAAAAGGTGGTGTCACAACTAAGGACAGAAGACCATATCTGAACTGGAACAGGATAGGATGTCCTCAGATGTTCATTCCAGGGCTCTTTAATTTGTTCTGTCCTCTGAATAGCAGAAGATATATATTTTTTCATCTCCTAGCTTGTTCATAAGATATGAGGGATAGTACAAATATATATTAAAAATTGATCATGTTTATTTAAATCTTAGAAGCTGGATTTAGAGTAACCTATTCATGGACATGCACAGTAAAAGAAGACTCTATAATTCAATTCAGAAACTAACCCATTGGGAATATATGTTGATACTCTGAGCTCATAGCTCTTAATATCAAGGAAATGTGACAACTTGCTACTGCCCTGTGGTAAGGCTAATGTAGCATGAGGCGAATTCTAATCTAATGACGTATTATAGCCTAAGGAATGTGTCTTTCACAACAGACCACCCACAGCTTTAGTTATTGATCATGCAATCCAGTACAGGTATTGGCAGACAGAGTGCAAATCGATGTGTCCACTGTATTCACCCAGTGATGAATAACTTCACAGCCTATTTTAATTTACCTTAATTTGCAATTCAATTGGTTACGCGCTTTCCTCCAAAGTGTTAATCAGTTTTCAATCAAAGCAGATTGAAATGTGCATCCCTTACAAATCCCAAAGCATTATTTATTTTAGAAATAAAGTCAACTCTATGGTATACGTTTACATTTTCCTGGCAAGCTCTGAACTATAGATTTGTTGGTTTACTGACCCACTTGTACGAATAAAGGTCACCTCCTCTTCCCCACCCCAGGCCATCTCGCAAAGAAACGAATTCACGTATAATAATTTCCTATTATGGCAGCTTTAGATAAATCTACAGTTTTAGTGACAACTTGCTCTCCTTCAGGTTTAGGTTTTTCCATATAGTTATCTTTAAAAAGTGCCTGTCCACTTACTGATTGGCACATTCAGGTCACTTAATGGATTGCTGCTCTAAGTTCTTAAAACAAAACATACTTCAGTCTGTAGCTGTCCTGAAGGCTGTGCAAAAGAAATACAAGTCCCCCATGCCATTGTTTTTCTCTCTGTTTGGTTCTTCTGGAGCCCTTAAAGCTGTTGTCTATGGAACCATATATAGGAGCATCCTACACTGCTCTGGATTTCCAGGGTCCTTCATGCTCTAGACAACTTCCTGGTTCCTTTTTTCATCAGACTTTAATCACCACGACTTCCATTTTCCCAGGACTTCTTGGATGAGAAGAACTAATCTGAATTATTTGATAGAAATAATGGGCTATGGTGACCTAAGGTACTAATACATCAATATTTTAAAATATAACAATGAACAATAGTATTATTTTAACTTACTTTTGAGTCCTAAGTTCCCAGCACAGTGCCTGGCAAATAGTTAAGTATTCAATTTTGGGCCCATAATAAGTATTCCACAGTTGTTTGTTGAATTAATAACTAAGGATATTTATTTGCATTCTAACAAGGATCTTCAAAGTTTTAACCCAAAGGGGTTTATGATGATGCTGTTATCAAAACTTAGAGCACACTTCTAAAGGGTATTTTGGGATTAGGCTACTCCAGAAGTTATGCTGAATTCTACATGTTATTGGGTGCTTGATTTACCACAGGTAAGGTTAATAAAAGTAATTTCACAAAAACAGATTTTTATAAAATACCTTGATACATCCATTTAGAACATTTAAAATGTTCTAATTGCTTTAAACCTAAACCCTTGAGGCCACATTCTTTTTTTTTTTTTCTTAACATCTTTATTGGAGTATAATTGCTTTACAATGGTGTGTTAGTTTCTGCTGTATAACAAAGTGAATCAGCTATACATATACATATATCCCCATATCCCTTCCCTCTTGCGTCTCCCTCCCACCCTCCCTATCCCACCCCTCTAGGTGGTCACAAAGCACCGAGCTGATCTCTCTGTGCTATGCAGCTGCTTCCCACTAGCTATTTTACATTTGATAGTGTATGTACGTCAATGTTACTCTCTCATTTCATTCCAGCTTACCATTCCCCCTCCCCGTGTCCTCAAGTCCATTCTCTATGTCTGCATCTTTATTCCTGTCCCCCACCCCAGGTTCATCAGAACCTTTTTTTTTTTTAGATTCCACATATTATGTGTTAGCATACAGTATTTGTTTTTCTCTTTCTGACTTACTTCACTCTGTATGACAGTCTCTAGGTCCATCCATCTCACTACAAAAATAACTCAATTTCATTTCTTTTTATGGCTGAGTAATATTCCATTGTATATACGTGCCACATCTTCTTTATCCTTTCATCTGTTGATGGACACTTAGGTTGCTTCCATGTCCTGGCTATTGTAAACAGTGCTGCAATGAACATTGTGGTGCATGTCTCTTTTTGAATTACGGTTTTCTCAGGGTATATGCCCAGTAGTGGGATTGCTGGGTCATATGGTAGTTCTATTGTTAGTTTTTTAAGGAACCTCCATACTGTTTTCCATAGTGGTTGTATCAATTTACATTTCCACCAACAGTATAGGAGGGTTGCCTTTTCACCACACCCTTTCCAGCATTTATTGTTTCTAGTTTTTTTGATAATGGCCATTCTGCCTGGCGTGAGGTGATACTCATTATAGTTTTGATTTGCATTTCTCTAATAATTAGTGATGTTGAGCATCTTTTCATGTGCCTCTTGGGCATCTGTATGTCTTCCCTGGTGAAATGTCTATTTAGGTCTTCTGCCCATTTTTTAACTGGGTAATTTGTTTTTATGATATTGAGCTCCATTAGCCGTTTGTATATTTTGGATATTAATCCTTTGTCTGTTGTTTCATTTGTAAATATTTTCTCCCATTCTGAGGGTTGTCTTTTCATCTTGCTTATGGTTTCCTTTGCTGTGCAAAAGCTTTTAAGTTTAATTAGGTCCCATTTGTTTCTTTTTGTTTTTATCTTCATTACTCGAGGACATGGGTCAAAAAGGATCTTGCTGTGGTTTATGTCAAAGAGTGTTTTTCCTATGTTTTCTTCTAAGAGTTTTATAGTGTCTGGTCTTACATTTAGGTTTTTAATCCACCTGGAGTTTATTTCTGTGTATGGTGTTATGGAGTGTTTTAATTTCATTCTTTTACATGTAGCTGTCCCATTTTCCCAGCACCACTTACTGAAGAGTCTGTCTTTTCTCCATTGTATGTTCTTGCCTACTTTGTCATAAATCAGGTGACCATATGTGCGTGGTTTATCTCGGGGCTTTCTATCCTGTACCATTGATCTATATTTCTGTTTTTGTGCAGTACTATACTGTCTTGATTACTGTAGCTTTGCAGTATAGTTTGAAATCAGGGCAGCTGATTGCTCCAGTTCTGGTTTTCATTCTCAAGATCGCTTGGGCTATTCAGGGTCTTTTGTATTTCCATACAAATTGTGAAATTTTTTGTTCTAGTTCTGTGAACAATGCCACTGGCAGTTTGATAGGGATTGCATTGAATCCGTAGATTGCTTTGGGTAGTATAGTCATTTTCATAATGATTCTTCCAATCCAAGAACATGGTATATCTCTCCATCTGTTTGTATCATCTTTAACTTCTTTCTTCAGTGTCTCATAGTTTTCTGCATACAGGTCTTTGGTCTCCTTAAGTAGGTTTCTTCTTAGGTATTTTATTCTATTTGTTGCAATGGTAAATAGGAGTGTTTCCTTCATTTCTCTTTCAGATTTTTCATCATTAGTGTATAGGAATGCCAGAGATTTCTGTGCATTAATATTGTATCCTGCTACTTTACCAAATTCATTGATTAGCTCTAGTAGTTTTCTGGTAGCATCTTTAGGATTCTCTATGTATAGTATCATGTCATCTGCAAACAGTGACAGTTTTACTTCTTTTCTGATTTGGATTCCTTTTATTTCTTTTTCTTCTCTGATTTCTGTGGCTAAAACGTCTAAAACTACATTGAATAATAGTGGTAAGAGTGGGCAACTTTGTTTTGTTCCTGATCTTAGTGGAAATGGTTTCAGTTTTTCACCATTGAGAACGATGTTGGCTGTGGGTCTGTCATGTATGCCCTTTATTATGTTGAGGTAATGTCCCTCTATGCCTACTTTCTGTTGGGTATTTATCATAAATCAGTGTTGAATTTTTTCAAAAGCTTTTTCTGCATCTACTGAGATGATCATATATTTCTTATCTTTCAGTTTGTTAATATGGTGTATCACATTGTTTGATTTGTGTATATTGAAGAATCCTTGTATTCCTGGGATAAACCCCACTTGCTCATGGTGTATGATCCTTTTAATGTGCTCTTGGTTTCTGTTTGCTAGTATTTTGTTGAGGATATATGCATCTATGTTCGTCAGTGATATTGGCCTGTAGTTTTCGTTCTTTGTGACATCCTTGTCTGGTTTTGGTATCAAGGTGATGGTGGCCTCGTAGAATGAGTTTGGGAGTGTTCCTCCCTCTGCTATATTTTGGAAGAGTTGAAGAAGGATAGGTGTTAGCTCTTCTCTAAATGTTTGATAGAATTCGCCTGTGAAGCCGTCTGGTCCTGGGCTTTTGTTTGTTGGAAGATTTTTAATCACAGTTTCAATTTCAGTGTTTGTGATTGGTCTGTTCATATTTTCTATTTCTTCCTGATTCAGTCTTGGCAGTTTGTGCATTTCTAAGAATTTGTCCATTTCTTCCAGATTGTCCATTTTATTGGCATAGAGTTGCTTGTAGTAATCTCTCATGATCCTCTGTATTTCTGCAGTGTCAGTTGTTACTTCTCCTTTTTCATTTTTAATTCTGTTGAGTTGAGTCTTCTTTACTTTCTGGATGAGTCTGGCTAATGGTTTATCAATTTTGTTTATCTTCTCAAAGAACTAGCTGTTAGTTTCGTTTATGTTTGCTATTGTTTCCTTCATTTCTTTTTCATTTATTTCAGATCTATTCTTTATGAATTCTTTCCTTCTGCTAAATTTGGGGTTTTTTTGTTCTTCTCTCTCTAATTGCTTTAGGTGTAAGGTTAGGTTGTTTATTTGAGATGTTGCTTGTTTCTTAAGGTAGGATTGTATTGCTATAAACTTCCCTCTTTGAACTGCTTTTGCTGGAACCCATAGGTTTTGGGTCATCATGTTTTCATTGTCATTTGTTTCTAGGTTTTTTTTTTTTTTTTTGCGGTACGCAGGCCTCTCACTGTTGTGGCCTCTCCCATTGTGGGGCACAGGCTCCGGACGCATGGGCTCAGCAGCCATGGCTCACGGGCCTAGCCGCCCCACGGCATGTGGGATCTTCCTGGACCGGGGCACGAATCCGTGTCCCCTGCATCGGCAGGCAGACTCTCAACCACTGCGCCACCAGGGAAACCCTCTAGGTATTTTTTGATTTCCTCTTTGATTTCTTCAATGATCTCTTGATTATTCAGCAGTGTATAGTTTAGCTTTCATGTGTTTGTATATTTTACAGTTTTTTTTCCTGTAATTGATATCTAGTCTCATAGTGATGTGGTCAGAAAAGATACCTGATACAATTTCAATTTTCTTAAATTTAGCAAGGCTTGATTGGTGACCCAAGATATGATCTATCCTGGAGAATGTTACATGAGCACTTGAGAAAAAAGTGTAATGTGTTATTTTGAATGGAGTGTCCAGTAAATAGTCATTAAGGCTATCTTGTTTAATGTGTCATTTAAAGCTTGTGTTTCTTTATTTACTTTCATTTTAGGTGATCTGTCCATTGGTGAAAGTGGGGTGTTTAAAGTCCCCTACTTCTATTGTGTTACTGTTGATTTCTCCTTTTATGGCTGTTAGCATTTGCCTTATGTATTGAGGTGCTCCTATGTTGTGTGCATAAATATAAGTGCTTAGATTAGCCAAGACCTTCTGTTGGGAGTGAAAAATGCCAAATCAAATTAAGGAATTTATTGGTTACATAACTGGAGGGATCCAGAGATGGGCTGGCCTTAAGGCATAAGCAGTCAGTAAACAACTAGATGCAAAGACTCAAATGATCAGCCTCTTTCCTTAGCTAACTGGAGGTTAATCGTGCTTATACTGGCAGTGGCCCTAGAAAAAAGAGAATGCTTTCCGCTCGCACTGTCCACTTATAAAATTTCAGGGAAGGACCCTGATCAGGTCCTCTTAAGTCATAAGACCATCTTTACTAATCCCTGTGCAAGAGAATCTGTACTGCAATTGGCATCCCCATAAGAACCTTAGAAGAGAGGGAGAAGAATAGTTCCCTAAAGGGAAGTTGAGGAAATGATTACTGATCAGGTAAAAGCTATAGATGCTCCTCTCTCCAAACCCCACTCCTCTAAAGAGGTCACTGCTGTAAAAATTAGTTTTTGTTTTTCTAGGCCTATGTCCACGCATTTCTAATACATGTAAATATATACATTTATACACACATCTGTGCATAGACATGTGCATATTTGCATATGTGTATATACGTGTGTACATATGCACACACGTAGATATGTCTATACATGTATGTGTATGTTTATGACTTCCTTAAAAACATAAATTGGATTATGTTATAAGTCATGTTTTATAATATTCTTTACTTGGCATTATATATTGGAGACTTTTCCATTTCACAAAAAAAATCTTGTATATTTTTCTAATATTTCTCATAATTTTACTTTTTGTATTTAGCTTTTTCCTTCCTCTGAGTTTTGGTGACTGGTTAGAGGCAGGAATCTCTTATCTGCCTCCCCCAAAAGCCACCACCACAAAATTACCAGTCACTTGCCTCAGTACCATTTATTGAAGAGCTCATCCTTTCATGGCTGATTTGAGAGCCTACATATACTAAATGCTAAATCTCTGATACGTGTGCAACTGTTTCTAGCCTTTCTATTCTGTTCTACTGATCTATTTGTACATTCCTCAATCAATCATACTATTTTTTTTTTTTACTTTTTTTGTTTCTGTCATTCCTATTCTTGTTACATAAGTAATACATAGTATTTCCTTTTCACATGGTTGAAGGAGTATAGAAATATCTAGAGGAAACATGGAAGACCTTTTTTTTTCCCTCTCATTACTCCCCCTGCCTTCCTCCCAACTGTCAAAAACAGGGAGATGTTATTCTCGTTTCCTTATGTGTTTCCATATAAACAAGAAGCTATATAGACATATCCAATTTTGTCCTTTTTATTAATATAAATGTGATCATGCTATACATATGATTTCAACTTGCTTTTGTCATTTAACACTCTTGGAGATCTTTTCATATTAGTGTATAATCAGACCTTATTTTCTTTAAACAACTGCATCAGACTGTATAGTATTATGAGATATTTATCTACTCTTCTTTTTCTGAAGACACTGTTTTAATTAATGCAACTTTGCAGAACTTAATTGTATAGGGCAATAGTAGGATACTTTTTATTTGAGGATCGGAGAAGAAGGCCTGAGATCTGAGGAAGAGACGGAGTTAAACAGAGAAAGAGTAGAAGGAAGAGCAGCCACAGCAGAAGCACCAATGTGCAAAGAGCCTGAGCTTGAAAAGCACATCCTCGATGAAATTCTAGAAGGCCTTTGCGCAGAGCATAGTAAGTGAAGCAGGGGAGTGAGTGAGGTAAAGACAGATATATAGACAGGGGTCCTATACGGTATCTAAAAGAAATAACATTTTACTCTAAAGCAGTAGTCACTGAAAGATTTTCAGCATGGAAGTCATATTCTGTAGTGGGTTAAACTGTGGACCCAAAAAAGATATGTCCGTGTCCTAAGCCCAGATACCTGTGAATATGATTTTGTTTGACAGAAAGGTTTGTACAGATGTAATTACATGAAGAATCTCAAGATGGGACCATCCTGGATTACTTGGGTGGGCCCTAAGTCCAATGACAAATGTTCTTATAAGAAGAAGGGAACAGGGGAGAAAGGCCATATGAAGATGGAAGCAGAGCTTGAGGTTATGCTGCCACAAGTCAAGGAAGACCTGCAGCCACCAGGAGCTGGAAGAGATGAGAAATGATTCTCCCCTGGAGTCTAGTCTTTGGAGGGTGCACAGTCCTGCCAACATCTTGATTTTAGACTTCTAGTCTCGAGCAGTGAGAGAAAAAACTCTTTTTTTAAGCCACCAAGTTTGTGGTGCTTTGTTATGGCAGCCCCAGACACTGACATGCATTGCTTCCTTTATCTTATCTTGAATATCACTCAGATATTCAACAAATGTCTATTGAAAGTGTTCATTATATATCAAGATTGTTCCAAGTCCCAGGGATACAACAGGGAATAGGAAACACACAAAAATGTTCCTGCATTTGTAAGCTTATATTCCTTTATAACACATTGTCTGTTAGTGTACAACCTCAGGGGATTGCAGTCTTTAATGCCTGTCTTTTCTTCACTCTTACCAACTGCCATATTGGGTTTGATCTTATTTGCAGTTTCTCATGATGGGTTCTTATGTCAGTAGGCCTTTGCATATGTCAATAAAAAATGTCTTTCCTACATCTGTTAAGTAGTAGCTTAAATATTTCCTCAGCTTCTATGAAACTTCCCTAATTGTCCTCAGTAAGTTTTTAACGTCTCTATTACAGCAGGTATCAACACTGTTTTGTAATCATTTACCTGTTTGTCTTTCTCACTAGACTCTGAGATACTTGAGGGAAAGGATTATTTTTGTTTTTATTTTTGTATCCCCAGGGAATGTCATAACTCATGTTCACAGTGAGTGCTCAGTATGCATTTAATTTATAAAATTTATTCATAAGAGAAATGATTGATAAATACAACTTTGTTAAATTAAAAAGTTCTATTCTCTGAAAGACACTTAAAAAGTTGCAAAGGCACAGACTTGTGAGGTGATATTTGTAAAACATACAATTGACAAAGTATTAGTGTTCAGAGTTTATAAAATACTTCAAGAGGCAAATAAGGAAAGCAAATGAAACAATTAAAAAATGGATTTAAGAGAGGACCTTCAAGATAGCAGAGGAGTAAGATGTGGAGATCACCTTCCTCCCCACAAATACATCTACATGTGGAACAACTCCTACAGAACACCTACTGAACGCTGGTAGAAGACCTCACAGTTCCAAAACGCAAGAAACTCCCCATGTACCTGGGTAGGGCGAAAGAAAAATGAAAAAACAGAGACAAAAGAATAGGGACAGGACCTGCACCTCTGGGAGGGAGCTGTGAAGGAGGAAAAGTTTCCAGACACTAGGAAGCCCCTTCTCTGGTGGAAATGGTGGGTGGGCGGTGGAGAGGCTTCAGGGCCATGGGGGATAGTGCAATGGCAGGAGTGCAAAGGGCAGGCGGGGAGATTTCCACTTGGAGAATCGGTGTTGACCACCACTCACCAGCCTGAGAGGTTGTCTGCTCACCTGACGGGGTGAGTGGAGGCTGGGAGAGGGGCTCTGGCTTCGGGGTTCAGATCATGGGGGGAAGACTGGGGTTGGCTGTGTGAGCGCAGCCTGAGGGGGGCTCGTGCGCCGTGGCTGACTGGGAGGGAGCCTGGGGGTGAGGTCTGGGACTGCCTGGGAGTTGGCAGTCTGTTGTTATGGGGTGCACAAGGTCAGGAGATTCGGAGTGCCACCTGAACGAGCTTCAGAGATGGGCACAGACACCAGAGACAGGCATGAAATGCTGGGGCTGCTGCTGCGGCCACCAGGAATCCTGTGTGCAAGCACGGGTCACAATCCACACCACCCCTGCGAGGAGCCTGTGCAGCCCGCCACTGCCAGGGTGCCGTGATCCAGGGACAACTTTCCTGGGAGAACACATGGAGCGCCTCAGGCTGTTGCAATGTCACACCAGCCTCTGCCACTGCAGACTCACCCCGCATTCTGTACCCCTCCCTCCCCTCGGCCTCAGTGAGCCACAGCCCCCCTAATCAGCTGCTCCTATAACCCCCTCCTGTCTCAGCGAAGAACAGACGCCCTCAGGCGACCTACACGCAGAGGCGGGGCCAAATCCAAAGCTGAACCCCAGGAGCTGTGCGAACAAAGAAGAGAAAGGGAAATCTCTCCCAGCAGCCTCAGGAGGAGCGGATTAAATCTCCACAATCAACTTGACGTACCCTGCATCTGTGGAATACCTGAATAGACAACGAATCATCTGAAATTGAGGAGGTGGACTTTGGGAGCAACTGTAGACTTGGGGTTTGCTATATGCGACTGACTAGTTTCTGATTTTTATGTTTATCTTAGTATAGTTTTTAGTGCTTGTTATCATTGGTGGATTTGTTTATTGGTTTGGTTGCTCTCTTCTTTTGTTAAATTACTTTTTTCACTTTTTTATTTCAATAACTTTAAAAAATTTTTTAGTTTAATAATTTTGTTTTATTTTATTTTTTCTTTCTTATTTTTTCTCTCCCTTTTCTTCTGAGCCATGTGGCTGACAGAGTCTTGGTGCTCTGGCAGGGTGTCAGCCCTGAGCCTCTGAGCAGGGAGAGCCAAGCAGGACATTAGAACACCAGAGACCTCCTGGCCCCACATAATGTCAATCAGTGAGAGCTCTCCCAGAAACTTCCGTCTCAAGGCTAAGACCCAGGCCACTCAACAACCAGCAAGCTACAGTGCTGGACACCCCATGTCAAACGACCAGCAAGACAGGAACACAACCCCACTCATTAGCAGAGAGGCTGCCTAAAATCATAATAAGTTCAGAGATACCCCAAAACACACCACCAGACATGGTCCTGCCCACCAGAAAGACAAGATCCAGCCTCATCCAACAGAATACAGGTACAAGTCCCCTCCACCAGGAAGCCTACACAACCCACTGAAACAACCTTACCCACTGTGGGCAGACACCCAAAACAATGGGAACTACGAACCTGTGGCCTGCGCACAGGAGACCCCAGACAGAGGAAGTTAAGCAAAATGAAAAGACAGAGAAATATGCAGGATATATATAAGCACAGTTAAAACCCACCGGACCAAGCAAATGAAGAGGAAATAGGCAGCTATCTGGAAAAGATTTCAGAGTAATGATAGTAAAGATAATCAAAAATCTTAGTAATACAATGGAGAACATACAAGAAACGTTTAACAAGGACCTAGAAGAACTAAAGAGCAAACGAACAATGATGAACAACACAATAAATGAAATTAAAAATTCTCTAGAAGGAATCAATAGACTACAGTTTCTTTATTTGAATAACTTACTTCATCTTCTTCCCTGGCAAATTCTACATTGTCTGATCTCTCATATCCATCATCATTTTTGTTTTATTTTTACTTGTATAGAAGAGAGCCCCACCCCCAATTGGACACGGTGAAAGTACCCAGAATCAATTTTATTAGGTTAACATCTTATCATAGACTAACAGGACTGAAATAACCCTCCAACAATCATAGAATTGCAGAGCTGGGAGGAAACACTAGAGATAATTTAGTCGAAACCCTTTAGTAGAAACACCAGATTTGACTTAATAATTTGACCAGAGTGACACAGCAAGTTTAGACTAGAATTTAGGCTCATTAATTCCTATTTCAGAATTTTTCTGTAGCACAATAGGTCATCTGTAGTCACACTGTCTTTAATTCATTCAAAACCCTTTTTTATCGTACATCTATAATGTGCCTTGGTGATGCAGGGACACAAGACAGTGCTAGGTCGATGCTGCCCTATTGCACTGCCCCTACCCTCAAGGTGCTCACGGTCTAATATGTGTGAAAGATATCTAAACAGATAACTCCCAGCAATATAAAAATACAGAGCATTGTGGAAACACCTAGCAGGGCACCTAACTCAACCTGAGGTCAGAGAAGACACCTGAGCTGGGGCTTCCCTTCAAAGCCCCAGGGCTAACCTAACAGACAAATGGAATAATTGCTGAGAAGAACATCTGACTTACTGGTCATGCTTCCCTCAAAGTCACACTAGTTCTCTTGTGACATTCTCGTGATCTACTCCATGTGGTATTGACTATAACCAGTAGAAAAGATTGACTTAAAGAAAACCCCAAACATCTCAGAAAAAAAGGAGAATAGCACTGCTTTAAGCCAAATAGCATTCTACATTTTAGAATGGATAAGAAGGAAACGTAGGAATGCCAGTGCCTCTAGCTTGGTAAGATGTGAAGTCAAAATAGGTCACATGTTCAGCGTGTTGCTACTAGTGAACTGCACACAGGCTTGACCAATCGCTGTAAGCCACCAGGCAAAACAAGCAGTTTCACAAGGGCTAGAGTCCAAGAATCGCATGTGTAGGATCAGGTAAAAGATGCATTTCTGTGCTCAGCTGAAAAGAAGCACGGCTATAGCAGAAAGGAGATCCAAAGGGTGGTGACTTGTTGCCAAGTTCAGGAAGCCATATAAGTTCTCCAAGGTTTATATATTCCAGATGCCACAGGATTGCCTTTTAGTCTAATCAGTTTCTCAACAAAAATACTCTTGTCAGACCACTGGGTTATTTCACTTTGGAGAGGAATATTTCTTCAATGTTATGGTGGAAGTCAGAAGAAGACAGAATATAATATTATTGGAATTTATGATTGGCTGATTATTATAGCATATCCATAAACTGAGGTGCACCTGCAGTTCAGTTGTGTGATTGGTCTTCATGAGGATTTGACTGTCAATGTCTCCATTTTTCATGTTACAGCAGCAACCTCACTCTTATATATGCATATATAACAGTTTTTTAAGGGAATGTGAAACTGTTTCAAGGGGTCTTTTTAAAAATCAAATAAGCAGCTGCAAATGGGGAAATAACCATTCTGACTCTGTTTGGGAAACAGCTCTGATCACTCAGGGTATTCAGCAACTGCACAGGGAACTTATTTATAACAGCTCCGAATATACCATGAAAACCAGCCCTAAGCTAATTCATCTGATTGTACTCTTGGCAGCTCTTTTTGGATTGCTAACACTTTGCAGCTGTAAAAATAAAACAAAAACACCCTTGAAATAAGTTAGGTGCATATATGAAAAGCACAGCTGGGCTACTCCCACAGATCATCTGTAGATAGAGGATTCTGTTTTTAAATGTTATTCTGTGAAAGGGAAAGACCATGGCCATCTCTGAAGAAAAGCCAAAATTGCAAAGAGAATTCATTCACTGTTCTTTTTTCCCTTTACCTTTTCTCTCCTATATCTCTGCCACCATTTTACTGAGCTCCATAGAAATTGCTGTTAGAAATATCAAATTTTGGCTAAGTCTACACAAAACCAAGTAGAGATCAAGCAATTTTTGGAGGCTCAGGATAACAGAGAATCTGGATAATTCTGTGCATGAAAGTTCTTTATTTGCTATAGGGATTCTTTCATCTCAAATTCTTTGGATAATTGTTTATGTTCACATGGTCTTCATAGGAACACTTTTAGAAGTTATGGGGGTCAAATTCCCTTGTTGACTTTTTAGTGTACTGGAGTTAACATATCTTTCTAGAAAACTTTCAGTCCATCTTTAGTCCACCTAATAACACTTAGAGAACCATACACTTGAATATTTCTTATTTGCAATCTTCTTTAGTACGTTGCACATGAATGCTTTATCATGTCCAAACTTCACAAAGCTCCATGAGGGAAGGGTCTGCATCTCTTACACACAGTATCCTTGCCTATGGCTCATCACAAATGTGATCGTGTCATTAAAATTCTTTCGACGTTCCCCTTTATCTTTGTGATAAATCTTGTAATTTACATTTGATTTTTCTTCCTTTCCAGTCTTATCTCCTGCACTCTACTCCAGCAGTTTTCTTCTCGGCCAATAATGAACACTTGTTTTTGCGACACTCCACATTTAGCTCACACTTCTCTGCTCTAAAAGCTTTTCAGTCTGTCTGGAATATGCTCTCCATTTCTGTCTGGGATCCTCCATTTGTCCTTCCCATTCACTGTGACCTTCCTTTTGAAGCCTTCTTTAACTTCCCCAGGGCAGCCCTACATGTCTTTTTCTCTGTTCTTCCTGAGGATAGTGTGAATTACTTCATTATAGGATTGATCATCTTGCCTTTCAATGAGATGGAACACTCCCTGGGGCCAGAGCCTTGCCTTTTTATGCTTATATTCAGAAGTAATTTAGGGGAATTTACCAGTTAGGACACCAGCCACACATGCCTAGTTCATCTGTGCTGGGGCATGACGGCTGAGTGCAGCCTGCTTCCATCACCAGCGCCAGCAGCTACCAAACACTCACTTACCATTTACTGAACAAACTGAGAGATTCAATGGATGAGAGAATAAATGGGTGGACGGATGAATGAATGATTGTTTCTTTAATTCAAGTTCATGGAATAACTAACTTGTCTGTTAGTGGCAAAGAATGCTTTTCTAATTTTGAAATATTATCTCACATTTATCAGTCACTCACCACAGAAACCTGGAAATCAAGTTTCCAGATGTTTTATTCAGATCCTATCTAAAGTGGATCTTTCTAAGCTACAGGCAAATCTCACTTATATGTGCGTAGGTTCTTCGAATTATGGTTTATTCACAAGAAACTATGTTTTAAAGTTCTTATTAAGAATTAGCACCTAGAGCTTCCCTGGTGGCGCAGTGGTTGAGAGTCCGCCTGCCAATGCAGGGGACACGGGTTTGTGCCCCGGTCCGGGAAGATCCCACATGCCGCGGAGTGGCTGGGCCCGTGAGCCATGGCCGCTGAGCCTGCGCATCTGGAGCCTGTGCTCCGCAACGGGAGAGGCCACAACAGTGAGAGGCCCACGTACCGCAAAAAAA
>NW_006798212.1:56694-64633 GCF_000442215.2 Lipotes vexillifer
AAAAAAAAAAAAAAAAAAAAAAAGAATTAGTGCCTACTATAAATTAAGTAGGTATTCACAGTGTGGCTTCATTATATGGCTTGAAGTGTTGTGAATTCCCAGAGCACCAGACACATCCAGATTAAAAAAAAATAAAATAAAACAGATTATACAGCTAATGTAAAAGCTTTTGGGATCATGCTCCTACTCATCTCTTACATCAGTAGAGCCCTTCAGACTCTCCAAAGTGCCTTCTCATGCATTTTATAACACTAGGGAAGCTGGCATCACCCCTTTTTACAGATGAGAAAACAGGTACTAATAGGATCAATGCATTGCCCGTGAAATGCAACTTGGTAACAACCCAAGTTGAAGGGCCCAGATCCACTGTCTCCTGGATCAGACCTGGACCCATGTTTTCTGTCCGTTATCTTTTTGGCTACATTTCTCTCCAGTTGTACCTGTGTTTTCAACAGTGCTAAGCACACATAACGAACAGATGTATTTCTTGTCTTTGCTCCTGTTTATATATTTAATTCCTTGGTGTAAAACTGAGCCCAGCATTACATGGTGAATGGCCTTTGTCTCAGAGGTATTAAAAATTATATTATTATAATATTATTAATCTCTTGATTATGTGAGCCCATTTCTTTTGAGAATAAATTTACAATGTTTTAATTGTCACCATGGTATGTGGTAGCTAGTGACATAGATGTAAGCAGATGTTAGTAGAAATTTCAATGGCAGTACCAGGTGATGACAAGCATATCAAAATATAGGAAACACTGAAATAAAACTTTTACACTCTAAATTATCTGGCTAGATCATAACATATAGCAAAGCAGTATATTTCTTGCAATATGCTTTCTAACACCTTGTCCAAGAAAGACATGGTTATCAATTTCCCTGAAGCTTTAAGTCACAGCTTGAACATTTTCAGTAAGAAGAGGGTTTTTCAGGATTGTTAGCTCAATGTCCCTTTTCTTAATTTTATCCCATGAGCTCTAAGTAGATCTTGATACCAGGGAAATTATTTCTTTTCTTCCTTTGGGTTTACATTGTCTGCATGGTTGTTAAAGGTGTGTCTGTGGCTTTCTTTCTCTTTAAATGATTAAGTTTTCTAAATTTCTTTTTTTGCTATTTCTTTGTTCACTGACATCAAATAATAATTATAGTAGATTTTATGACAATTAGAAAATCCTGAAAAGGTTATTTGTTATTAAGCTGAATAAAAAAGGACTTCTTTATTAGAATATTAAAGTTTGCCTGACTTAAGCCTATTCATTGCTGTTTTTTTTTTTTTTTTTTCGCGGTACGCGGGCCTCTCACTGTTGTGGCCTCTCCCGTTGCGGAGCAACAGGTTCCGGACGCGCAGGCTCAGTGTCCATGGCTCACGGGCCCAGCCGCTCCGCGGCATGTGGGATCTTCGCGGACCGGGGCATGAACCCGTGTCCCCTGCATCGGCAGGCAGACTCTCAACCACTGCGCCACCAGGGAAGCCCCGTTGCTGTTTTAAACAACCAACCTCTTATATATTATTATGTGTCAATAGCTATTGTGCTTATTCCACACACCAATCAACAGAACAGTGGATTCTGGTACAGATAATTAGTTTGACTCTAACAAGATATCTTTGCTAAGCTGTTGGCTTTCTTTTCTAAAGTTGATATAATTCAAGTTTACTACTAGGTCTTGGTTTGAATTAACTTAAAGTTCTACGGAGTACCTGAGCTCTGCTAGCCCTCAACTTGCCTGATCTGCTTCTGGGTCTTATGGGAATTAGAGTGGAAGGTGAGACATATGGCTAAAGCCTCTAACCCCACTGTGACAACTCCCAAGTTCCTCACACTTTTTTTCTGGTAAATATTTATAGGTCAGTCACTGTATTAGACGTGGGAGACACATTATGAGCCTACACATTCTCTGCCCCCAGGTAACTCAGGAACAAATGGAAGAAATCATGGTATTCAGATAATCATACTAAAAAATTTCATCTGTAGCAGGTGCTTCCAAGGAGAGAAATATGATTTGATGAAAGTATACAACAGATCTGATCTAAACAGGAAGTAACTGATAACAAATTTCAGTTAATGTATTGTAGAAAGCCGAGGAGGGTTAAGAAGACTGGCATAAAGGGCTAAGGGCTTAGGACAAGTGGGAAAATAATAGGCAATACAGAGAGAAACATGGAAGAACAGAAGAGGAAACAAAAGGAGAGGAAGAGGAAAGATGGGGTTAAGACACATAAAGTACAGTTGATAGAACTTCTCACAATGGACTTCAACATCTAGGTCTCCAGACCATATGGGTTTTGTGGTGGTGAGGAGACGGGAGATGGTGATAGTAATAAGCTAGGATTCATAAAAGAGAAGGGACCATAAAAGAGATGGATGTGTAGCAAAATGAGAATCAGGAGGGGTCTGGATGGAAAGAGAAATCAGGAAGTAGAAGTTTAAACTACTGACTACATTCAGAATGTTCTAGGTCTTGAGTAATCAGAAAATATATGGTTCTATCAAATTACTAGAATTTTTGAGAAAATATCTCATTATGCGTATCTTTTTACCTCTCTGACCACATCTCCTCAGTCTCCCTACGTGGGCCCCAATTTTGTATGTGCTCTCAAGCTTTGGTCGTTCATCCTGGCTTCTTCCTGAATCACCCCCACGAAGAGTACATTTCATGATCACATCCATATTGTTGACTTTCAAACCTACTCCTCCAGCCCTGACTGCTTTCCTGCACTACTTACAGCCCCATGTTTTAAATCTGGGTAATCTGTTGTCAACTCTAACTCTCCACATCTAAATATAAACTACACATTCTCCCCTCTCT
This sequence comes from Lipotes vexillifer, assembly GCF_000442215.2. NCBI lineage: Eukaryota > Metazoa > Chordata > Mammalia > Artiodactyla > Lipotidae > Lipotes > Lipotes vexillifer. Next base: position 59,509 of record NW_006798212.1, read on the forward strand.
ACAGATGGAATCTCCAGCCCAGCAGCCTCACTTCTGTTAATGGCCATGCACTGTCCCAGACACAAAGGTAGAAACCCTTAAGGCATGTTTAGGTCATCCTTGACTGCTTCCATCTTTGTACCTCCATAGCCAGTCTATCACCAAGTCCCATGACTTTGAGATGACTCTCAAGTTCACCCCATCTTCTCATTCTAACTGCCAACATCCTGGCCCAGGCCCACAAGGCTTCAAGAATGACACATGGTAGAGCCTTTAGTCTGTTCTCCCAGACTCCAGGGCTTTCTTCTCCTCAATACATTCTAAAAACATCTGTTTAATATTCCATAAATTAAATTTTAAACATGACTTTCTCCTTTTTAAGAACTTATAATGGCTCCCAATACCTTAAAGCATCTAGTCTAAATGCTTTGCCTAGCCTAGTTAATCTCCCCACTGCCTCCCTCTCATGCTGGACTAATTTCTACCTTCTACCTTGTAATTTGATTTGCCATGTTTCCTGACCCAAGAACATCCTTCCCTATCTTCTTAAGCCATACAAATTGTATTTTTTCTTTAGGTATACTTTCTTGTTTTATAATCTGTTTAAACCCATCCCTACTAGCCATGATATATTTGTCAAGCTTTATTCTCTATTATTTGTGTTATGAAAATAAGAATGTTTGTTTTTGTCTCTTTCAAAATATATAATTAATTCAACTTTATTGTGATTTTCTAAATTATATACCACCTCCATGCGATTGTGGTAACCAGCATTCCCTGTCACAGGCTCTACTCTTATAAGATGCTTCTTATACAAACTGATCCTTTCTGACTTTTCTATCTAAATGCTTATAGATGCATCACTCTGATGTTTTCTTAATTAAATGCTTTCATGCGCTGTTATATAAATGTGTCATGAAGACTCCTTACCTCAGACAATTTGAATTACTTTTGCTCTTTATAAGCAACGAAGATATTTGATAATGAAATCAAAATGGTTCCACAGAATTTCCTGTTTAGATCTGGGGCATACAAAATAGATATATAATTATTAGAAAAAGTAAATATTCTATAAAATAAAGCAATAGGAAGTATTTTTTTAAGATTTTTTTTTTGGATATGGACCATTTTTTTTAAAATTTTTTTTAATTTTTAATTTTTATTTTTATTTATTTATTTTTTTTGTGTTATGCGGGCCTCTCTCTGTTGTGGCCTCTCCCGTGTGGAGCACAGGCTCCGGGCGTGCTGGCCCACCGGCCATGGCTCACGGGCCCAGCCGCTCCGCGGCATGTGGGATCCTCCCGGACCGGGTCACGAACCCGCGTCCCCTGAATCAGCAGGCGGACTCTCAACCACTGCGCCACCAGGGAAGCCCCGATATGGACCATTTTTAAAGTCTATTGAATTTGTTACAATATTGCTTCTGTTTTATGGTTTGTTTTTTCTTTTGGCCATGAGGCATGTGGAATCTTAGCTCCCTGACCAGGGATTGAACCTGCACCCTCTGTATTGGAAGGCAAAGTCTTAACCACTGGACCGCTAGGGAAGTCCCCAATAGGAAGTTTTAAAAAGCATTCAGTGCTTGTAAGTGGGGAGATTATTGCCTAAGTATTCAGAGATGGCTCATCTGAGTTGGGTAACTTTATTGGTTTTTCCATCTTGCCAGGTTTCTCCATGATTTGTGCTTTGTAGAGTAATATAGTCATTGGAAATTGTGGATTTTATTGTTAGTGACCTAAATACATTCTGATTGGCCTAATTATAATGGATGTAGAATAGCTCTTTTGTTTTTGACTGCATTTTTCCTCAATATTCATAATCAATATTTATCTTGGAAAATACATCTTGGGACCAATAATGAGATGCACCCTCTGTGTGAAGGCATGGACATCATTACTGATTTGTTCACCCTTAGTAATTCTTCCAAATTGTCCCTCAGTGTTAGCATGCCATTTGGTCTGAGCTGGAAGCCAACTGTACAATTTGACAACGGTGACTGACCTTGCATTGGCTAAGAGAGACAGAACAGACTCCTCACAAGTTAATCCTGCACAAGCTTTCACTGTGCCCCCATCAGAATTAATATCTCTTTCCCCTTGGACTTTGCACAACCTGTAAGTAGCTCCTCAAAGTCAGGGATAATATCTTCTTTATTTCTGTATTCCACAAACCCACCACAAACCCATGTTCCTAGGAGGTTCTAGATAAATGATTGTTCCATGGAACTGAACACAAATGAGCAGCTTTATCCACCCTAAACATCAACATTTTAAGTAACCATGCCATTCTCAATAATGGATTAATCTTCAATAATGGATTAATCTTCCTGAAGCATAGTTGAAATTTTTTTCATAGTCCCCAACCAAATAAAATCTAAATACTCTAGTAATACATTCAAGGTTCCTCATGGCCTGAACCTAATCTACCCTTCCTGCCTCACTGCCCACTTCTCCTCATGAAGACAACACAGGTTAACAAACTACCTGCTGTTCCCTATATCCAACCCAATTTTTCTGTGTTTTTCCATTACCTGAATATTCATTCAAACTTCACATTATCTAAATCCAATTTACCTTCTAAATGTCCCCTTCATGAGGTTTATCTTCACACCCTCTCCTCTCTGCCCACATCCCTTAACCCCTACTAACTAATTGCTCTCCTTTGAGAACTCCCATACCACTCATCAGTGTCTCCATTTTTAAAATTTATGTCACATTCTACCCAGTATTCTAGTGGTGGCTATAGTTGTCTTAACTCCCTTTAGGGTAGCGGCCTCATTTATTGTTTACTTCTCCAAGGTACCTAGCATTTATGCATAGTAGGTGCTTAAAAAGCATTTGTTGAATTTTAATAGAATTGTTTCCTAGAATCACTAGATCCTCTGCTCATTTTAGGAACAAGGATTAGCGGCTGTAGAGTATAGTAGTTAATAGCATGAACTTTGAAGCAAACTGACTCAGTCCATATCCCATCTCTGCTTCTTCCTAGCCAATGACCTTGAGCAAGTTCCTTGACCTCTGTCTGCCTCCATGTTCTTATCTGTGGAATGGCGTAACACTCATAACTACTGCATGGGGCTTAGAATTTAATAAGTAATATATATAAAAGAACCTAAAATAGTACCTGGTACTATGTAAATATCACATACACATTAGTTCAACCCCTCAGAGAAGTTATCTCAGGTTCTGTTACTAATTTTCTGAAAGGTTGTTCCCTTTCATCTAGCTGGTTTCCCATCACATTTTTTTTCTCTCAACCCTCTCAATTGCCTGACTCAATTACATGGTGTTGAATGATTTTCTCCCTTAGCTGTTCTTTTCCTTAACAAGTTTATTTCTAGTTTTCCTTGAGTTTAATACTACATATAGCTACATTTACATTTATTATGCATAAGTCCACATATAGAACAAAGTGGTAGATCTGTAATATGCAAATGGAAAATGGGTTTTTTATTGGTACAGCCAGGGGAGTTATGGAAGAAACAGTATTAGAAATAATATAAAAGGAATTGTGTATGTGTTTGCAGGTAATTAGGAGTGTGATAGGGCAAAAATTCATGCTGGGTGGAAAACTAACCTTTCCACATGGGAATCTTCTTTAAGAATCAGAAATATTCAGAAACATTACATGGTCTCTTCAACAGCGGATATTGTCAGCCCAAACAACTTGTTTATGACAGTCAACACATTAACATATACTTAATATAATTATATTAGCTTAATAACATTCTATTTCTTTTTAATGAAAATTATATTATTAGGCTGCTTTAGTATTTAGCTCTAAGGAATAAATAGTTGTTGGCTTAGATGCATTTTTGCTAGTGATATCCTACAGGTGGGCACATGTTTAGCATATTTCCCCATTCTTCTCCCTGCCCTGCTCCCTTTCCAAGCAATAAGCACCCTGACAATCTCTGCCACAAATAACTATATAACTTTGGACTGATTTCATGTGTGATGATTTAATATCAAATTCATACCTCTGTGTCTTTGCACTGCAGTAAAAGTTAACATCTCAGTAACATTTTCCAGTAAAACTGTTAAAAGCACTGACATTACTTGCAAATTTGACACAGTTCTACCATTTTGAATTTTGAGTCTTTTATCAAATTAGAGCAATCAGGGCTTCCCTGGTGGCGCAGTGGTTGGGAATCTGCTTGCCAATGCAGGGGACACGGGTTCAAGCCCTGGTCTGGGAAGATCCCACATGCCACGGAGCAACTGGGCCCGTGAGCCACAACTACTGAGCCTGCGCGTCTGGAGCCTGTGCTCCGCAACAAGAGAGGCCGCGACAGTGAGAGGCCCGCGCACTGCGATGAAGAGTGGCCCCCGCTTGCCACAACTAGAGAAAGCCCTCACACAGAAACGAAGACCCAACACAGCCAAAAGTAAATAAATAAAATTAAAAAAAAAAAATTAGAGCAATCAAAGAACATTCAGTCTGAGTTCACAGGCCTATGTGACATCCCAGTTTTGGCTTCTGTGTTAAACTCGGTAAACAAGTTCCATCCATCCCCCATCTATTTAAAAAGCCAAAAAGTTTTTCTCTGCCTATTCTTCTTCCAGTTGACTCCCTGTCCTGCCACAAATAGAATATAATCGTTGGGTGTGGGCAAAGTCAAGGGGTGCAGCTTTGGCAGAAGTAATAGCCCTCACCCCCTCAGGAAGCCATCCACCCCTTATAGCCCATCTCAGCTCAGTGAACTGTCAAATCTCTGTGTCGTCACTTCCTGTAGTTCCTACACACTCTACAGAGAGCAAATCTACAGATTTTATTTTGAGCCTTAACGAAAATGACCAGTTGAAAACTTTCTGCTGACTATTATACTCTCTATATTTCCAAAGATGAAATAGCCATAAATAGTAATTTAATAATGTCCATGATATATTTTACAAATAAATCCTGTGTTAAATTTACTGTCACCCATGTTTTCAGGGTTTTTTTAAAAAAATATTTTAAAGGTCATTTTAACAAATTTCTAGAAAGAGTACAGGCTCTCTGCTGCCTTGCAGTACTTTTTTGTTGGGTTTATTGGTTTATATTTATACCTCCTGAGGTAGATTCACATTTTCTTTTTGCAACTTTTCAACCAAGTGATCATTATAATTTCTTATCATCTACAGATCTATTAGGCAGATAGGGAAAG
>NW_006798212.1:64732-75051 GCF_000442215.2 Lipotes vexillifer
GAAAGAAAACACATTATCTCAGGAATAAAAATTTTAGATACCAAGGGCTTCTCAATTTTACTACAGTCATTCTGTGGGTTACCAGTGGTAGCACATAAAATATTAGTGACATCTGAGGACAATTTTTTTCTGTTTTACTTGTGAATGTGACATATAAGATGGGCCGATTCTTCCTCAGGCTTAGCAATCTCACCATCATCATCATCATCATCATCATCAGTATCGATTGTTATTAAATGATTAAACTGGAATGTCCTTGTGCTGAATGATATACACTTCATTTTATACCCATGCCAACTGAAATGAGCAATGAGAACACTGAAACGTATAGAGAGTAAATTTTCTGCTATCCAGTAATGTTGAGATTTGAAATATTCGGCTTAATAGAAGATTAGAGTGAAATCAAGATACTGAGTCAATTTGTCAGGCATATTCAACGTCCCCTTCTTGATTAACCTGCCATAGATAATAGCCTTGAAGGGCACTTCTCCACAGGATCTCTACCAACTCCTGCTGATTAGGCCAGGAGTACACAAGAGACCCAGGAAGACTCAATCCACTCACTGACCAGCCACCAATTAAACATTCCCTCTTAAGAATTTGAACTGAGAGATCCAGAATAAGAAGGGAGGGTTAAACTGTGACATTTGATAAAGGTTTGGGGCTAGAATCAGTGCCATAACAACTCAGAGCTTCATGAAAGCCAAAGTGATGAAGAGCTGCATCTAAGAGCCTTAGTAAAAAGTCAGTGCACAGTGAGAAGAACAGAGCAAATGTACAACACAGGTGAATGACAGTGCAGAGCCAGAGAGAGAGGGAGCAAGACAGTCAGACTTCATGAAGTTGGATTTTATGAGACTTTACCGTAGCCTCTTTTTTTGCCGTAAGTGGGCCTCTCCCCTTGCGGAGCACAAGCTCCGGACGCGGGACGCGCAAGCTCAGCGGCCACGGCTCACAGGTCCAGCCGCTCCGCAGCATGTGGGATCTTCCCGGACCGGGGCACGAACCCGTGTCCCCTGCATCGGCAGGCGGACTCTCAACCACTGCGCCACCAGGGAAGCCCTATCGTAGCCTCTTAATTAATGCCTTTATTCATTGACATATTTTTTTTTCCAGGGGTAGGTTTTCTAAAATGTTTTGCTTGAGAAAAACACTACTCAACTAAGATGGGCTAATTTTCAGAGGATTAAAATATATTAGTGCCCAGTACAAGCAAACCTTTCTGGACTGTGATTTGATTTCACACTGATGCCTGAGAAAGTTCTCCAGGATCTTGCCAGAGGTGGTGGGGATGAAGTGCTGGGAGTGAGGCTGGGGTGTACAGGGTGGAGAGGAGAGTATGGGTATCATTCTACCACAAGGAACATCCTATTAGTCCACTGGGTGTTTCCCAGAACTGCCCTGCCCACCACCCCACGTGAACACACACACACACACACACACACACACACAACAGTGCACAGCAACATGGCATCCAACTGGTAGCTCGTTTGGAATGTGAAAAAGTAATGACGGCTGGGGAGGCAGGCTGTAACCAGTCAGAGCCTTTCCTTCCATCGATTTCCAACACTCCGTTTTGTCCTGACACTGACCCCCTAGAGGGGATGAGTCTGGGTAAAGGCTAGTCCTGTTCCCATCTACCCTCAACAGTTCTTGTTCTAAAGAACATCCGGGGAGGAAGCACTGGCTTAACTGTTAGATTCATTTGGCAAAAAGGAGATCATCACAAATACATACGCACATATCCATAGCCCTTTTGCTTGAGAATATATGCAATGATATAAAATGCTAGTTAAAATAGCATCTTCCCAACGTGCAGCTCCTTTCTAATACGTGATAATTTTGGTCAAAACTATGTTACAGAGTTCGGTGCGTGCGGTCATGTAATGAAAGCCCAAATATAATGTATCTATGCATATGGAGGCAAGAAGCAGAAATGAGGTTATCATGAGGATTTCCTGCTGGAATCCTAGTTTTCTATATGCTTCAAATCACAGTCAATGCCAGGTGTATATTTTTCACATATAATTTTAAAGTGTCTATTTGCTATATGGGTATTTACAGCAAATTGACAATACATAGATTTCTTCACCAGAGTCTAATTTTGTAGGAAACTTTTCATATACATATAAACAGTACATATCTTTGACCTATTTTTATTTTCACTTAGATTTTGTTTCAGTTGTACAAAGGCAAATTGGAGAGACTGTCATGATTCATTTTTGCTTATTTTTAATTATTTGTATAAGTTTGTTGTTATATGTAAAATATATGAAGTAAAATAATTATACCAATAGTAATGTACAATTATTGAATACTTACCTTGGCCAGATAGTGTGCTAAGTTCCTAACTTGAATTATTTAACTCTGTTAACAATCATCTGGAGAAAGCATCATTCATTAACCCTATCTTATAGGTAAGGAAACCAAGGTTATTAGAGGTTTCATAACATCCTCCAAAATCATCCAGCTAATGAGTAGCAGTGGCGGGACTCAACTCAAGCTTCCCTGTCTTCCAGCTTTACCATCATCACTACTGAGCCACACGACTTTCTCTTGATAGCTCCTGTAAATGCAGGTGATTTAAGCTCAAATTTATATTTTGGGAAAATGGATCTTAAAAATATCACTTCTGACTTGTGACATTTAGAAATGCCCTTAAGTACACACAGTGTATTCAAAATCCAACTGAGGTCTCTTTAAATGTCTTGTGATCTTAATTATATAAGCAATCTAACTGCATCAAAAATAATCCTAGAGAATCTTTTTAAAGGAGCAGAAGAGTTTGAGTTTAGGTGTACACTGTATTTGACAACAGACTTTCATACAAATGGCCCAATTTAGGGGATCATTGGCTAATGATGAAGTGTCTAATTTTGTTGTTTTAAATTAGGGCATTTGGCATTCAGAATGAAACATGTTAATGCATTTGTTCAAGTCCCTTCGGATCACTCACAAGTTAGATGTTCTGTCTAAAGGAATTTGTCATGAAAGGGAAGAATGCAGGGAAGATTTTAAAAATATGAAGTCCACCTTTCCTAAAGGAGATTCTATTGAACTGGAATTGCCCTTCTTCTGCTCCTGGGGTGTGTGCTGTCACGGCAGACAGCTTCTCCTATTTTGCCACGTGATTCAGGGCCTGAGAGGATCAACCAAGGGGCATCTTCTTGGTCCAAACGCATGGGAAAAAATCAAGATATGTGCTCCCTTTGCTTCTGTCCTGACAGCATAGCAGGGCTGTGGAAGCTCTCTCCTCCTCCCTACGGAGTTTTGTAAGCTTGTAATCAATTCACCACTTGTAGTGGAAGCTGCATTTCAGACTATCACCCAAAGAATGGAGACAAAATATGTGAAGCTTTAAATATCTTCCTGGAACATGGTCTTCCAAACTCGCAGCAAACTGATGGAGCAATCACCCCTTCACATGAAATAAAATAAAGATTAAGAAAAATATAGGCTTTGAAAAATAAATGTGATATTCTTCCCCAAATCCTACCATTTCCAAAAGGCTTATACCAATAAGTCTCATTTGTGAAACAAAAACCTCTTGCCAAATAAGGCTATTGAAGACATCATTAGTTAAAGATTGAGAAAATACGTTAAGAAAAGGAAAAAATATGCCTCAAAGTAAGGCTGACCTTTTTTTTTTTAGTGCTAGAGAGACTTAGGGCTAAAATAGGGAAAGACCCAGGAGAATAGGAACCTCTTTTCTGAATGCAAATGAGTTAGCCTTAGGTAAGTAGATGACAGCCTATTTTGAAGCCTACCTTCTCCTACCCTCCCACCTCCAAGTCTCCCCTGCCAATTCAAGTCTTGTTAACCAACATCTCCTTTTCCTTATTGCATAAAATAGAATTATTAGCTGGGCATATAGACACCTAGTATATAGACTACATTTCCCAGCCTCCCTTGCAGCTAGATGTTGCCGAGGTCCGCCCAACGGGATAAGAGAGGAAATGTTACCTCAAATCCCTGTAGTGCAACCTTAGAGGAGGAGTTTTTCCCATCCTCCATCCTGCTACATGGTGGCTGGTCTTCTTGGATCATGCATGTAAGAGCTACACCCTAGAGAGCAAAATATTCCTTCATCCCACAGTTATGGATGAGGTTTAAAATCAAATGTCTCCTAAAATGCTGTCCAACTGAGAGGGATGGAGGGGAATTAAATGATAAAGGTAAGACACAGTTAAATGGTTCCACAGACAACCTTTTCGATTTTCCAGCATTCTCCAAGTTGCACTCCTTTTACTCAAGTTTGAGGACTGTACTCTAAGTTACCTTAAGAGAAGGACTGGACAACCTAACCTTATAAGGCATGGAGTGATGAGAAAAATCTAGATATGGGGGACTTTCTTCTTGGGAATTCTCTCCTTAGTTATCACCTAAGTAAAAACAAAACTAAAAATACATGGACATTGGTTACACGTCTAATCTTTAATATAGTGAAAGAGGGTGGGGAGAGCTGAAGATGCGTTGCCCTTACTCAGTTGAAAATGAATGCAGTGTCCACATTAAAGTTTAAAACAGAGACTCAGGATTACATCAACCAGATGCCTTCCACTTTTCTCGGCTTGGTTTTGGGGGCAGTCAAGCGTGAGAGCTGAAGAGTCTGGCTGGCAATAAAATGATGCTACCTTTGTCTGCTAGGAAACAGTTACACAGCACAGGAACTTTTCCTGTTGAAGGGATACTGGAAATCTGGTCTTAAAGAAATCATAATAAAGAATTGTGCTTTACTACATTGACATGCAATCTCCTGAAATCTGCAGGGGATTTTCCTACCTGCTGGGGGTTATAGAGTGTGAAAAAACAGCTGTTAGCAGTTTCAACAGTGGCTTATTTTACAGAAATTTTCATGAAATAAATCCACATGCACTTTCTAGTTTATTTTTTCCCTTTCTTCAGGAAGCATCTAAAGAGGAATATACATTTAGTTTCTTTCTTTTTTTTCTCTCACTGTTCAGAATGCCTAAAGGGAACTAATGTCATGGGGAAATAAAGTAAGGCTATGAGTTTTATAAGATTGGCATACAAAATTGCCTTCCTCATTTTGTGCTGTGAACTCAATAAAACACTTTATTTTCTCTAGGAAAAGAAACCCAACACAAAAACACACCTATACAAGAACACCTTTCATCAGTTACTTTCACAGAAAACCTTTGAGAGGTTGGTTTCCTTGTTCTCCTTTGGAACTAGATCTATAACAAACTCCAGAACAATCTACATGCGGTATCACAATTTATTTTTGGCATTTCCATACAATTATTGGTCAGAATACCCTTTTGCCAAAATATGTATCCAAGATACTCATACATTTTTTTTTTGGCCACACTGAGTGGCTTGTGGGATCTTAGTTCCTCGACCAGGGATTGAACCTGGGGCCACACCAGTGAAAGGGCCGAGTCCTACGCACTGGACCACCAAGGAAATCCCATTCATACATTTTTAAAACACCTGTATAATATAAACAAAACATTTATTCTTTATTCTTTTCAAAATTTCTTCTTAGCAAATGTATATATTCAGTGTGTCACTTGCCAGTTTGAAAATTAGAGCATTATTTTGGGGGAGCGGACCATTTCGTCCGTTTCTGGTTTTTTATTAGAAAAGCCCAATCATCACAGTTCAGGCCCCGTTTGCACCCACTCAATCTGACAGGACTTTAAAGTACTTGGCAAACATTCCTCTCTTGGGGATAATTCCTGTCAGAAGCCAGCCTTAAGCAAAGTCCTGAGCGACACTGAGTAAATGAAGGACAGTCCACTTAAGAATCGCTAGTTCCATTTTGGTGCCAAACACCACGACCACCACCAAAACCCAAACCCCAAACAAACAAAACAAGAAACAATTGTAGCAGGCCAGGACAGCTGGTCGCCCACTGCCATAATCATAATACTATCTACTGATTATGGGTTCGAAATTAAAATGTTCATCACATTCTAATTCTATTCAGCAATATTCATTGCTGAATATTGGCCATGTCTCCAAAGGATTGGCTAGACACTTTCATGTGAATAAGGACGGTCCTTGAGGAGGATTATTAATAAGAGTCAGGTCCCCAGCAGTGCTCCTCTAGCCACAGCCTACCTCAAAGCCAGTCTTTTATGAATAGATATTCGCTTACATGGAACATTTTTAGAGATGTTGCTCTGGACTTCCGGCCCTCAAAAAGTTCCCCCCTTCAGCATTTTTTTTCTCAATTATATTACATGATTGAAATTTTTTTGTTTTTTTTTTGTGGTACTCGGGCCTCTCACTGTCGCCGCCTCCCCCGTTGTGGAGCAAAGGCTCCGGACGCGCAGGCTCAACGGCCATGGCTCACCGGCCCAGCCGCTCCGCGGCATGTGGGATCTTCCCGGACCGGGGCACGAACCCGTGTGCCCTGCATCGGCAGGCAGACTCTCGACCACTGCGCCACCAGGGAAGCCCATGATTGAAAGTTTTGAGGTCTTTTTCAAGTTCCCTAATAAAAGGCAAACAGTTTTAAGAAGGATGGTCATAGGCCCTCAGTAGTTCAGAATGAGGAAAATGTATGTGGCAGCTGGTTGAGGGCAAAGTCCTGTCGGAATGGGCTGCCAGCTGGTAGCAGAGAGGGAAGCAACAAGAATGGAAATAAAGAATTAAGGTACAGATATTGGAGGTAAAAAGATGCCAAAGACTGACTTTGGTGAAGAGCCCAAACTGTAGTTGGAAAGCACAAAATTTCTCTTTCTTACCGCATTGCTTGCTGAAATTCTACAGCACAACAAAGAAAAGGTAGGTGTTTTATCTGAGAGGCTTTTCCCCCCATAAATGCAGAGAACTTCTATAGTAGGTGGTCTGCTTCCTCCCCTCTTTCACCTCACTGGACTGTTTTGTTGTTGTTGTTGTTTTAAAGTCTTTTAAAGACTTTTAAATGACTATAAGGGTAAATGACAGAGGAAGCTGCCTATCTGATTTCAGAGACCCCTGTGAGGCTCTTTTGCCTCTACTACCCTGTTGGAAGCTGAAATTGTACAGGCAGAATTACAGGATTTTTCAGTGGGGTCAGAGGTCTGAGAGTGTATTAAATCAGGCTCCAGCTAAGTCAAGGCCCTTTCTTAACCTCCTCTAGCAGAGGAGTAGTAGAAAGCAATTATTTTGGAAGTGAGGCTCCCTGTTAAAATGATAATACTTATTTTCAACTTCTGACCCCTCTTTTTGGATGAGTTTTTAAAATCCACTCTGAAAAGCAAGAATTGATAAAAGAGAAAGGGGAGAGCATGAAGACACTGATAAAGCAAGGAAATGGAAGGGCTACTTACTCAGGTGGCAGAAGAATTTGCAAAGTCCAAACAGCTCTGAAGACTTTCTTCAGGTAACCAACTATGTAGCTGAGGTCCCTCCCTGGTTTGACCCGAAAGCTTTGTAGCACCTTTTAAGATCTCATTTATGAAGCAGTTGTTTGCAAAAACATGAGGACCACAGCTATGTTTACATAAAAGACCCATGGTGACTTGAGGCTATGCTCAGACAAGTATAAATCTCTAATTTCTGCTATCTTAGAGGCAATCATTTTTTATCTTCTCTATCTCCTTAAATCAACCATTCTCACCAATCCTATCACCTAAGTGGGGAAGGGCAGAGAGAGAACTAGTGGCTGGAGGTAAAGCCACATGGAAAGATGACAGGTGAAGACACTGTAGTGAGCAGAGGGAGGGACACTCTGTGACCACGAAAAGAGAGGAGCAAAAGGGAGCCCATTTCTTACACAGCCAGACCCACTCTACAAAGAGAACAGCCTGGAGAGATGCTCAGGTTACCATGACTGTTACTAAATTTGGTCCATTAACATTGCCATGAGCAAATAACTTGTCATCTCATTATCATGCTCATGTTCTACCTGGTTCTTGGTAGACATACTTGCCTTCTGTCATAGACTGCATGTTTATCTTCCCCAAAGGTCATCTTAGCAACCCTAACACCAATGGGATATAAGGAGGTGGGGCCTTAGGGAGGTAATTAGATTTGGTTGAGATCATAAAGGGGGAGCCTTCATGATGGAATTAGAAGAGAAAGAGACTTGAGCTCTCTTTCTCTCCACTAGGTGAGGACACAACAAGAAGACGGCCTCGAGCAAACCAGGAAGAGAGCTTTTACTGATAATCTGACAGTGCTGGCATCCTGATCTTGGATTTCCAGCCTCCAGAACTGTGAAAAATAAATGTCTGTTGTTTAAGCCACCCAGGCCACGGTATTCTCTTATAGCAGCCTGAAATGACTAAGACAGCTTCTGGTATCACTGGTCCCAGGAAAGGCCCTAACATTTGCCACCTTGGCCTACTCCAAGAAAGCAATTATTAAGCAATACCTTTCAGTAGACTGAGCCCAATTCATCTACTCAGGAAGATAAATTTCCTTATTTGCCACGGGGGTAATGCTAAATATGAGTGGAGAAGAGACTTCCTTGCATTAATGAAAATCTTTATACTGTAGTACTGTCTCCCTCTAACTAATTAGGTTTCAGAATGATCACACCCCTGAATCTTTTGGGTCTGACTTGATATTAAGTCATTTATAATTAGGCATAAACTACAGCAAGCTTTCTATTTGTCTATGATTTATCCATGGTTATCAGGCATCTTTAGGAAAGTCAGCCTTTTATATTTTTTTTATCGGCAGAAACCTCATTAATTTGTTGTGTTTTTTTCCCCGATAAGGCTCAAATTATTACCAAGGTAATCTTCGAGTAAGTTTCAATCAGCAGCCTCACAGGGGGAATGGTATGCAGGCAGGTGGAAACACAGGCCCCAGCCACCTGCATGAAAACTCTGCCCATCCTCCTGCACAATTTGCAGTCTCCCGGGGAGATGAAGATTAGGCTGAGCATGTTAATTCAGGATGGAATACAATGGCTTAAATCTTTAGGCAGTTCCATCCATACCTCGATATGGCAACATTTCACCGTGCAGCAGTCTTGTCAGCGAGGAGACATAATGCACAAAACTGTCACTAAATTATACGCTGAAGCCAGTTTGTATCAGTGGCCATAGATTTTATGATAGATCCTGCGCTGTGCAAAGCACATAATTTATATCTATCCCACATCTCTCGCCTCTCCTTGATAAAAGTCAGGAGGAAGGCATATTTGTATTCTGCTGTCCTCTGCTGAGGGTGTTTAACATGCTTATAGGCCAAACAAGACGCTTTGTTTGTTATCTCCTGGCCTCCAGAAATAGTCGGCTCTGATAATGTGCCACTGGAGTTCTGAGTTACCACATCGTGATGTAATGGCTTGGGGAGTACAGTGAAACCACAAACGTCCAAATAAATTGACACAATTTCCTGCAGAGGAAGCAATCTGAAAATAACAGGCAGAAATTCTGGCTCCTTTTATACATAGAGGAGATGACAGTCATCACCAAAGGGGTCTCTGGGACTGTTCTGGTTGATCCACAAAAGGGAATGCTCACACAAATCAGGCTTTTCTAAATGTGTGGTGAACCCATCAAGTCTTCTTTACCTCCCTCCTAAGAGCAAATTGGGAGCAGGCTGTGGAGGAAATATCCAACACTGAGAATCATCAAGCCATCCTGTTTAGGTCTGGGCATCACTTCAAGAGTTCCACAAAGAATCATGTTCTCTTTTACTTCCTGACTTTGCACCTTCCATTTCCTCCACCTGGAAAGCTGCCTTCCTCCCCAGCCACTCCTCCTGTCTTCTCCTGCTCCATCCTGACCCCTTCCCAGCCTTGAGTCACAGCTTCATGTTGGCCCCCACTGGGAAGTGCTCACTGGAGAAGCCTGGAATTGGGAGAGTCCTTTTTCAGAAAACTGATCACCTGGGTCCTCTTAAAGCGCAGTTCTGTCCACTAGACTGGGAGCCCCCTGAAGGTAGGCACTGTGCTTTATCCATTCACTCCTCTGTCCACAGCTGCTCCCACACTCCTAGTATAGAGAAGATGCTCAATCAGTGTTTACTGAAAGAATATTGAAAGACAGAATCCAAACTATGGGGCTTTGCTTTGTTGTTGAAGTTCATTATTTTGAGTTTTCCTCTTTAAGCCCAGAAATATATTTACAAGTTCTCTCCAGAAGACCTGCGGTCTTTGCCATGGCCCTCTATGGGATATTCCATTTGCCCTTCAAGATCTACTCTCTACTTTTCTGCACCTTGTTCCATGTCCTAGGAAACTGACCTCTCTGGTTCCCAGGCACCTGTGCCCTCTGGCTTTCAGTTGGATTCAGCCAATGAAGGGCACCATTAGAAGATGGAAGATGGGAGTGAGATGGGGATATTCACTCCCCCATGCCAAATCCCCACTCCCTTTTGGTGGGTTTGCTCTTTCCCTCTATTGGAAG
>NW_006798212.1:75091-91666 GCF_000442215.2 Lipotes vexillifer
TCTTTCCCTCTATTGGAAGGCCATATCCTTTTAACAGCCTTTTCCTACAGCACTGTGGCTCCATGACTCCTCTCTTTGCTAGGCACAGATGGCCTCATCATCTCTTAGAGGTTTCTCTTAACTTGTGCATACCTTAATAAGGGTTCATTACATTCTCCCTAATTACCTGGTTTGAGAGCTATCATCCATTTCCCGCTGGGACCCTGATGGATGTGCTTTCCTTCCCGAATTCTGCCCGGGGTGAACAAAGGAGACCACACAAAGTCACTGGTGGGGGAGCTTCACCACCACTTGCTGGAGTCACTACTCATACCATATAAAGACCCCTTTTGCTTCCTCTCCAAGAGTGGATCCCTCCGGGAGCTGATCCACTTAACTTTTCATTTATTCATCATTTAACAAACATGCATTGAAGTTCCATGCTTGCCCCTTGAGACAGAGTGTGAACAAGACAGGCAAGGCCCCTGACCACATGGAGCTTATAGACCGATAGGGGAAATCAGATAATAACAAGACATATAATTTACAATTGTGGAAAATGGTGCAAGGGAAAAATGCACAGTGTCAGGAGATTTCTGAGCATATCATAAAGTTCATAGATGAAACTATTTCCTGTATGGGCTTCTGTATTTTAAAAAATCTAATACCTTGATTTTGAAATATAATTATAAACATTTTGCATTGTTCTTCAAAAGCACACAATATTCTGAAACTCCCTCTAAACTCCAAGTGCACGGCTTTACCTGGTTTCACATCAGCTACATAGGACATGCTGTGTACAGTCTACCAGGTGCCCACAGAACTGTGCCAGCCACCTGTGGTTTGGAGCTGAGTTGGACAAATGTAGTCAGATTACTGGTAGATAAAGGGATATAGTCCCACTAAAGCACATTCCCGATAATGAATCTTTGTGATACATTTGTTTTCTAGGCCTGAGGAAGGATTTTTTTTCAAATCAAAATAATTTATTATTGCCCAGTGTTCTAAAGAGGTTGTAATCTGGAGTGATGGTATATGCAAAGAAAAGGAGACTCTTCCTAAACTGGTATCAGGACTTCCCTGGTGGTGCAGTGGTTAAGAATCCGCCTGCCAACGCAGGGAACATGGGTTTGAGCCCTGGTCCAGGAAGATCCCACATGCCGTGGAGCAACTAAGCCCATGCGCCACAACTACTGAGCCCATTCGCCACAACTACTGAGCTTGTGCTCTAGAGCCCCCGAGCCACAACTACTGAAGCCTGCATGCCTAGAGCCCGTGTTCTGCAACAAGAAAAGCCACCGCAATGAGAAGCCCGCACACCGCAACGAAGAGTAGCCCCTGCTCGCCACAACTGGAGAAAGCCCATGAGCAGCAATGAAGACCCAACACAGACAAAGATAAATAAATAAACAAACTGGTATCAAGCAATGATTGTGGAAGGAGTCATCCATTTACTCAACCAACATTTGTTGGATGCTTGATATGTGCCAGCTCTGCCATAGGCACAGGCGAGGTAAAGGTAGATACAAGGCAAGCAGGTCTTTGAAAATTTTACATTTTAGTTGAGAAGACGTCCTAGAATGTCAGGGCAGGAGAAGAATGAACCCTCAGAAAGGCAACTGCCCTAGGCCCTGAGCAATAGCAGGTGGGGGCAAAGGTCTCCTCTACAAGGATCTGGGGAAGCCTGAAGCTTCTGTAGAGCCCAGAGTAACCCCACCACAACTGCCCCCCAGCACCTCACTCCTGACATCTCTTCCTCTTCCAAGTGCCCTCAAAGCACTGCAACCTCTGTCCAGCCAGGCTACGTGCATTAATGCAAAACTGAATGAGCCCACATTGACCCGTGTACTCACAAGGTGGCCCTATGAATAGCACAAAGTTGCTCTTGTCAGTGGGGCACCTATGAGCCAAAACCTGCCAGAGGAGGTGGTTCTCTGCTGGTATGGTAACAGAAAAAAGGCAGCTTTTCCACTGTCCCAACCCTGATTCTGACCTCACTCACCCTGCCTGAAGCAGGATAATTAAAGCTCAAGAAACACAAAATCCAAGTTTTCTCTTGAGTCCTTGGAGACTCTTTTCTGCCTCAAAACCACAGCCAGCATAGACAGCAAGCACATCTGCCTTTGCTAGATGCTGGCTTCTTTCTGGTACCTTCAATCTCCCTTTGCTTTAGTCCCCAAAGCAAAAAAAAAAAAGCCTGGTACTTGATACTAGATTCTCCACTGTAATATCCCATTATTTGACCTTTGAACCCCTCAACCTCAACTCTTCTATTTCACACCATCCCCTCAAGGCCCTGCCGTTTATGGTTGAGATCACAGGTGTTCATGGGATACGTCTCAGAAATAACTATCTTCAAGAATTGTCTGAAACCAACATAAAATGCATATCTCTTCTCCTGGCTATTTTTTGTACTGTATTCTGACAGGTGGAATTGGAGGGAAAATTTTTAGAGTCAGCCTTCTGGTAGCTCAAATTCTATTGCATAGGTCTTGCCGAAGATGTGAGTAAAAAGGTGTTAAAGCACGTTATGTCCATCTTATGTCCTCTCAGGTTGAGAACATGTGATATAACGAGAAAGAAAGGAGCACTAGTTTGTGTCCCAGGAGACCTGGTTTCCACTCCTTACTCTACCCCTGGCCGAGGCCCCAGGGCTTTAGCTTCTTTGGGTCTCAACTTCCTTATAGCACTCTTTAACTATTAGGATTTGTTATGTGTGAAATAAATTCCCAGAGCATTATTCTCTAAAGTAAAATTTAAACTATATTTTAAAACCCAAGGAAAACTGATTTTGTATCATCCACTGGTTTCTCTATTGCCCTACCTAGTAAGAACTGCCCAGGTTTCACGGAGACACAGAATCACACATGAACAGGCACAGGAAGATGTGGCAATTCTGTTTACATTTTCCTAAAGCTCTTGTTTAATGAGGAAACTCTTCTCCCTCTTTTCTAAGCTCCTTTAGGGAAGATCTTGGAAGGTAGGTAGCATGAAGAAGGATGAACATAGGCTGAGAATCCAGTACTGAAAACAGGGTCTGTCCTAGCATGAAGCACAGTGTGAAAACATTTGTGACGATGATAATAATGACAACTCTTGTATTTCTCCAAAGAAGCTCAAAGAATTTCACAGGCTTCGCATCGATCATTCTTGCCACTTCCCCATAAGGAAGGAAAAGGGCAGGCACCAATATGATATAAATGGCAGTAGCAGACTGAGCCATCACAGTGAGCTAGAGCCTTATAAGTTGTTGCCCCTTGTAACAAAACAGCAGCTACAGTGAAAGGCAGGGAGGGGGGCTGGGTCCAGTCTCAGGACAGAAGCTACATCCCCTTGGAGGTCTCCAGACAAGTCAGTGCACCTGATTTTTAGAAATGGCACTTTGGACAATCATTTATCACCGATTAAGGCCTGTCTGGTCTCATATTTTGAAAGTCATTTTTGCCATCCTGATGGTCTTTTGTTTTGCTTTGTTTTTTGTGCATAAAACCTGGTTTCCACAAACTAGTGATTATCGGATTTTCCCTTAACCCTCTGATTGCCATCTGTGTAAACAACTACTTATCATTCACTTCCTGATTGCCATCTGAGTTCTTGTTCTTGGGTTCTTTTTATCTAAAAAGAATGAGTGAAAGAGCTTCTTATGCTTAGTCATTACCTTTTCAAAAATAAGAAAACAAAGCCTTCTCCCAGGGCTGTTCTAGCCTAAGTATCTCCCTCTCTACTTTGTCCTCTCACTCCCTCTGTCCCTCTAAGTCTTCATTATTTTCCCCTTATTATTAAAAATTAAATTCCTCTTCTGTGCTCTAAATCATACCTTTCAAGTTCACATGTAATTCCAGTTTAAAAGATAAATAAATAGCCATACCCCTGACCGTTGTAATTTTCTTCATCTCACTACCGTTATCAACATTTAATGGGCCCTCTGAAGTTCAGGAGAGAGCTGAAGCAAGCCAAAGTCCTTTCCTCAGGCAATTGCTTCTGGAAATGAGTTGGTATTGCCCAGCTTGGAAAACAAGCAGGTCAGGGTGGGCTCAGTGAGGAAAATAAGCAGGAAGCCTAAGGAGAAGGCTTTAAGACATTTCTGGAAGATTGAGAAAAGACAGCTGCCCAACTTGTTGATGCTGATAAAAGAAGTTTTATTAGTTGTTAGGGGAGAGGTCGGTCGATGAGGGGTTAAAGAGGGTTTGGGTGAGGCCCCAGAGGCAGTGGATGTAGGTCACTCTTCTTTTAAAAAAAAAAAAAGAAGTGACATGAAATCCAAGAGCTAAGGGTCATTCCAAGGTCAGGAGAAGAATCTCCTCCCAGATAAAAATTTCCTGGTGAGAGTTTGTTGGGGACACGGGAGAGAGAAGGACGCAAATACACAACAACAAGAGTAGCAGACACATCAAACCTCTCCATCTTATGTTATTTTAGGCTATATTTTGCTCCTACTCTCAGTGTCCTGCGGTCCCTCTGAAAAAGAAAAAGGAAAGCTCGAAATAGAATTCACTGCATTCCTTGGACCACAATATATAGGTGTGTAATGAAGGCATGGAAGGGAGCAAATAGGTTTTTCCTATAAAAAAAAACAACTCAGCTGACATGCCAGAGTCCTTCAAGTAGGTGGATTTCAGAGTGAGACTGTCTGACCTGGAGGACATCTGCCTTCCAATCTGAGAGTCTATAATCTAATTTCCAACACACCCACTTCGAAAGCTCCTGGTAAGCAATAACAGACAATGTGATCACAATGGAAAAATCAGGCAGCCAGGGAATCAGGGGCAGCCATACAACTGCCTAGGACAGTGTCTTTCCTCAGAATATGTATGGATAATAGACGATAGTTCATTATAAAGCTAAAGACCTGAAAACTCTATGGACCAAGATATTACTTTTCCCAGAAGTGCAGCTGAAAGCTACAAAATTAGAGAGTAGTACTGGCTTTTGAAAAGACTGGTTTTCTAGAAAGCATTGCTGTGCACCCAAGGAGACTGCTTCAGTCCAGCACATCTCTCGACAAACCTTCATTCTTCTTGGGCACTTAAAGTTTATTTAAAAAAATGGTTTCTTCTTTAAAGAAATTAAACAAAATGCATTATTCAGAACAGATACCTCTGCGTGTGGACTCCTTGCCTCACTGAAGACCCAATACTCGGGATCAGCTGCTAGGAGAATATTTTGGCACTTGGCAATTATTTTGCATGAGCAAGTATTATGACTCATCAATACTTATCACTTTAATGATGTCTTCTTCTCATTTCTTTAAAGAAGTGAGGCAAGGTACCTCACTTGTTAGCTTGGTAGAGCTGTAGCCCAGGGCACACTTCTAGGACACATACTAATTCACAGCATCCCTATCAGGCAGATGGGACCTTCCTGTCCCTGATCTGTCTGTCCTTAAAAGAGCAGTGGGGAGGAGCTCTGAACAGTTAGTATTCTAGTCTTCCTCCTATTCCCTGGGAAGGTACAACAAATGGATGAGATAGTAAATTAGGTTTTTTGTTAAATCACTCAGTTTGACAGTAATGGTTAAATTCAAAACGAGAACATCAATAGCATTTGAAAAGTAAGTTGACGGTCACTTTGATGTGCCCGTGGCTGTTGTGATCATCTGAGAGCAAGCAGACAATGCACACCATTTCATTCCAGAAGATCCTTTTGTAATTTCATTTCAGTTTGTTGTGAGGCCCGACTACTCATATTGTGGCATTGAACTGAAGTACCAGGTGGCTCAGCGTGATAATGAGCTAAGTTTACATGAAGGTAACTGGGTGCCAATACCACTTACAGCATTATGAAATGAATCTGGCACTCCTGAAATCAGGGTCTGTGAAGTCACTCTAAATGATGGTGCTGTTTCTGTACAAAAACCAACCATTCCACGTGGCTCAATGGAGGTCACTGTGCAAGTAGAATCCAATACTGTAGCTCACAAGTCTAAGGTTCCCTTCTGCAGCCAACCTGTTGCCCACAATTTGAGGTGTGGTTTTCTGCTTTCCAGAAGTAAATTTCTACCTCCATCTTCCTTTTCAGAGCCACCCAAATTACAGCTCTGGCTGTGAAGCAGGGTTGGAAGAATGACTGCATAGTGAAGAAGGTATTTTTGACAGGTAATTGCACTGTTTGCTAGTTCTGCTCCAAGTCTAGTCCACAGAGTCAAAATACATCAAAATGACACAAGACAGCCTCATTGAAAACTTGTCCTATGCATGGCTCATGCCTTTCACTAACTGAAGACATATGTTCCCAATAGCCTATTGCAGACCATGTTCTAGGAAGATGATAGCCTTGCTCCAACTCCTCAGGGATGCTCCAAGAGGAAAGGAAAACTCTCTGGGCAAACTCTACTTCTGCTGGGGCTGCCTCTAGGAGGGATCCTATCTACTTGTTTCCACACTCAGACCTTTGTACTCTATCTGGGGATGAATCCCTACCATTACAGGAGGATTGTTGCAGAAATTTATATCCATCTCCAAATCAGCAAGCAGCAGACTATCTCTAGTACATCCATTAATTTATTAAGCAAGTATTTATTGAGAGCCTGCTATGTGTCAGGGATAATTTTAGGTCCTTAATATATCAGTGAAGCTGACATTCAGAGCAGAGGGCAGTGGGAAGACAGATAATAAAAACAGACATAATAAGTAAACTATGGCATATGTGAGTAGGTGATGAGGGTTAAGGAAATAAAAGACAGAAGCCAGATAAGGGTGACTAAGAATTTTGGGAGAGGGCCAGTTATTGATTTTAGAATAGGTTGTCTGTAGGCCTCTTTGAGAAGGTAATGTTTGGGCAAAGGCCTGAAGGAGGTGAGGGAGTTAGAGATATTGATGTCTGGAGGAAGATCATTTCAGGCAGAGGGAATGCTCAGTGAGAAAGCCATTAAGTCAGGAGCACACCGCTATGTTTGAGAAAGTCTAAGAGAACGTGTGGACCCTTCTAGTATGATTGCAGAGGGATGAATGAGGGATAGGAGATGAGGCCAAAGAGTAATAGGAGTCCAGACCATGTGGGATCTCATAAAGCAGTGCTTATCAAACTTGCAAGTGCATATTAATCACCTAGGATCTTGTGAAAATGAATAGCCATATCTACTTGATGTAGGGTAGGGCCTGAGATGCTGTATCTCACACAAGTTCCCAGTTGCCTCTGGTGCTGCTGCTGAATGGCCCACACTTCAAGTAGCAGAACTTTTTACCGTTGTCAAATGACTTTGAGTAAAATGGGGATCCACTGAAAGATTCTGAAACTACTGAGAAGAGACTGTGGTGGAAGAAAAGGAGAGAAGGGAGAACAGTTAGGAGGCTATAATAGTAACACAGGCAAGAGATAATGATGATTGGATCAAGGAGGTCTCAGTGGAAGCAGTTAGATTCTGGACATGTTTTGAAGGTAGAGCTATAATAATTTTCTCATGGATTAGAAGTTGTGTGTGTATGTGAGAGAGGAACCAAGTTGATACTGAAGGGTTTGACCTGAGCAACTGGGAAATGGAGTGACCATCCACTTGAAATGGGGAATGCTGCAAATGGAACATGTTTTAGGAGTTGGGTTAGGAGTTCAGTTTGCACATAATTCATTTTGGCGATGTTCAAAATACAGAGTCTGGAACTTGGAAGAGAGGGCTGGATTGCAGATGAATGTGGGAGTGGCTGACAGAAGCTATATAAAGCCATAACACTAGATGAGATCACCCAGAGAGCGAGTGTAGATAGAAAAGAATAGACCAGTAACAGCTTTGTAGCACTCATCTCCTGGAGTTCTGTCAGGGATCTCCTGCCCCACAGGAGACAACACAGAGGAAGCCTGGAAAGACAATTCTCTCTCAGGGTTCCCAGGAAGTAGCCCCTGTGACCTGAGTGTCTGGAGTCTCCTCCCAAGGCTCCCACAGCTCAGTCATGCAGGTGATGAGGCCTTTAGGAATGACTCATGAACAAATGCAGAGAGGGTGAAAAAGTGTACTTTCCCACCCTCTACAATCTCAGTTTCTACGATGAAGCCACATCCATCAGCATGAATTAACCATTCTGACGGTCAACATCTTGGAGTCTCTAACACAGTGTGTTGAAACAGGTGAAGAACAAACAGCCATTTGAGGTAGCAGCACAAATACTTATTTATCCATTCAACAACAAAGAGTGAGCAACACAATGCGTGAGTGCTGACCTAAACAAAATCAAAGCTACGGAGAACATCACCTATGAATTCCCTATCTAATTGTTTCAGTACCCTTAACAGCTGAACTTGGCTTGAGATGCTTCAAGAACAAACTACACAAACTACACACACACACACACACACACACACACACACACACACACACACACACAGGCGTGCGCATTGCCCCTGGGAATCTATCTTGGATCTACTTCTCAAACCTGCTCATTCCATCTGGCCAAGCTTCTGTTGCAGATTTATCCCTTTACTACGCTACTTTCCTTTACCTGCCACCTTGCTAATGGAATTTTAGGTTCATCTGTTTTCCTGGATTATATATTTGGCTCAGTTCTACCCATGCCTAAGGTCAGATGCAGTTCCCAAGACCCAGGGAAGGTGAAGCTGTAGGCCCTCTGCTCATTCAAGACTGGAGACAATTAGGTACTCTTAAGAAAATTATGGTGTAATAGTAATAGAGATTAGCATTATGACTGCTTGATAAATGAGCCAGAGACGTATATGTGCTTATATATTTTGATGTATACACAGAAGTGAACTATTCGTAGCAGACACTATCATGTAACTTATGGCCATTTGGTACATTCTGCCTTGTGTTCCATCTCAGACTATGGCACCATTTTTTTTTTTTTTTTCAGAGGGAAGAGATTGTCATTCCCTGATATCCACCCAAAGTTTAAGTGTATGCCTTAAAACTTCTTGGTTTCTACTGATAACCCACACTCTGGGTCTCTCATCCATGAATTTATCTATACCTTTCCTGAAGCTATTGACATTTTAGAATGTACCACCTCCTGGGGGTAATGACATAGCATTTTATGCATCACTGGAAAATGACAATGGAGAAGGCCTGCTTTGGTTCCTGCTCCCACAGCCTGCCTCCTCCTACTACAGGGGACACAGTCCTCCCACCTATAGACTTAGCCCTGTCTCAGGCCCTAGGACTAATCCTATCTTTAATCACAATGATTTAAAGAGTTCTCCTTCCACATTCAGGTGACTCAGAAGCAAATCACCATAGCTGCTAGTTCTGTTAGGCCACATGACCCAGTTCCATAAATGAGCTTCTGTCTTGCTCCTGGGATCAGCTTCCCACATTTACCCCAGTTCTGGCAGCATTATCTTTGTGTTGCTCCTTTGTATCAAAGTCCCCAACTTGGTAACTTTCCCAGTACTCTCAGCCTTCTAGGAATATTTCCTGTCTTTTTATCCCAGTGCCTCTGCCTGAGTGATGGGAATCCTTCCACCTGAACCCTGGAATTGCCAGTGTCTCCCGATGCTGCCTGTTCACATGTCTGCCTGACTCATGATCCCACATTTCTGTTCTCTGCTCACCTGTCAGGACTGCACAGTGTTTGGCATCTGACCTTCCACTCTCACTGCCTGCTGGATCCACCTGTCGTTGATGGTTTAACTGTGTGGATGTTGGGAGTGATGCTTGGATGGTACTTGCTCTACCACGTGCACACATGCAAGAGAAATAAAGAATAGTAACCTGAGCCACTGCTGACTGCTGTGCAAATTACACACTGCTCAATCGCAGAGGGCACCACATGCAATGTCTGAAAGGTACAGCACATCACAGCGTCAATGGCACCCCCTGGAGATGTACTGTGCAGCGACCCTGATGCTAACCACTGCCTGATACCCAGGGGATACAACTAAGTGATTGCGCTTATAGCAAGTTAAGTGGTTATCAGCATATGCATCAGTATTTAACATATCATCAGCATTTAAGTTTGGGAATGCTGACTCAAAGCCACATAAATGTTAGTTACAGCCTAATAACAGGGTCAGATTCAAAGGAAAAAAGTGAGGCAGTATGCTTAATCTCAAACATTTGGTAATGTTAAACAATTTAACAGAAGATAAGAATTAAAAATTGCAGGATTGAGGCTGCTTGCCCAGGAGAGGTGGCTTAATCCTAAATGATACAATACATATTTCAGATGCAATGGTCCTCAGAGCCCACGTGTGGCCTGAGGTGTGGCCTGAGGTGTGCCAAAGGCATTCTCGCTTTCAATCATCTCTTCCTCCCACCTGCCATAGAGCATACCTCCTCAACATCAACATCAGGTTTTCGGATTAGTTGAATTGCAGCCCTACTCAACTCTCTCATTTTCCCCTCTAACCTCCTCCAAAAAACTTTACCTTGGAAACCTAATTAGGTATTTATCTTAACAAGTCAGCATTATTGACTTAATGGCTCATATGTAAGTTTCTGAAGCCAGATGTCACAGGCCAGGTGGGTGGAAGGAATGTCAAGATATAGGGGCAACCTAATGTATTTGGCAGGGGAGTGGAAATTGATCTGAGAGGCAGGAGATGTGGCATCCAGGACAGGTTAGTCTACTCACCAACTGTGCAGCTTTGGTGAAATCATGCTATATCTGTGGGCATCTGCTTTTTCAACTGTAAAGATGAAGGAGGTTGGTGTGATGACTTCTAAGGTATTTTGCGTCACTAAAATTGCAGACTATAAATCTAGAAGTTGAAGTGTTTTTGGCGTGTAGTCCCACAGTGGTGATCTTTGGACAGTACAGGGATACAGACTAAACTGATGCTAAAGAAATTCCCAACAAGGGTGGAGAAATGCCCCAAACCAATGCCACCTCCTCCACCATTTGCCCCAGGACAGCTCTGAAGGAAGATGAATGCTTCATAACAAAATAGGCACTCACACAACAGCCACATATAATTGGAGAGGTGGTCTTATAGGCACCCTTTAAAACCTAAGGAAATTGGAAGCGGTACACGTTGGCAATTCATTCAGAAGGTGGTATTGTGAATACTTATTATACACCCCGATTTTCCTCTCATAAATTAGATTGTAATGTACTTGGTTAAGTCTAGCAAGGTAATAATATCACATTA
The DNA here is from genome assembly GCF_000442215.2 of Lipotes vexillifer. Lineage (NCBI taxonomy): Eukaryota > Metazoa > Chordata > Mammalia > Artiodactyla > Lipotidae > Lipotes > Lipotes vexillifer. Next base: position 86,105 of record NW_006798212.1, read on the forward strand.
ATCTGAGTCATAAAAATAAAGTGTTTTTGGATCTGATTCCGCCCTCTAAGAACCAAGTGCCGTATGGAAAGTGGTGTCGGAGGATGGTGTGAGGTTAGTACACAATTCTCGCTGCTCCCATTCAAGGAAACGCATCCTTATTCATCTCGGTCCACTGACACCCTTTAGGCTGAGCTTGAGTTCCATTGCTCCGTGAACAGCCCCCATCAAGCCCGCCTGCAGTCTCTCCTCTTCCTGGTTTTCTGCGGCTCTTCGCGCCTGCACCTCATGATGCAGCCCTGCATTCTGACCACTTTATGTTTCTCTCTAATCATTGCATATATGCAAGTCTTGACATTCCAATTAGATTGTAAACTCCTTCAGACCAAGATCCCATGATGAATTGTTCTATTATCTCTTCAAGGACCTGACACTGGAGGCTGACATATGTTTAATGCTCAAGAACATGATTTGAAAGGAATTAACTTCATAGACTTGTGAGAGTCTACTATGGGCCAGGTTGGGAGATACAACAATGGATTAGAGAATCTCTGTCTTAAATATTTATCAAGGGAAAGAAAAGAGAGTTATGTCCACAAGTAATCACTAAGACATGAAGGTCACGAAAAGAAAAAAAGAACAAAATGTTTTGCAATCAGAGGACAGCAATTCATTTCAAATGACAGGCCAAGTTGTGGATCTCAAACTTTAGCATGCACTGGAATCACCTGGAGGGCACATCTTGCTGGGCCCCACTATACAGAGTTTCTTATTCAGTTTGGAAATGGCCTGAACATTTGCATTTTTCACTAGTCCCTGGGTGATGAACTAATCCCTAAGTCACAGGCCAGGTGGGTGGAAGGAATGTCAAGATATAGGGGCAACCTAATGTATTTGGCGGGGGAGTGGAAATTGATCTGAGAGGCAGGAGATGTGGGATCCAGGAGAGGTTAGACTACTCACCAACTGTGCAGCTTTGGTAAAATCATGCTATATCTGTGGGCATCTGCTTTTTCAACTGTAAAGATGAAGGAGGGGCAACATTGAGAACCACTGGGCTAAAGGACAAATAGGCCCCAAATAATGAAAAGTATCTCAGCAGCATCTCAGCAGTGGGGGAGGACATTGCCAAGTAAACAGTATGACTAAAGGGGTAGAGGTATGGAAGCACCTACAAAGTTTAGGGATGCCCAATAGCTGTATGAGGAGCTAAGGCTACCAAAATTCAGGGGCACTATTTTGGAGGCTGTCAATGTCATGCCAGGGAACTTGGATTACTTATTGGGCAATAGAGAATTCAAATTCCGCCCCCCCCCAATTTTTTTAAATGTAAATAAAACAAAGAAAGAGAATACAGATTCCTAGAAGAGGCTGACAACAGGAGGTAACAGAAGAACGGACAAGGGGGCTTGATAATTAAGCCACTAAGCCAATCTGTCTATATTAAGGGGGATAGAAGTGAGACAGGTGTTCTTCCAAAAGCCACTCCATATGTTTCTGGAGCTCATCTCAGTAAGTGGGACAAAGGTGTCCATCTGGCCATCGCCCAGGGTTTGGCGATTCTCCTTTTTTTTATCTTCACACACACAGAAACACACAGGTACACCAGAATTTAGAACACTCTTCCTCACACACCCACAAAAGGCTGTAGCTCTGAAGCTAGGATTTAGCCCCAATGCTAAATGCATGGGTGTCTAAGCATTACCAAATGCACAGGGTGAGATAGATCTATTACTCAAGTCAGGAGCTGTCCAGGATGAAAATGGGATCTACCAAGTAAAGCTAAAAAGGAGGAAAATGGTATTGAACCCCCTAATCAGGTCTGTTTGAAAGAGAAAAAAAAAATAGGTTTGAGCTGTCTCCCAAAATAAAACTTAACAGCCAACAGATAATACCAAACAGCATTCTAAACATAATACATATACTATGTTATTTAATCCTCACAAAAGAGATGACTATTATCTCTGTTTTACAGATGAGTAAACCAAGAGTCCAAAACGTCAAGAAATGTGACAACTAGTAAGAGGGGGAGCCAGGATGTGAGCTCAGAAAGGCCAAGTATCAGCATCTGTGTGTTTAACCACTGCATTGTTTGCACTCTCAGTTGGGTAAGATTCCTAAGATTACACCATATTTGAAAAATAAAGTCTGGATTTGTCTTTCATTTCTTCTTCCCTCCCTTCTGTCCTCGCTTCCTCCCTTTTTTCCTTCTTTTCAAATTATTGAACACCTATGGTTTGTCAAGCACTATGCACACAGATTGATGCTGCTTTTTAAAAGCTGAGCAAAGAAACTACTCTAAGTAGAGAAATAATTCTAGAAGTGAATTACATACATGGCCAGTACACAGGGTCTTCCAAAAGATCAAACCACTCCATGGGGCCACTCTCTCAGAGTGCAGCTTTGGCTACACTTGCAACTTAATAAAATTCCAGGACCTCATCCCTAGCCTCATTTAGTTTCCTATCACAAACCATACTGAACCTTTTTGCAATGCCAAATAGGATTCAAAACCCCCTGGAAGAAGAGAGTGTAAAGAGGGCTTTTATATAGTTATGAGGAAGAAAAATCTTGAAACACATTCATCTGAAGGCTTCTTTCAATTCTCTCATGGAATGCTAACCTTTATTTGCAGTTTGTGAGATTCATGTAAAAAGCCTGCTATAGCCCGAGGTTTAAACCAGAGAGATTTTGACTTGGTCCTGAGGCAGGTACCTTTGTAGCTTTCTAATCTCTCTCTCTGAAGTTCAGGGCTTTTAAAAGAGGTTGGTGATGTTCCCTGCAGAGGATTTTCTGTCATTTCATGGCAGGGATGCATGGGTGCGATACTAAGAACTGAACTTTAAATCTCTTTACATTCTGCTTAATTGCCATTATTGGCCTAATAGCAGGTACAGGGCTCAAAGAGAACACATGTCACTTGCCATCTGTAGCTGGAAGGTGCTTGAATCAAACCGAATCTCTTCAGGATGCAAAAGACACTTTAATATGTGCAGATGCCTGAAACGGCTTTACAGACCCAAATCCTTTTAATAAGCTTAAGACAGGCCTGAATTTATTTAAATGTCTAATTCTAAATGTAAGTATGCCTGGTAGTAATGTTTACCATCTGTCTGACACTGCCTGTTGAGGTAACTGTCAAGCTACAGTATGACATACGGTGCACATATTTGGACCTTAACTATAACAGCCTTGGCATGAAACAACTGGAAACCAAGATTTAATCTTTGGTATCATTCAAGTTGGAGTTGAACAAACAGACAGGGCTATTACTGTTTTCTTCCTTTATGATAGATACTCCTCCATTAGATATACTTGAGAACAACATTGGAGGGTCAGGCCTGGCTTCAATGCACTGTCTTTTTCTTGCTCTGGCTCTGGCACTTAGAAACCCAGTTGGAATGGCAATTCTGCAGACCAGAAGCCAGTCTTGGGCCCAGGCAGCATCTGGTCTCAGCCAACAAATATAAGGAGGGTCCCACTTGAGCACCCAGAAGAGCTAGTTGCCTGGGCCAAAGAGCAGAAGAATACAAGACAATGGCAATAACTGCAATTACTCTTTCTACTCTTTATTCTATTGCCTAACCTCTCTTCTCATCTCCATTCTATTTCCCTATTTAGTTTTCCCATCATCATTCTAATATGGTGGGGTCGGAGGAAAGAGGAAGAAAGGGTAGAGGCTGACAGCTCCAAGATCCCCCCTGACGCCCTGGGGAAATGCACATGGCTCCAGGAGATGAGAACAATACCCTTTTCAAGTTATTTTGGTTAAACGATAGAGACCCTAGAGTGACAAATATCTCAGGCACTGCTCCCTTTTTTCCTTAAATACTAGCAGCACTGTAGCATTATATACAGCTGTGTAGATGCCTAAAGCCTGACTTGAAAGACCTACTTTATGCCTGGATTAGAGGATGAGTGTAGCTATTGTGGTTGCAGTCGCTGTCTGGGTCTAAAGTGATGTAAATATGGCAACAGGAATAATGTAACTCTTGCAGTGATATAACTGAGAATGTGGTCAGTGCCTCTTCTCAATGGGAATGGCATGTCATTATACATGGCACTCCATACAATAATAGCTTCCAGTATAAAGTCAACATAGACACTCTTTAGATATTCAGTTAGTCTGAAGAGTTTTCTCTGTTTCTCTAGGCACTTTAAATTATGTTTGGAATTCCTTTTGGGAAGTCAGAATTCCAGGAACTCAGTTGGGAATTCTGGTTAGCAGGATAGTCAACAATGATCTGTGTGTGCGAGTATGTGTGTGTGTGCGGATGCCTGCACAGTTTAGGAGGCCTGGAAGATGAAAATGACAATATATGAGGTTAGCCACCACGGCCATTCAGCCTTGGATTTTCCCCCAGCCTGAAATCATGATTTGATTCCACATTTTGGTATCCTGCCAAGTTCTGTATTTAAGCCTGAAGCTTAACATGTCCTCTGTTCCTAATTAGCAACAAGGCTAAATTTAGCAAAGGTTTCTCTGGTGCCACCACAGTCACAAAATGATTCTAAAATTTAACATGAAGGCATGTTACTTGATGTATTTAGGAAAAGACAAAACAAATTCGAAAGTACGTCTCTGGGATCTGATGGCCTGGGATGCTAAGAAATTCTGAGGCAAAGGGATAAAATTGGCCATTGTGTACATATTTAAATTTTGATACAGGAAACTCCCCCACTGAGGCTCAGAGTACACTGTGTGGCTGCCCAGGATTACACCCTCAGAGAGGCCTGTCCCCAGGAAACAGTGAGAAAAGGGCAAGATTCGGCTCTCATGCCTCCCAGTTCCCCACTGGAATCCTACTGACCCCCTATCTGACTCCTTTTCTCTGACCCTGGATGGTCCCCAACAGATGAAAGTCTCCCGTCCATTGCCATCCCCACCCCCGACTTCTCCGCACCTTGAGGCTTTGATCACCTGAATAATATCCCCACATCACCTTTCCTCCTGACTAGCCCCTCAGACTTTCTAGGGCTCCTTCATCACTCTCCACAACTCTTTAAAAAAAATTCAAATCCACAGAAAAGCTGCAAGAATAAGATGATGAGCAATGAACAGGTGTAAAACCTATACCTTGAGTCACCAATTATTTGCATCTTGCCACATTTACTTTCTTTTTCCTTTTCTCCTTCCTTATATATGTGTGTGTGTGTGTGTGTGTGTGTGTGTGTGTGTGTGTGTGTGTGTACATATAACATATGGAATTTTTGCTTTTGTTGCTGAACTATCTGAAAGTTAGACATCCTGACTTTTTACTCCCAAGTGTTTCCACATGTATCTCCTGAGAACAAGGATACTACCTAGATAACCACAATTACGGTCATTACGCTTGAGAAATTTAACCTTGATACTCTATGACTAGCCCACCTTCATATATCCCCAATAGTCCCACAGTGTCTGTTGTAGGTCTTTCATGTATGATATCGATGTTCATGGAAGGTCTGGGCCAGTGGTTTTGCAGAATGTGCCTACTGCCGTTAAGTCTCATCTTTTTTTTTTTTTTTTTTGCGGTACGAAGAGCTAAACAATTAGAATGCCTTCTGTAAGGAACTAAGAAAAGGAGAAAAAAGAGAATTGTT
>NW_006798212.1:91822-103147 GCF_000442215.2 Lipotes vexillifer
GCATCGGCAGGCGGACTCTCAACCACTGCGCCACCAGGGAAGCCCCCTAGTCTCAGCATTTTTGCTACCTCATCAGTGTTCCTAAACGTTGCTGGACATGGTCAAGACTTATGTTCTTATCCTCACTTAACAGGTAAAGAATAAAGATGCTGGATGACCTGCTAAAGGGCAGACACCCAACTTGGGACCAACCGAGGAACAGGGGCAGAAGAGCACGCATACGGCCCTTTCTCTTCCCTTCATCTTACTTAGCTCTCCCACAACAACTAGCTTCTGTAAGCCCTGGGTTCTTTTCTTACTCCTGGCCGACACCCACTTCTCTTGCAAACAGCCACCCTGAGCCACTGTAATCCTGCACTCCATCCACATGCCTGCCTGGTTGCTGTGTCTTCCCAGACTCAGATGACAGGAATGAGACAATTTCTCCTGATAGGAGCGAACCCTTACTCCCCACTCCTCTTTTTTCCCATAGAGCACAGGGAATTTCCACTCCTCTCTGCAAAGAGAAAAGCTTTGGGGAGACTCTAGCTGACCCCCTCCTCTGTGAAGTAACTAGTAAAACTGGAGGACAAAGCTGAGCACGCCCAGGCAGCCCCTTCCTCTTCCATTCTAAGCTGCCTGTCTGAGGGATGCTTAGAACAGAAGAGGAACGCTCTTAGGGAGATACGTTCAATTGAGAGGGCAGAGTAAGGTGCCTGTTGGGTGGCACATCAAAGCCCCATTACATTCTCTAATTAGTTTCATCAAACATACAGCCGCTATTTTGATGTTTATCTGCCTGATGCCTGCAATTCCGTGTTGTTTTCCATCTCAGGAGGGCAAAAGGGTCTCATTTACTGGCTCTCTGCCTCCCCAACTTTTCTATCAGAGCATTAACAAGAGAGCAACTCAGGTTTCCCACCGCCCTCGCCATGGGGTGGAACAAACACAGTGCTTGCCCTGAGCTCTTCCCTCTTGCAGGAGACAGAGGGTGGCCTGGGCTGTGGGACACTGGGGACAACTCAGGGCCACTCCAGCAGGGTTGGGGTAGTGGGGACAAAGGCAGCCAGCCAGCCTCAGCTGAGCGCCCGTCTGCTGGTCTGCTGGGAGACTCCGGGGAAGAATCCAGAAGGTGGGAGAAGAGGCCCATGATTCTGATAAGCAGGTGCGGAGAGATGAAAATGGACAGCAAAGTCTCCATTTTTAAGTCTCTGACGAAAGGGCAAATCTGGCTGATACTGCCAGCAAAGCACTCTCTCTGGTGCTGGGGCGGGAGAGGCTGCTGGACTCGGCAGGAGAAGCAGTGGGCTGTGTGTCCAGCTGCCAAGGGCTAATGCGTTTGCTATGGGAACTGAGCCCTGGGGTTCCTACCAGGCTCCGTGGAGACACTCAGGCTTCTTCACCAGGAGGTGACTGGAGCTGTCCTTTCTAGAACGAAGGCTGCCCCTCAGATACAAAGAAAAATGGCCTATTGTGAGTTGGGGCATGGGGTTGGGATGAAGGTCAAGTGGCAGTAAATATAAGGACTGCGGCCTTTTGCTTACATCACTAAGACTTTAAATGATGCTGAATGATATTTGGTTTGTCTCTGAGTTTAAGAAGAAATGAAAGGGAAAGATGTCATATTCAAAACACAGGTAGAGCTGTGTAAACCTTGAGCTGTTACTCATAGGGGTCTGATGTATGAGTGTGTGTGTGTGTGTGTGTGTGTGTGTGTGCACGCATGTGCATGTGTGTGTGTGTGCACCCACAGACACAAGCAAAGAAGTTGATGTTCCCCCCAAGGGATAGTGAAATCAATGTTCATGTCATCTCTACATGGCTACCAATAGTTGAATAATTCAGTAGGTCCCAGCCACCTCCACCTCCACCACCACACACACATATGCTTGTTTTCCTTCCCAGTGAGTATGAGCAAAATGGCCCAAGTCCCCTGGTCTGATCCCCCAGTCCTGCCTAGAATCACTGCCAGCCTGGGTGTGCTGGATACGTCTGGATACATGGGTTGGTTTCTCAAGTTAAACTTTTGAGACCCTGTGATCACAGGACTTAGCATAGTGCATGGCACAAGGCAAGCATCTAGTAAAAGGGTAGACACGCTATGACCTTTCCTGTGAGTGTGAAACAGTAGGATGTGGAGGTTAGTGGCATGATGTTTTAGACCCGGTTCTGTCACCAAAGTCACCTTCGTGACTTTGGATCAGTTCTTTGACTCCCTTAAGTCTCATTTTCCTCACTTATAAAAGAACAGTAAGGACTACCTTGTGCTATTGTTTGAGGATGTCATAATTTGGGCTAAAGTATGGAGCTGAATTCCTGGCAATAATAAAAGCTCAATACAGTGTGGGTTGGAGCTGAGGGTGGTGCTTTATCAAGAAACTGTTATATTCAAAAAAGACTTACTGGGCCTCTGCTCCTCATCTGCATAATCAACATGACTGGATTAGATTTTCAAATTAACCAGAAAGGATCTGCCATTGTTTGGTGTGTGAATGTTTGTGGGTTGGTGATGCCAGGGACATGGGTTGTCTTAGGAAGTCTTCATAGGAGGCTTCTGAGGCTCTAATAACTTGGGAAGTTTTCCAACAGAAACTCTCAATTTTACATAATATCTGCATTAATCCAGAGTTAGAAAATTGCCTCTCTGGACATTTAAAACTATTAAGGTATGTTGAAAAATAATGAATCTGATACATGAACCCCTGACAGACATAATTCAACTTTGAAACATTATGCTCTTCCTCTGCTCATCAAATTTTCTGAATTATACAGAAAGGACCGAAATCTTGCATTTCTATCTTACTTGCATACATGATAAACTACAAAGGAAGCACAGCAATTTTGTGGCAATTTACAGGATTGGAAACCTCAAATGTGTAGTCTGTGACTAAATTAATGCATTTTGCTGCCCAGTGGCATTACTTTAGTCGTGGCATTTCTCCTAAGGTTGATATCATAAGGAGAAGGGGGATTTCAGTTTGTCCTTATTTTTTCTTTTCTTTCTGAATTGGAGTAAAATTGCTTTACAGTGTTGTGTTAGTTTCTCAGTTTGTCTTTAGAAGAAACAAAAACCATACACAGGCTCCACAGACGTAGACTGTACATGTGCTCATGTGTGTAAACGTGTATGTGTGTGTATATGGACATGATGGAAATGCGCAGACGCAGTTAAATGCTGAACAATTTCGATTTCTTTTGCGACTGCCATTTTGTGTATTTTTTTCCCTGTGATGCTCCCATTTCATTCTTTATTTTATGGTCCCTGAAGACCCAGGGTTCCTCTCTTCCACAGGCAGTTAGCAGGGGATGCAAGGAAATAAAATGAACCTATGCTTAAAGCCCAGACTTTCTAGCTAGGATGAGAGGGATCTGATTTCTGCAAGATCATGTGAAAGAAAGCAGAGCACAGCATCATGTCCCACAGCAACACTCACACTCCTCTGATCTGATGCTAGGAGTCAGAGCTAGAGTTATTTGGCTACAGCATATTCAAGAGCAGAATCAGGGCTACCACTGCCCTCAATATGTACAGCCATGCAGAGGAATGAGAGGACTCTTGGTGGTGACTCCCTCGTCCTGCCTGATCATCCACTTCTCACTGGCCAACAGACTTCTCTAGGAGTCTGCCTGTTTCTTGGTAGGCTATTCTCTCAGGATCTCCCCAGACCAAAGCTCTCTTGAGGTGCTCCTTAAAGTACATAGTCGTGAGCCCATGGCTTTGAATATAGGCAAGTGATATGATATATGAAAGAAAATGTGTCTGAAATCTGTGGCTCCTCCTCTTGAACTTGGGCAAGTTACTTAAACTCTTTAGAACTTATTTTCCTCATTTGTAAAGTGCAACTATTGGTGTATATCCCTCAGCTTGCTATTAAGGTGAAGTGAAATACATTTTGCATAATACCTACTATTCAACTGATGCTCGAATGTGTAAGCCTCTTTCTCCTCAGTGACCATAATACTTACAAGAGGGAAAGACAATAACTCTATCTTTCAAAGCATGTCTGTCCACCAGTCAAGCTTTGCCACATGACAGCAGCAGCAACAACCATAGTTTGGAGAACGGCAGGGCCAAGTATTGGAGAAACCAAAATACTTAGGGTCAGGAGACTTGGGTTCTCATCCTAGCTCCTTCCTTTACTAGCCCCATGACTGTGAACACGTCTCCTGACCTCTCCGGGTCTGTTTTTGTCCATCTCTAACTGCTTTTTCTACCAAACTCACATGGTGTTGTAAAGAGTAATAGAGATGTTAGTGTAACTGTGCCCCTTCAATGGCAATGCTCAGTATAAACACATTAGAGCAACAAAATCAAACGCCGGCGGTCAGGTTTCATCTCCAGAGGCCCTTCGTTCAGGACTGCTACTCTGCAGGAGGCCTGTCCTTCTTATCCTATCCTGTGGACACTTGTAAAAAGATAGCACAGACATGTCTCTGAAATAAAAAGCAGAACCAGGAGAGGCTCATACTTACCATATATGGCCCAATGTCATCAGCTCCCAATGCAAAGGATATTCACATATCAGAACTTAGCTTGAGTCTGAAACACATCTGTAACACTGTTAGGATAGTTCTCGGTATCCTGGCTTGGCCAGGGGCCCCTAAATAATGAACAGCTGGCTCTTTATTAGGCAAGTCTTACATCCTAACATTAATTTACCAAACATTTACTACATTTATTAAGCATTTAGCAAGTAGCAGGAATTGAGCAAAGATGATTTATTTTATCTTAATAAAAAGTCTACAAATATTATTATCCCCATTTTAAAGAAATGGGAACTCCAACTTGCCCAAGGCCACCTAGCTGGTGAGAGACAGATCAGTTGGAATAATCCAAAGCCCATCCTCTTCTGACTCACCAGACTGACAACCTCACACTCTCTATAAGCAACAGATTTATAGGGATCTGGTGTGGTTCCACTTACTTTGTTTTTCATTCTTGCAAAAGAAGAGTTTACATTTGGAATGAAGATGCAGTATGATCAGGTATATATCATTTCAAAGGAAATCAACACACAAAAAAAGTTTTTCCCCTAAACAGATGTGTCAGCAGAAGGATATTAGACTTTTATCTCAGAATTCATCACAAGATACCACTAAACATCAATTTCCCTAAGACATCTAAGGTATAATTTGAATTCCAAATATACGGTTAGTGTAGATTTTTGTATTATATTACGTGAACAAAGCAAGTATGAGAAAGTGTATAGTCAATAAAATAGACACCATTCAAGGCAGAAAAAATTGTATCGGCTCTAAAGGCATATGAATACAACCATAAATATAATTACTGATTTTACTGATATTTTGTATCATGTGTCAAGGCAAAAAGCACAAAATAAGACCTGGTTTTAAACAAAAATGAGGTTAGGTGGAGGGGTAGGAGGAGATCACAGTAAAACCACCTTTTTCATTCTATTTATCTCAGTTTTTATGGGGAAATCATGGTGAGAATAGAGTTTGATGAAAATATTCCTCAAAGTCAATGGACCCATGTAGTGTCTTTGACCTAACAGTTTGGGTCACAGGACTCAGGAATGGCAGAAGGCGGGGACAGCATTTATACATGGAGGTAGTATCAAGAGACATTTCATGAACCAGTGAACATTTTCATGGTCTGAATGAATGTGAAAACTTGCTGCAAAAGATATTCCATTCATTTGGGTAGAAGGGGACCATCTTTCAAAGATGATATGACATGGTCTTGTCATCTTCAAGTGGTATGGGTCACAGATTTTCACTAATTACTGCATAGCCTTTAGATTTTTTTTATCTCATATCAATTTTCTTCCAGTCACACCTCAGGCCAGAGGTGGGAGGGTAGCATTTTTCTTTCTTTCCATGTGGCCTTATCCCAGGAAGCCCTCTCAGTTGGGGGCAGGACAAAACAAAGGAGCAGAGACCATGCAGCTGAATGTGCCAGATTCCAAGAGAGGCCCACTTTCTGTAGCGTACTTTTAAATCAAAGAATTTATTTATGTTGTCTCTCTCCTTTCTGTGGTCAATGACATGGGTCAAAGGCATTTAATCAAACCCTTCTAGAGGGATCGGTCCCATCACCATGCAGTGCGACGATCTAATTTGTCTTCTGTCAAAAAATGTATTTTGGGAACAGCGCTGAATATGATAAGTGTGATGTCTTTTTACAGTCACTGCTGAAATATGTGTTTGGCACAGATTTGCTAGGCTCATTATTTCATCTGTCTCTTGGTAAATATTGAAATTGTTGTTAGTGTGGATACTAAATACTGAGGAAAGAGGGGGACATGTTTTCTTTATTCCACTCTGAGTTCAGCTAGCTAAAGCCAAAATTACCTTCTGATCTCTGAACAAGAGTAACTGATGGCCAAGAAGGTAATGCAATGACAGAAGCGTCTACTGCCAGATGCCTGATTGCTGCTGGAGAAATAATAATATAAACGAAGCTTGTAGTAAGAAAAACAAAAACAAACACAGAAAAACAACTCCAGCCAGCAGGTGGTGCCATAATTTATAATGTTTGGCTACTTTGGGTTTTATGTACAGCTTGCTAATTGCTCTGTGAATTAATTTAAGTGATGTAATTTAATTTCTTCTGCTGCATAGTGGCTTTTTAAGGAACTCATACCCAGCTCCTTGGACCTGGGTAACCAGCTCATTTGTTAACGCTGTTAACAATTTCCAGGCACCCTCTGCTGACTACTCCATCTTCCTAACTCCCAGAGGAAGGGAAAAGCTTAATCCCATATATTAATCTAGTGCAGATATAGATCTAGTCTCTGAACCAGACCCTAATCTCAAACTTAAATCTGAACTTGTAAAGTAAGAAGACAGAATGATGTCCAACATTCTCAAGATGTTGGAGAAAAATTTATATTTGGTCCCATGTAGGATCTTTTCTGCTAAGTCCACTCTAAGTTATTCCCCTGGTCAGTCCTCGTGTATTCTCCTACATATAATTTCTTACATTTTCTTTGCAAAAGAAGTGGAGGACAAAGTAACACATGAGCCAAGGAAGGGAAGTGAAAAACTAGCAAGAAACTTGACGGGAAGGGAAAATCCGACCTCTGAAAAGAACTCTAGCCAGTGATATATCCCCTAACACTTAGAGAGGTCCCTATTTAATTTCAAGCCTGGAATCCTGAAAGCTAGATTTCTAATGCAAATTAAAGAAACAAGGAACTTGTCTGAACAGATAAGGAGGAAAAAAATTTTGTTGTTGTTGGGATTCCCATTTGCCCAGGTGCCAGAAATTATTTCAGTTCTCTGCATTGCCCTTTTCTGGAAATACCCAGGCCAATACTTCCCTCTACTGCTTGGAAGCAATTCTATAACATAAGCCAACCCGAATTATTTATACAAAATAGCATACCTGTTTCACAGGTGTAGAAACTGAGGCATAAGTGTTAAGCTGACTTTTGCAAAAAAAAGTTTAGTAATAGTTCAAGACTGTCTCACCTCTGTAGAACACCTATATGTAAATATAGGCAAATTTACCTTTTTGAATGTAAATCTTAACCAACTGTCTCTATTATGTGAAGATGTAAATATTGGCAAAAGGAAACCTTTGAATAGATTTAGAAGAAGAGAAGTGACAAGTTACTAAAATATGTATATACCTATGCCTGGGTTCTACTTCAGATTGATTACATCAGAACCTTTGTGGGTAGAACCTAGGCACTAAAATTCTCCAAGGAATTCTAATAACTACTAAAGTGTAATCCTAGCTAGTGGGATATTTGAAAGCAGTGAAGAAGGGAATTAGAATAATACCTGTTTTATTAAATTCATATAAAACTGTTTCAATTGCTTATTTGATATAAACATGGAATAAATTCATATGCACTGATTATACCATGGTCTTAATTATTTTAAATTATACAAATATATGGAATAATCATAATTATTAGGCATAGAAGCACACAATTTAGGGATTTTTGGCAGATATTGGTGTTTTTATATTTTTACCACTTATAATTTAGCTGCCCAATTACATTCGGTTGCATTTTTTGAATAGCTACAGACAGAAGTTCAGCGTGAGTATCATCAGGTTCTGCGTGACCCCCAAGTACTTATTAAGAGAGCTTTCTCAGGGGCAGAGTGCTTTTTAACCACTCAAAATCTCCTCTTTCCGTTAGAGGGGCCATTCTACTAGTGTTCCCTCTGACTAGTTATGAAAATGGCTTCCCTGGTGGCGCAGTGGTTGAGAGTCCGCCTGCCGATGCAGGGGACATGGCTTCATGCCCCGGTCCGGGAAGATCCCACATGCCGCGGAGCGGCTGGGCCCGTGAGCCATGGCCGCTGAGCCTGCACGTCCGGAGCCTGTGCTCCGCAACGGGAGAGGCCACAACGGCGAGAGGACCGCGTACCGCAAAAAAAAAAAAAAAAGAAACCAGAGACGGTGGTAGTATTGCAGCACCCAAAGGCATTCTGGCTGGGGAGAAGGGTTTGGATTTATCATTGATGGGTTAAGAGCAGACCATGAGCAACTGCCCTTCAAGTAGCCATGGTGATGTCAAAAACTTCTGTGGGTAGGATTGGTACTGCCTTTATTCACTGGAGAAGAAAGCAAGCTTGAACCATTGGGACAATCACTCATATCGCCACCTGTGAGCCTGCTGCTGTATGCGGGAAAAATAACAGGCTATAAACACATGATTTACCTACAAAAGCTTTAGAACTGCAATTTTAAGCCTTACAGACATAGCTCTATCTTTTATTTAAACAGCCTTTTGTTTCCATCCAAGAAACTATAAGCAATTTATAGACACAGTTGAACCCCAAGTTTCATAAGGGATATAATCTTGAGAAATATGTGACTTAAAATCATGTAATTAAAAACTTTGACATTATCTTAAATTAGTCTTGAAAGATAATCTATTCATCATATTTTATGAAGCAGAATATTTAAATACAAAATATCACAATAACATTAATAATCCTATTCAAATGTTTGCTGTGAGTTATAATTTGGTAAAGCTACACATTAATAAACTAATTAATTTTTTAATTTTACAAATGACACAAATGTTTTATCTTGTGGCTGGTCTTATCTGGCTTTGCAGGTAAGCAGTGGAAGATATGCAGAACCTGGAAGAGGGAGGAAGGGGAAGTCTGGAGTGAATGAGCCTGAGAAGGGTGCAAAGCTGGGATAGAAGGACCATTTCTGGGGACAGATGAGAGGCTTAGAGAGAGAAGAGATCTTTAGTCTTAGACCTTGGTCTTGGTGCCATCGTTTCCTAACTGTGCAACCTTGAAGAAGTTTCTTAATCTTTATGACTGCTATGGTCTGAATGTTTGTGACCCCGCCCCCCCAAATTCAAATGTTGAAATTCTAATGTCCAATGTGCTGGCTTTTCGTGGGTGGGGCCTTTGGGAGATGCTTAAATTGTGAAGGTAAAGCCCTCATGAATGAGATTAGTGTTCTTATAAAAGAGGCTCCAGAGAGATCCCTCACCCCTCCCACCACGTGAGGACAAAGTAAGTTGGTAGGTGCTGGCTATGAACCAGGAGGAGGGCCTCCACTAGAACCCGACCATGCTGGCACCTAGATCTTGGACTTGCCAATCTCCAGAACTGAGAGCAAATTTCTGCTGTTTGTAAACCACCGAGTCTGAGGGTTTTGTTATAGCAGCCTGCATGGACTAAGACGAAGACCTTCAGTCTCCTCATCTGAAAGTAGTAAAGGATGATAATCACATGAAATCGTTTTAAGGGCTAAATTGAAATGATGCATAGAAAGTGATGAGCAAAGTTCATAGCAAGTACATAGAAAATGGTAACTACAATAACTTATATAATTATATATACCTGGTCTTCGTTGAGTTGATTGAGAGAATAATTAACCATCATTCAAGAAATAAAGTTTTCTGCTACAAACTATAGTGTCTAGTACAAACAGGTGACAGTGTAAAGAGCAGTGCAACTACAAATCTACCTAGAATATCGACCCTACAACTTTTGTCAGCTTATATCTGAGGTCACTGTATTCTCTGTCCATATCATGACGCTCCCAGTCTGCAGTCATGGGGTACTATTGTACATCAGGTTGCTTTTTAGAAATTTAACATAAATATTATTGAGGTGTTCCTCAGGTCCCCCCAAAGTAAATCTTTCACACAGTTTATAATACATACTTGATTCGGTCTTTGATAACAATATCTTCCAAATTTGGTGAAAATACATCTATCCATTTTCATAATTTGTGCTATTATGGAGGCAAAAATGTACTTTTATTGGCCTTAATTGACAGTATTTTTATCTTCTAAATAACTGTGGACACCTATAACCCAGAGGGACTCAGGCTCCTGGGATTCCTCATTCTAAAATAAGATCCCAGAAAGGGCCTCCTTTTCTTATTCAAAAATTTCCTATCTAGTAGCCTTTTTAAAGAGCTAGGGATTTGATAGTTTGATGTAGTTATCAAGATTGGTGAGAGATACAGGAAGGGGGGTAAGAGGTGCCAAATCAAATTTCCCTATTTTTCAATTTTTCTTCTGGTTGGTATGTAACTCTCAGTACTTATGATAGAGGGGTTTTTTCTTTGGTAAGCATAGGGTATATGTCTATGCCTCTCCACTGCTAAATTTGGGAATCTGGAATGGTAATTATCATGATAGAAATCCATGTAATGATCAGATCATTCTGTTGCTGTCAAAACACATGGTCTTAAAGTGGTATTGTGGGAGGTAAGGTTGTTAAAATAGGATGGACCAAAGTACAAAGACAACGATTGCCACACTGGAATATGGTCTTAGTTTGACAGGCAGTGGGGAATCGAGATGAAGGTTTTAGTGGTATTGGAGTCATGCTTTAATAAAATAATCTGACAGCACCATACAAAGAGATAGAAAATCAGAGAGGAGATTTATTGTACGATGGTTCCTATGGGAAGCCTTGAAGTTCTATGCAGTATTTGCATCGGAAGGAGAGAGTTAACTTCTGCAGAAGTAAAACCTACTGGAAACTGACTAGAGGCCAAAGAGGGCCAAAGAAAGAAGCATGAGAAAGAGAGCAGGAAGATTAGGATGATTGCAAGGCTTCAATAGAAGTTGACCAGGAGTAAGGTGCTGCAGTAAATAGAATTAAAAGATAGTAGTAAAAAAAAAAAAAAAAAGATAGTAGTTATAGTGGAAAGTGGGCTTGATTTTACACAGTTGGCTAGGGTGCTGAAGGCTGTTACAGAATTGATCGAGAAGCACTGGGAATGGAGCTTTGGAGCTGTGTAAGGAGATCGAGACTATACAAATATACTTAAGGGTCATCTATTAGGGAGATACCTGCTACCAGGAAAACAGATTAATTTGCTGAGGGAAAGAGCGTATATTTAAGGTAGAAAAGGAGTCAAAGACGAGAATCAGAAAACAA
>NW_006798212.1:103157-105161 GCF_000442215.2 Lipotes vexillifer
GAAGAGAATCAGAAAACAATAATGACAGGAAAGTAGAAATTTCAGAAAGGAACCAAATAGCAGTGTCAAGGATGTGAGGTCAAAGAAAATGATCACTGGAATAAAAGAGGACCAGAGAAGAGGAGCCAAGGGTATAGATTTTGTTTGACACTGAAGGGAAGGAGGAAAAGAATGAGGCATCAGCTTGGGGAAGTAACAAGTTTGAAAAAAGATTTTTTTCCTTTAAATGTTTTCTTTTTTTTAGTGTGGAGAAGACAGTATAAAATTATGTTGAAAACGCAAGAACAAGGGATGGTTTACGGAGCAAGAGGTTAACAGAGGCAGCAAGAAACGGAATCAGACACAGAGAAGAAAGGATGAATTCTGGCAGTGAAAGGGACCCTCTGTTTCACAGACAGAGACAGAAAAGATCACAAATGAGTGATTACTTGTGAAGCACAGGACAGAAAATTAAGGGAATTGTATCATATCTGAGTTTATCTGTTGAAAGTGTAGAGAAAGAACTAAGACTGGGATTGTGAGACAATGAAGAGTGTTTAAACCATTGCCTAGACTTTGGTTGATGCCAACTAGTGGTGAATAAAGGGACTGCAATATAGACATAATGGCCCAAGTGAGGAGAGACAGCAAAAAGGCTTTCTCAGTAATTTTCAATGGCCCAGAAGTCAAAACAGCCAAAGATCTTCTGGATTGGAGACCAGCAAGGTGGGAGGGTAGAAAGTCAAGTAGGCTAGACACCCTTGAATCATTCTGACTAGGATGCTGAATTTTCTGAAAGGGAATTCACGCTAAGAAGAAAGTAGGAAAACATGGGGAAACAACCAAACAAAAAACAGGAAAGTGAGGATTCAAGTACCAGAAAGGATGTGGAAGATAAACATCAGGTTTAGGTAAAGGGTAGGGACTTCTTATCAGAGGTGAACTAGGACCATTTCAAATATGATGAGATCTAAGGTGTTGACTGAGTCACTGGTGTCTGAGGTAGAATGAAAACATGAGTTTCTGGAGCTGAAAAACAGAGGAGTAAATACTAAATTTAGGGAGGATGATGGGCTCCAAGTAGAGAGAGTCACGAAGAGTTAGGTTCTGAAGTCACTGAGGACATTGGGAAAGTGCTGATGAATCTTCAATGAAATAATGGAGAAGATGTTATAAATACACAAAGAGCAAACATTAAAAAAAATGTTCCTACCTTCATTGAGTGAATCAGTGGTTGGATGGCCCCTAACAAGATAATACCAGCACTTTCAAAGACTACAAAATATAGCTCAGGTCCAATCATGGAAATCATACACTTAGTCTTTGACCACCTAGAGAAAATATTGAATATGAAAGTATAATAAATTAGCTCCAGTGTTCCATTAGGATACATTAGCATCTGTAATCAGAAATCTAAAAAACAAATTTAATGGAAAAACGGAGGTGAGTCCCTAGTGTTTTCATAATACTCCATTTCCTAGTGAACATTGTTTCTCTCTCCTTTGGAGAATTTCCTTTTGGAGACCAAGTGAAAAATGTCTCTATAAAAGAATTATTGATTAGTTTAACAATCTCATTAAATTTGATTAACCTTTTAAGAGCATTAGGTAGATCTTTAAACTATACCAAGCTGAGTAATACTTTTATGTTCAATGAAGGGCACCCTTTTAAATACTTCAGAAATTTATGAGAATGGGGTACTTATAAGATTAAAGTTAACATTTAGAATTTTAAATATGCCATTCTTTCTGTACCTTATTTATTTTTTTAAAGATTACTCAGAATTTAAAATAACTTGATAACTGTTTAATTTTTTTAATTATTCATGAAGAGAATGATACACCACACTAGGCTAAAGGAGAGACCAATAGAAACAGAAAAGTTAAAACGAGTCCTAGGACCTTCCTTCTCTTTGTTTTTTACCTTTTGCAAATTCTACATCCTCTCATTTATGATTCACAGATTCATAAACAAGACCTAGTAAGAAGGGTTCTAACATAAATATTAATGGATCTAGTAGGGAAA
>NW_006798212.1:105224-113210 GCF_000442215.2 Lipotes vexillifer
AGATGCAATATAACCCCTCCATCTCTATATCCTCAGTTAGGAAAATAAGTTCTTAGGCTTCAGTACAGAGTTTACTCAACTCTGTGAAGTCTCAATTTACAACCAAGGCATTAACGTAGGCTTTGAGGAAGAACAGAACTCATCAGTAAATAGAAAATCAGGGACTTTTTCTTC
This sequence comes from Lipotes vexillifer, assembly GCF_000442215.2. Classification (NCBI taxonomy): domain Eukaryota; kingdom Metazoa; phylum Chordata; class Mammalia; order Artiodactyla; family Lipotidae; genus Lipotes; species Lipotes vexillifer. The sequence continues at coordinate 105,399 of NW_006798212.1, forward strand.
CTTTTACTTTTCTTTCCTTTTCTAAAAAAATCATTTATAGTAAGGAACACTACCATCTCTCTGAATGGACAGTTGCAAGAATGGCTATTACTTGTACAATTCCTTTAGTCATGCAGTCATAAGAATCACTTCCAGTTTTTCTATTTCCCATTTAGAGCATATTTTTAAAATAAAAATGGTAAAACAGCAGAAACTTAGTCCCTTATGTAGTTGACCTTTTAAAAATTCAGTATTTTTATTGACTGTCCATTGTATTTTCTTCCCCTGAGATTCTGGTATGATAATCAAAGCGTGGGAATAGTCAAACATTATTACAAAACCCCAAAGCCAAATGCTTTTTCCATAAGGAACTGTATTACTCTTTCAACAACTAACTGTGTTTATGGTCAAATGCAAATATAAATGCTAGCAATTAAACAACGGCCTGCTATCATGTGCAGAATGATTCATCGTTCAGTATAAAAATATAAAATCAGTCTATGATATATAACAGATTATATTTACATAATCTCCAGATTTCTTTATTGCACTTTGGGGATAAGAATAAAAATAAGGGAACAGAATCCAAGTATTTTTTTTAATTATAGTAGAAGATATTGCCAAATCCTTCAGCAGCTATTTATCATGTAAAGTTAGTTAGAGTAACTATTCACTGGTCATATACATTGAAACTTCCTCAAATTATATATTAATAAATTATGTCCAAGATGCATTAAAGACTTCTGAAGGCTGATTTTTCAGGACACAAAGACTTCTGACATGTTCCCTATATGTGACTTTAACACTGCCTAGAAATTTCTTCAGGGCATTTAAAACTCCTTTTGTGACTCTTCATCAGCTGTTTTACAGACAGCAGTGATGTCTATAATATACATTTTCACTTTGTGCATGGTTGAAGGAGTTCATGTGCTATATCCAATTTTAAGGTAGAGTGTAAGATTACATTTCTAGAATACAGAAAGCCATAGCCAATGAAACTGCACCATTGCTATTTATAGTAATTCCTACTATTAGCTGTTTGATGGACATTTGTGAATTGTAGAGAAGATGGTGCCAAGGTGATTATCAGGCCACTGTAATAACTGGTGGTGCATGTTGTCAGCTGTAGATAGGCCTGAACAAGCAGGCACTCAGGTACTCAATATACTTTGAAGTGAGCAGATTCTCTGCTTTTTGAAACGGAACTGACTTTGAAGAATATGTTACAGAAATATATGAAATACCATTCTGGCTGACTTTCTTTGTCTTACTGAAGCCTTCATGTTGCATACGTTTGAGACTTGAACTTTCCATTGCAGGTTTTATTCAAGTTGAAGTTTTGCAAACTACTCTCCATTTCCAACACCTTACCATGAATTTTACAAAGAACGCCAATGCACTTTCAAACAAAAAGTCTAGGACAAGCAGAATAGTGGGATGACTGAGGATGAACTTTAGAGGAGGGTGGGCTGAGATTGAATCTTAACTGCTCTAAGATAAATTACTTGGTTTCTCTGAGCACCATTTCCTGAGCTTCAGTTTCCTCACCTCTAAAGTGGGATCATTGTGTTTTCTACCTCCCAGGGATACATTGAGGAATAAATGAAACAATACACACAAAGCAGGTAATGGAGTCTCTGGCAAATAGAAAACACTCAGAACTGTTATGTAGTATACTTATGAACTCACATACATATGTAGGCCATTTCTGTAAACTATTGTTTAGCTTGTTGACTGATTCCCTATCAAGGGTCTCTGAATGTTGGGGTATGTTTGGCTCCAATGCCCAGCATTGGTAACTGCTTGAGATATATTATAATGTAATTTTCTAGCTAAGATATTGTGCTAGTATGACTTTTCAATTCTAAAGAGAACCCTCCACATCTGACCCTGGTGATGCTTTTACTTGCCAGCAAAAAGACCACAAGATGAAAAGACCAAGAGGTTAGTGTTGCTAACAAAGTGTCACATAGCATGTTTCTCTGTGTTGCTAACAAAGTGTCACATAGCATGTTTCTCTGGCAGAGGTATGTTTTCAGGAAGCATAGTTTTTCCCACATAAGTACTAAACTCTGAGAATGGGCCATTGTTCACCTGTGCCTTCTGTTGATGTGTCCACCACCCCCATTACAGAATGGCAAGCATGAGGGATGGGAAACTCTTATGGAGAATTTGGCTTCCATGGATGTTTCGAGAGTCTGATTGAGGTGGTTGATTCTTATATTAATTCAATTCCTGTTCTGAAGCCAGTTGTTTTTGATTTGAAATCCAAGTGTGTTTCTTTGCAAGCTCAGCCTTTACGGATGCAGGAGTAAGTTCTTAGCTTCTTTTCTTTTTTTCTTTTTTTTTTGCGGTACGCGGGCCTCTCACTGTTGTGGCCTCTCCCATTGCAGAGCACAGGCTCCGGACGCGCAGGCTCAGCGGCCATGGCTCACGGGCCTAGCCGCTCCGCGGCACGTGGGATCTTCCCGGACCCGGGAACGAACCCATGTCCCCTGCATCCGCAGGCGGACTCTCAACCACTGCGCCACCAGGGAAGCTCTTAGCTTCTTTTCTTGTTCCCCCTTCTCAAAGGACCTTGGTAATGGATATGGAAGAATTTAATACCCTGAGGACTCTTCAAAGAGCCTTACTTGGCAAATATCTAAACCAAAGTTGGGAACAAGACAACCATAAAAAATATATGTAAAACACTGATTCTTTTTTTCTTTTTAACTGTTCATTGTGAACTTTTTGTAACATTGTGTTTGCCCACTCAAGGGACACCAGTTAAAGTTATGCCCGTGTTTTCATCATAAAACCCCTAGTATCCAAGCGTTGAACGCCACCTACAAAAATGTACGTGGACATGGAGTATGATATTCCAAACTTAAGATCTGAGTATATTTTTTAAATGCACTTAAAGTAAGTATTTCCAGAGTTTTTTTAAAGCTTAAAAGAAACAAACACACATTCAGGTTCTCAAGTAGTTTTTCAAAGCATCTTTATATACTGCTTGGAAAGGTATAAAAATATAGGGAAAACAGTGTAATAAATACACACATTTTAAAGTCCTGGCTAAAGATCAAATGTTCAGAGAGTTGCAACAAGCGAGCACTTTGTACATTTGCCTCAGAAATGTATACTTCCTTCCCTCGTGGACTGGAAGTGGGAGAGAACTTTTTAAGTATTAATCACAGTCTTATTTTTGCTCCCTTTGCCAGGAATTATAGAGACAATCCTATATTTCGATACTGTGGCTCCCTGGGATCTTATAGAAAACACTTTTTTTTTTTTTTTTTAACCCCTATCCTAATTTCAGTCAAATTTAGTTTACCTAGTTTTCCGTTTAATTTGGATTTTTCTCTTTCGTTCTGGGTAACGTCATGTAACAGTATTTGAATTGGACATTTCTACTTAGGATCCTCTTATGCTTCTGTAGCCAAAGTTACTCATGTGTTTTCTAACATTAAGACGACCTGACTTTACTGCAATCATAGACACTAATTGGAAAGTTATCATGTTCTTGAATTTCCACATCTTGCCTATCATGACAGAATATAAAACTCTGAAGCCTAATACTCAGTACTTATGATCAAGATCCATCCTCCTATAAAGGTAATAACTAACTCTAATAGAAAGAATTAGAACCCAAATGCATGAATTTATGAATTAATTCAACCAGTGGGTTTACTTTTTTTTAAACTGCTTTCTGCTCCAGGGAGGGACAAACCACTGCCACATAAATGAGGAACAACTAGAGCACTGACCAAAGAGAAGATGAATTATATAGAATGAGATTCTTTGCCAGAAATTAGTAACTAAGGTCGTTTTGAAATGGAATCACACATACGCATGTATTTAGGTATGTATACACCCACACATGAGTGTATATACACATACATATACATGTATATAAACCTCAAATGGACAGACTTAATTAGATTATTCTAGTGTTTATTTATAAGATTATTGGTTTCTGCATGGCCCTCTTTTATCTTATTTCTGTTAAAAATATAATAAACTCACCACCAATTCAAGAACTAAAAACATTAACATTCACTTAGATCTATTAATGAGCACCTCTTTACTCCTTTCCTCTCCTAAGAAGTAAACAATATCTTGAATTTCGTGTTTATAGTTTCCTTACTTTTTAAAGAATATAGTTTTAAAATCACATGTATGTCATAAATAATGTATTGCTTAGTCGTATTGTATTGTAGTTTTGCCTAATTTTGAGTTTTGCGATAAGGGTATCATATCACATAGCCTTCTGGGACTTGCTTTTTTCATTCCATGTCATGTTACTAAGAATAACATAATCAGCTGTGTAATCTGTAACTCTAGTTTATATTTTGTTATTTCCATATAATATTCCATTGTGAGAATATATCACAAGTTATTTATCTAGTCTCTTGTCAGAGTCTCGTGCCCAAAGACATCTTGGATGCTTCTAATAGTGGGGTTATTTGAGAAGGGGGGGGATGGTGGGAAGATTAAGGAAATTTTATTATTTTACTGCTGAAAAATTATTGTATATGCCTCCTGATGGTGCATATGTGTGTTACTCCTTCTATGTATGTATGTATGTATGCATGTATATATAATTGCTAGGTCATAGGGTATGTGAATGTTCAACTTTATGAGATAATGCCCAATTATTTCCAAAGTGGTTGCTTTGGTTTCCATTTCCACTAGCAATTTTAAAGAGACTTCACTGAACCATATCTTCTCCAGCACTTGATTTTTGTCAGATTTCTCAGATTTTTTTCAAGTTTGAAGGGTGTAAAATAGTACTGCAAGTTTGCATTTCTGATTACTAATTCGATTGAGCATATCTTCATATGTTTATTGACCAAATATATTTATTCTTCTCTAAAATGCCTATTGAGGTTCTTTTAAATCCATTTTTGGTTTCATTCGCTTTCCTTATTTGCCTCTTGAAGTATTTTATAAACTCTGAACACTAATACTTTGTCAATTGTATGTTTTACAAATATCACCTCACAAGTCTGTGCCTTTGCAACTTTTTAAGTGTCTTTCAGAGAATAGAACTTTTTAATTTAACAAAGTTGTATTTATCAATCATTTCTCTTATGAATAAATTTTATAAATTAAATGCATACTGAGCACGCACTGTGAACATGGGTTATGACAGGCCCTGGGGATACAAAAATAAAAACAAAAATAATCCTTTCCCTTAAGCATCTCAAAGTCTAGTGAGAAAGGCAAACAGGTAAATGATTACAAAACAGTGTTGATACCTGCTGTAATAGAGACGTTAAAAACTTACTGAGGACAATTAGGGAAGTTTCATAGAAGCTGAGGAAATATTTAAGCTACTACTTAACAAATGTAGGAAAGAAATTTTTTATCAACGTATGCAAAGGCCCACTGACATAAGAACCCATCATGAGAAACTGCAAGTAAGATCAAACCCAACATGGCAGTTGGTAAGAGTGAAGAAAAGACAGGCATTAAAGACTGCAATCCCCCGAGGTCCCACGCTAACAGCCAATGTGTTATAAAGGAATATAAGCTTACAAATGCAGGAACATTTTTGTGTGTTTCCTATTCCCTGTTGTATGCCTGGGACTTCGAACAATTTTGATATATAATGAAGACTTTCAATAGACATTTGTTGAATATCTGAGGGAATAAATAAAAAGGTAAAGGAAGCAATGCATGTCAGTGTCTGGGGCTGCCATAACAAAGCACCACAAACTTGGTGGCTTAAAAAAAGAGTTTTTTCTCTCACTGCTCGAGACTAGAAGTCTAAAATCAAGATGTTGGCAGGACTGTGCACCCTCCAAAGACTAGACTCCAGGGGAGAATCATTTCTCATCTCTTCCAGCTCCTGGTGGCTGCAGGTCTTCCTTGACTTGTGGCAGCATAACCTCAAGCTCTGCTTCCATCTTCATATGGCCTTTCTCCCCTGTTCTCTTCTTCTTAGGGCCCACCCAAGTAATCCAGGATGGTCCCATCTCGAGATTCTTCATGTAATTACATCTGTACAGACCTTTCTGTCAAATAAAGTCATATTCACAGGTAACTGGGCTTAGGACATGGACATATCTTTTTTGGGTCCACAGTTTAACCCACTACAGAATATGACTTCCATGCTGAAAATCTTTCAGTGACTACTGCTTTAGAGTAAAATGTTATTTCTTTTAGATACCGTATAGGACCCCTGTCTATATTATCTGTCTTTACCTCACTCGCTCCCCTGCTTCACTTACTATGCTCCGCATAAAGGCCTTCTAGAATTTCATCCAGGCCGTGCTTTTCAAGCCCAGGCTCTTTGCACATTTGTGCTTCTGCTGTGGCTGCTCTTCCTTCTACCCTTTCTCTGGTTACCTCTGTCTCTTCCTCAGACCTCAGACCTTGTTCTCTGATCCTCAAATAAAAATTATCCTACTATTGCCCTATACAATTAAGTTCTGCAAAGTTGCATTAATTAAAACAGTGTCTTCAGAAAAAGAAGAGTAGATAAATATCTCATAATACTATACAGTCTGATGCAGTTGTTTACAAAAAATAATGTCTGATTATGCACTAATATGAAAAGATCTCCAAGAGTGTTAAGTGACAAAAGCAAGTTGAAATCATATGTATAGCATGATCACATTTATATTAATAAAAAGGACAAAATTGGATATGTCTATATAGCTTCTTGTTTATATGGAAACACATAAGGAAACGAGAATAACATCTCCCTGTTTTTGACAGTTGGGAGGAAGGCAGGGGGAGTAATGAGAGGGAAAAAAAAAGGTCTTCCATGTTTCCTCTAGATATTTCTATACTCCTTCAACCATGTGAAAAGGAAATACTATGTATTACTTATGTAACAAGAATAGGAATGACAGAAACAAAAAAAGTAAAAAAAAATAGTATGATTGATTGAGGAATGTACAAATAGATCAGTAGAACAGAATAGAAAGGCTAGAAACAGTTGCACACGTATCAGAGATTTAGCATTTAGTATATGTAGGCTCTCAAATCAGCCATGAAAGGATGAGCTCTTCAATAAATGGTACTGAGGCAAGTGACTGGTAATTTTGTGGTGGTGGCTTTTGGGGGAGGCAGATAAGAGATTCCTGCCTCTAACCAGTCACCAAAACTCAGAGGAAGGAAAAAGCTAAATACAAAAAGTAAAATTATGAGAAATATTAGAAAAATATACAAGATTTTTTTTGTGAAATGGAAAAGTCTCCAATATATAATGCCAAGTAAAGAATATTATAAAACATGACTTATAACATAATCCAATTTATGTTTTTAAGGAAGTCATAAACATACACATACATGTATAGACATATCTACGTGTGTGCATATGTACACACGTATATACACATATGCAAATATGCACATGTCTATGCACAGATGTGTGTATAAATGTATATATTTACATGTATTAGAAATGCGTGGACATAGGCCTAGAAAAACAAAAACTAATTTTTACAGCAGTGACCTCTTTAGAGGAGTGGGGTTTGGAGAGAGGAGCATCTATAGCTTTTACCTGATCAGTAATCATTTCCTCAACTTCCCTTTAGGGAACTATTCTTCTCCCTCTCTTCTAAGGTTCTTATGGGGATGCCAATTGCAGTACAGATTCTCTTGCACAGGGATTAGTAAAGATGGTCTTATGACTTAAGAGGACCTGATCAGGGTCCTTCCCTGAAATTTTATAAGTGGACAGTGCGAGCGGAAAGCATTCTCTTTTTTCTAGGGCCACTGCCAGTATAAGCACGATTAACCTCCAGTTAGCTAAAGACATGTTCCCAAACTCTGCCTTCCTGAACTAGGAGGAAATGAGAGAAGACAGAAAAGACGAAAAGGGAAAGAGGCTGATCA
>NW_006798212.1:113606-117379 GCF_000442215.2 Lipotes vexillifer
GGAAAGAGGCTGATCATTTGAGTCTTTGCATCTAGTTGTTTACTGACTGCTTATGCCTTAAGGCCAGCCCATCTCTGGATCCCTCCAGTTATGTAACCAATAAATTCCTTAATTTGATTTGGCATTTTTCACTCCCAACAGGTCTTGGCTAATCTAGGCACTTATCTTTTCACTCTATATATTTGTATAGTTCGATTGTCTTTAAAAAGAGAAGGTAGTAATGTGTTTCTTGTATAAAATTGTCACAGTTTGATTTAAATATCTATTTGTATATTTGTTTAATATTGTTTTGCCTATTAGATTTGAGGGCAAGGACCACTGTAAAAACAGGGTCCATGACTGCTATTTAGTAGTTGCTCAAAGAATATTTAATTGAAAATAATGGTGTGTTATGGGAATGTCAAATTGCATATATGACTCGACTGCAGGATGCTTGGGAAATGGCAGGGCTAACAAAGGAGATAAACATATAGGGACAAATCATGAAGGGTGTTTTAAGCCGTTCACCGTCAACAGTAGTATAGGTTTAGCACTGGCGTCATCAATTAAATTTCTGGTCTAAATTCGTCTCCCTATAAAATATACAAACTCAGTTATAGTTTTGCAATGCCAAGAATTCATTAAAATATAATTACACTCTCCCATGTCTTTGACCAGGTGGAGAAGCTGGTTTCAGCAGGGTGCATATGAGGCCAAGATAACAGATGTGAGTCTTTGGTAGGCCTGTTTTCTTCATTGTAATGTATTTCCTGCTGTCTGGCAAACCTGCACTGGAGCTCATGATGGGAATGTGTGAAGGGTGTTTCAGAGTGGATGCAGATCCACTATAAAGAGCTCAAAACATTTTGGGTTGTTGGGACATATCAACATCTTCATCTTCCTTAATAGAACACAACTTTACATATAGGAGACCTTTTCCAACACTACTGTCTCGCCAGCAGAATCAACATCAAAAGTGCAATCTTCATAAAATCTATGCAAGTTCTTTCATTGTTGTTCTTGCCTGTGGTGCACATCTGTTTATTTTCTTGACTTCAGTTGCACATTACAAAATCACTCAGTACATGGATGGAAAATATTAGTGGGAACGTTGACTGCAGCTGTCCTTTGCATAGCCTGATATTGTTTGCAACTCTGCCTTGTATACTTCTTTTAATGCTTTAACTAAAAATGAGTTCTTAGCCCTGGTCATTAAGTATCAACAATCCCATTTTCTCACTAGCCATAACGATGAACTTCAGTAGACTTTGGCTTTTATTAGATTCTTTGGATATTTAACCATCACTCTCTTACCTGGCCCTACTGCCTTACTGTTCTTTCATTATCTAAACAAACACAGTCCGATAATGCGGACTTGCAATAAACAGTGTTGTTGGCCCTGTGGACTGAATCTTTCTGGCTCCTTTTGGAAAACAATATTGCCTTCTCCTATTATGTTAACTGTGGCTGATGAAAGAGCTCATCATTGGGTGCACTGCAGAGAGCAGTGCTACGTGTCTGGGCTGTGTGAAATATGGACCTGACTGTGATGCTACTATGGCTCAGTGCTGTGCTTATCTGCCACTCTCAGGACAGATTTACAGACTAGGCCGCTTGGGTTTTCTGCTTTGTTTTTCTCCATGTGACACCAGTTCTGGACACTGGTCAAGCTAACCCAACTTAATGACATCATTCTAGAAAGCTGGATAGATAATAAAATTGAGCCTGACAAAACTCTCTTAGGGTTAAATATTGTATGACTCTCTTTGGTATAGGTTTAATTGTAATTAAGCCAGAGTATTTTACTCTCTGTACAAAATGTTTTACTATGTGTTTGTCCCTGGTGACCTTCATTTTTTTTTTCTTGAGGGGTATGGTTATGTCTTTATCTAATTGTGTTCATTTTGTGTTTATTCCTTCTTCCAACATATTAGTCACTTCTCCAAAATTAGACCATGCTAGATACCATAAGAAACATGGATGTGACCCAAAAAAATGCTGGTTGGTTTCATTCAATGTGACTCATTACCTTAATATGGATCTAGAAATATTGGTCCCTCTTGTGCTTGTTTTGCAGGTCTGAGTGACTCAGATTTTGACCACATAGTTAATCTCATTCAGTTTAGTCATGGTGATAAAGATATGGCATTTATATCATCTAAGAGCATGATGAATTTCTATCTCCCATAACATAAAAGCCATATCCATACAAATTCCAAGTTGGTGTGTTCTCTAGGCTGAATATTCATAAGTATTCATAGATAACTACATTATCCTAAGATTTGTGTATCCAGTGTGATATACTACAACCATCCCTGTAGTCTTTGGGGAATAAATAGAAAAGGCTTAATAAATAAGTTTCCTAATCAGAGTCAGGATTTATCCCACAGGAAACCACATGACATTCTCTTCTCCCTTCCCCACAACTGTACAACTTGAAACTGCTCTTTGAATTGACTACTCTCTTGACAATGATAGGATTTAGATTGTATTTTTATTTATTGTTGACTGTAAGGAATGAGGAATAGAATTAAAAAATATAAATAGTATAAGATAGATATAAATGGTATATAGGTTTTGCTTCCTTCTTGAATGCTATCATGAATTCATATGTTACATGGGATCTTAAACCTGACTGGATTCCATCATTTGCATGCCTGAATAATCCATGGCTTGAATGACTCTGACAAGGGAATAAAAATATTAGATTCATCAACTAACTGGTAGTAGTATTTCATATGCTTCTGAAGAACTCTAATGATATCAGAAATGAAATAAACAATAAGGATCCTGAGTTGCTGTGTAGCCACTGCAACAAAATATTTAATTAAAACCAAGAGTATCCATGCATCACCCCTCTCGATGGAAGGGATGTAATGATGTTACATAGGATGTGTCCCAAAAGTACCACAGAAGCATCCCTGCATTACTACTAATGGGGCAGGAATTTCAATAGTGTTACACACAGGAAATGTCCCTGAAGGGCTGTTGATGGGAAAGGTATATTTAATAGTGCTACACAGGAAGTACCTCTGCGCTGCAACTGCTGAGACAATGTCAAAGCACTGCACGATGGGGAATGTTTTCAGCTTGGTGCCAGGCAAAAGATGACTCTTACTGCCAAAAAGAGACTGAAAATACCCTTCCTGCTGCCAGAGTGTGCTTAGAATGCTCCAAAATGCAGAGACAATGCTGACTGTGCCAAAGAGAATGTAAAGAGGAGGGAGCCCTCCTACACGAGAAGAGTTGCAGGGCCAGGCAAATAAACCAAAGTCATTTATGAGGCTAACATATGAAGCAGGCAGCCAGCATTTTGGTGACCCAAACAAAAATCTCTGCAAAGGTTCAATGTGAAGTGAACTTTAAGCTTCTGCGGCTTGGAAGCCTAGAACTATCAATAAGGACCCTGAAATAAGAAACCCACATCCATGTATACAAGGCAGGGTATCTGTAGCAAACCAAAGAGGCTCCAAAAAACAGGAACAACAAAACAGGAGAAGAGTTCAAAGTAAGCCAGCATAGATATCATCCCTCTTTCACGAGAGTTGAGAGATTTTAACAAATCCTTACTGGGAAGGGCATGAAGATGGAAATCTCAACACCACTGTTCTTGATGGTCATTCTATAGTAAAGGTAGTCTCACGGTAACTGAATAGTAAAATACATTTAGTTCCCATTCCAAAGAGTAGATTTAATCCCTCAACAAATCCTTCCCTGGTCCTCAAAAACTCCCGGGTTTAGGGCTTCCCTGGTGGCGCGGTGCTTGAGAGTCCGCCTGCCGATGCAGGGGGCGC
>NW_006798212.1:117762-156912 GCF_000442215.2 Lipotes vexillifer
CGCCGGTTCGTGCCCCGTTTCGGGAGGGTCCCGCGTGCCGCGGGGCGGCTGGGCCCGTGAGCCGTGGCCGCTGGGCCTGCGCGTCCGGAGCCTGTGCTCCGCAAATGGGAGAGGCCACAGCAGTGAGAGGCCCGCATAACGCAAGGAAAAAAACAAACAAACAAACAAAAAAACTCCCGGGTTTAAAATCTCTTCCAGGTATTGCAATTGATAGAAATTTAAATAGACTCTATCTGACTATTACAGTTAAGACTCTGGTGGACAAAATCAGGCAATCTGCCCTCACCGTCCTTTGCAACATAAATTTATCCATGGAAGCAACACAGGAAATGCAACAGGCCAAATGTTCCACTCTATTCAGTCACTGGAGGTTACCTGGACTTTCTTTTCGTGGAAGGCAACAAGATTAGTATGAGTCAAGATATTGAATCTCTTGTCTCCTAAAAAGCCCTAGCACACATTTCTGTAGCCTGAAGGGTCTATGGCCAGTGAGTCTCTATGATCAGAGGTTAGAAAGTAATTGTTAACATTTCTTAAGTCGCATGGAGTTGACCTAACAAATATTCTGACAGTAGGACAAATGGTGAGGCTAAATGAATGACTCCTCATTTCCTCGGTACCCTCTGAATTCCTGATCTTTCTTATGCTGCTATGCATTTTTCTTTCTTTTACTAAATTTATCACCTTCTTATAAACTACGTGATTATTTATTGTATCTATTATACTTTGTTTGTCCCCCCTTATTGTTGGAATTGATGCCCCAGGCTTGTTCACTGATGCATCCCTACACCCAAAAATGTACCTGGTTCAGAGTAATTACTCAAAATATATTTATTAAAAGTGTTGAATGAATAAATGTTATCAACCTCAATATTATATCTCATCCTCTTTGTAAGCCATTTTTATCTAGTTAATTACATTCACATAGACCTAAACCTAATGGATTAATAAATATCTCCTTTTCTTATCAAAACAAGAACTCTTCCCATATTTCTCTACTACATTCTTAGAACAACTCTTTGTAGTCCCTTAGGTTACTACACTCTCATTCATTTCCTGTTCCTCATTTTTCCTCATCCTCTATGTTCATGTCATCCTGTTAGCATACCCTACATATTCCTATTAGCATTCCTACATAATGGCCCCAGTTATGTCATTTCCACATATTATACCATAGTCTAAAACAGGAATAGCATTTAGGCGCCAGCTAGCTTGCCAACTTAAATTGCTTGGTAGAGGCTTCCCAGAGAGCTGTGTTGAGAAGGGTTCTGATGCCATTCTGACAGTGTTCTGCTTTGGAATATGGATGCCTGTCATGGAGCAGGTAATGATGGCATATAGTCCCTGGTCTAAGCTCTCATCAGCTCATACACTGAATGTAGCAAACTCCTTCACAGTGCCCAAGTTTTAGGTCTTTCCTCTGTAATATCTTTACTATAAAAGTTTTAAACCAATCTTCCTCAAAAATATGTTACCATGTTTCTGTCCCCTCACTCAATAATTTATAATGGTCCCCTGTTGTCATCAAGTCATATCTTTAAATTAAATTCTAGACTTATCATTTACTGAAACCCCCATTCTCAGAGATTTAATAATTTTCGATTTACCTACCCAGAATCCTTGCTCTAGCCATAGGATCTGCCTGTTTCCTTGCATGTCTTGCTTGGCACTGTCAAAGTCTACTTACACCATACTGTATGCTGCACCTAAAATGGTTGTTCCCCCTTTCCTTACCAAATACTTCCCTCATCTCTCAGAAAAATGACTTCTTCTAGGCAGTTTTCTATAATTAACCATACATGACAGGTCACACCTCTACCCCTCCTCGGGACTCCTATATTGAGTTTTACTTTTTTTTTTTGACATGATTTTGTACATAAACACAAGGGCTGACCTATACATAGCATGTACCTGTGGTTCCTTCCTAGCACTAGGGTCAGGGTTTAGCGTTGAGGGAAATAGCCCACCGTGGTTACAGACTAAGCCATACCACTTTCCCCTCTTGCTTGGAGCACTGCAGACATACTCAGTAATGGAGCTCAATGGATTTGCAAGTTGGAAGTAACTGGGGTTGGCAGTGGCCCAACTTCAGGGCCAGGTGTCTGGAAACTACAGTGGTTGTGGGTTAAAGGAGACTTGTATCCATCATTCTCAGATTCTTGGAAATAGTCATAGCCAGGCTGAGAAAAAGAACCATGGGAAACGTCCCAGTACAAATAGTTGGAGCTCAGGTGGCTAAAAAAGCTTGAGTTTAAAACACTTGCTCCTTTCTAGAATCCATCCAAACTCTTTTCAAATCTGCCAAAGGTACTTACCCTCTTCATGTACTTGAGCACAGAGTTACTTTGTAGCTGTAAATGAGCCCGGCTGTGGAGTTCAAGATGACAAATCCCAAAATGAACATAATTTTAGAACCTGAAAACTGGCAGTGTTTTGTGGCTGTTCACCTCAAAAAGGGCTCTCTACTCTTATCTAAAGTACCCTCATCTACTGTCTCCAGCCTTATCATGAAAGCTTCATGGACTTGAGCCCTGAAAGAGTCATTTGGAAAGTACTGAGCACCTACAATATAGTAGCTAGGATGCTCAAGGCTCAGGTAATTTAATACTAGATAATTCCTTGGGGGGGATTTTGAGTCTAATAGTGAAGACAGGCCTATAATTAGATAATTTCATTTTGATGATCTAGATCTAAGATGAAAATATGAATAAAAGACAAAGAAAAAACACAAAAGAGCACTTGAACAAGCCTTGAAGGTTTAAGAAGGACTTTCTTCAAGAGGTGTATTCAAACTGGGTCTTCCTAATTAAGGAGAAATTCACTAAGTGGAGGAAGGTAGCAAGGTTGGGGGAAGTGTGTTTATTTAGGTTATTAGGTTTTCATTATGAAGACAGAATGAGAAGTAGGACAAAGGTCTACTTTGTCCTCCACAAGAATGTTAGTGTTATTATGGAGATGGCTGTATCTAGAAATAAATAAATACAAGCTAAAATGCTACAAATAAGAACCTTGGGAGGCAGAAGGGGGTTGGGGATTAGGTAAGGGTGTGTCATTAGTGTGACATATGAGGTAGGTCTTGAAATAAAGACAGAATTGCAGGGTGGAAAAATAGTTGGGGTAGCATAAGCCAGGGAATGGAGGTAAGAAAGCTCAAGGAGTGTATAGGACACATGAAGAGTGCTATTTAAATTGAAATTTAGGATGTCTGAAGGAGAGTAATAGGGGATCAGTTACAAAAGGCAAGTTGGGCCCAGCTTGTGGGTAATTGTGACTGTCAGGATAAGGTGATTGGACTTTGTCATGTAGACATCGGAGGCCCATTGAAGGTGTTTGAGTGGGAGAACATGATCAGAGTTACCCATTAGATAGGAAAAACCCATTACACAGGAGAAGTACATCAAATACATTGGAGATAGGGAGAGATGGAATTAAGGAATATGCTTTGAAAGCAGTGCTTTCCTCTAGGTGAGAAAAAACAAAGAGCATGGTCAGTGCAGTAACAATGATAAGAAAACAATGAATTTAAGAAATGTTGCAGTATTGCATTGGTCTCTAGATGGGTGTGTTAATTTAGGGAGGTAGGAGCCGTCTTCTTATCCCTGCACTCCTCTGACTGCAAATGGCCCCTAGATCTATTATATAGCAATTATTCTGTTAATAATAAAAGAGCTTCTGATTTACTCATCCCAAAGGTCGGTTTCCAAGTTGCTACTCTACAATTTCAACTTATTTTACACAGACATAATAGAAATCAGATTCCCCCTACCTCCTGTGAGACAACCTCACAGAGTTGTTCTGATGAGATAAGAATAAAGTGTGTAGTACATAAAAGATACCTGATACGTACACATTTATTAGTATTGTTAGCGGAGTTCTTGTGTCAGTGGCTACGTATAGGATTCATAAAAGGCCAGTCTCAATAACTGAGACAGGGTTCTTAGCATCATGCCTGCCCCTCACTTAACTTGGCATACAGAAAAAGGTTGGGGATGGAGACGATGGATGGGCAATTCAGGACACTCCGACTCATCAAATGACACTCAGCTCTGTACTGAGCATGGCAGAACACAAGGAAGATTCCTAAAATGAGTTTGGTCCCCCAAGAGCTTATAACCCACTTGGCAATATAAAATTAATATATGCATGAAGTGACTTTTGACCAAGACCAATCAGGGCTGAAGAATGTGTTTCAGATTTTGAAGCACAAAGACTGATGGAGAAGAAAGTTCATCATTCTTTGTTTGCCATCTGCTGTAGTTAATCTTTGCCAAAGCTCTGATAAAGCCACCCTCATTCACAAAGCCTGTTTTGGTTCTAGTTCCCTTCCTTCCATCCCACACTACCCCAGTATATTGCCCTTGGCCCTTGGCTTTTCCGTTATAGACTCCATGGTGGCTTCACAGAGGTCTGATATTAGTCCAATCCTCCTGGTTATCATCACTCTTCTTTATGATATTTGTGGGACTTAAAGATGAACCAGACAGACAAGAACTTTAAACTCTGTTATTGCCCTTCCTTGACACTTCCAACAAGTTAATTGTCTGTTTGCCTTCCTGTAATTACTTTAATTACATGCCATTACTGACCATTAATAAATGCAAGTGTGTTTGAGTTTTCACAAATCTTACTTTTCTTACTCTCTGCAGAACTGCATCAAAGCTTTCACATGTGGTCAAAATAGAAAGTGAGGCAACTAAGCACATTCACATTTAACCTTTGGGTCTAAAGTAAAAAATAAAGAATAATTCATGAATGGGCTAATTGTTTTTACCCCGCTTCTGACACTGGCCAGCTTTCTTTCTATAGTGGGTACATATATATGCAGTGTGCTCATTTATAAGACAGCAAAAGTTAAAAGGGGTTGAGAAATAAAAGCTGCCTAATTGCTGCTATTATCTCAACTCAAGGAGAGAACTGCTGGGTGATATAATGAGGATCGAAAAACCACTGAAGATTTTATTGATGGAACACTTTTGCTCTAACTTCAAGCCACAGAAAATGAAGGTCATAATTTCAGTTTTATGAGCACCTGATTGGGCATTTACATCGAAAGAGCTGAACTAAGAGGAGACGAAGACAATATTCTCTCCGCCACAGTTTACTAGATTACATCACAGTATCTAGTACAAAAACACTTTCTCTAGTTTTATCTTTTGGTCAGCTTTACCAATGAAGCCAACTGCAAGCTTGAGAAAAATGAAATGTATAGAGAACGGTTAGTTAGATGCTCCTCGCTGCATCATTCCATACACACACAAAAATCATTAGTAAAAATACTGAATTCTGTGACTGTTTAGATACTTCCAGCATAATTCGCTTGCTTATTAAAGCATTAAATAGACTAAATTTTTTCATAATGATAGCAATATGCTCTTCTCCAAATATAAAATGATGATGTTAATCCCTAATTACTGTAATTTGTGATCTGAGTGTTTTTCTCGTGGTGAAAATGGGTTATGCCAGGTCATTCGCGATCTTTCTCTGCTGTAGACTAATGGCAACACTTGAGAGGAGGCTGGCCCCGGCTGAGCCTGTGATCTCTCTGTAGCTATGGAAAAGCAATTTAAATATGTTATCTATCCAGGTGAACTCAAAAAGGTGGCATCATTAGCGCCCAGGTGTTCCTTATTGGATACTCTACCCAGGTTATTAGGACTGATAACATAATTTACATGCTGCTTCCTGTAGGAGTTCATGTAGTATTCGAAAACATGCATCTTTTTGCAGAAATAAAAACCCAAACACTATAATTAATTCCAAAAAATGATATATTTTCCTGAAATTTGGGGCATATCTAGTTTGTGAATCTAGTCAGTAAATTTTGGTTAAATGAATTAGGGAAAATAAAATATATTCCAATTTATGAAATGTCAGTTTTCTGATTCATCTACATTGTTCCCACACCATGAGCCTTTAATCATACAATATGATCTTTCTACAAGACTGCTTAGTAGTACTGTCTCCTCCTTCTTTGAGTGCCAACATCTTTTTGGATGAAAGATAGATTTGTACCTAAAGAAATCATCTGCCCAAGGCCTCTTGGTAAAGGAGGGAAGTGAGAGTGTGCTAAGAAAATAAATCGACTGGAGTTAGGAAAAAAATCTGAGAAATGGAGCAGGAGTTGTCTTAGGATGGGGTAAATGGGATGAGTTCATGGGCAAAAAATTAAACGACTGACTGAATTAGGTCAGACAGTTTGCTTGAGCACGTTAGCTCTAGTCTATGTCCACACGTCCTCCATCCCTGTTCCCAGAGTTTGTTTCTAAAATGACTTCAGGTTAGGGGGATTTTTTGTTTTGTTTTGTTTTGTTTGTTTAATTTTGGGGGGAGACAGGAGCGTGGGAAAGGTTGTAGATAGGGTAATAGATAGGTGGAAGAAATAGTACCTAACTCAAACTGTTTCTAAGCTCCACCATTGATTTACGTTTAATTGAACTTGAAAATAATGTGTATTGGACTTCCCTGGTGGCAAAGTGGTTAAGAATCTGCCTGCCAATGCAGGGAACACAGGTTCGAGACCTGGTCTGGTAAGATCCCACATGCCGCGGAGCAGCTAAGCCTGTGCGCCACAACTACTGAAGCCTGCGTGCCTACAGCCGCCCCCCGCAACAAGAGAAGCCACTGCAACGAGAAGCCCACACACCGTAACGAAGAGTAGCCCCTGCTCGCAACTAGAGAAAGCCCACGTGCAGCAACAAAGACCCAATGGAGCCCCCCCAAAATAAAATAAAATTAAAAATTAAAATTAAAAAAAAGAAAATAATGTGTATCAAATTCTCAGATTCTTCACAAACATAAAATGAGTATAATAATTAAGTCCATCTCCTTTCATCAAACAAAAGCTTATATTTAAAGGTTGTAAACATCATTTAGAATTCTCCGTAAATGGAATGAGATAAAGCCTCTCCCAACTTGATTTTAATAACTTTTATAGTTTATTTCTCTACCAATTCCTCTGTGAAATCTACGTTTAAACTAATCACCAGTCTTGAGAGTAGAGCTAAATGAATGAATGAATAAAGTGTCAAGATCTCAAATGTAGAACCTTTTTCTATCTGCCTTTCCTTAGAATGCCCTACCTATCTCCTCTGCTTAGAACATGCCCAGGTCTCCCTTCACGACCTAGGATAAATGTTACCTCTTCTGTGGTACAGGTCTTCCCCCCAACAATTCTCTTTGTTCTACCATACTCTGCACAAACTCTCACTAGACCACTAGAGCCCCACCATTTAGCAGCATCACTGTGAACAACTTGAGGGAAGTGCTCACTACTGGCTTGGTACTTGTATTAGTCAGGACAAGCACCATTATGCAAGTCACAAACTGACCCCCAAATCTCAGTGACTTAAAATGACAAAATCCTATTTCTTGCTCATATTTTATGTCCAATGTGGGGTCAGTAGAGACTCTATCCACATAGTCACTCAGGGATCCTAGTTGATAGACACTCCATCATCCTGTAGCTATATCATCTAGAACACGTGTCTCCTTGATTGCCATAAAATCATACCATAAAATCATGAAAAACTGTATATGTGCTTTCATTTCCTCAGTCTGGAAGTGACACACTCATCACTTCCACTCATGGTCACAGCACCCTGACTAATTGCAAAAGGTTCAAGAAATATAGGGGAACAAAGGGAATATTTGCTGAGCATTATTATCTTTCCCTCAATACTCTATTAAAGTACTGGTAAAATGTCCACACTCCCCAAAGCAATCTACAGATTAAATGCTATTCCCATCAAAATCCCAATGGCACTTTTTACATAAATAAGAAAAACAATCCTAAAATTCATATAGAACCACAAAAGACCCAGAATAGCCAAAGCAATTTTAATAGAAAAGAATAAAGCTGGAGGTATCACGTCCTGATTTCAAGATATATTGCAAAGCTTTAGTAATTAAAACAGTATGGTACTGGTATAAATACAGATATAAAGATTCAATGGAACAGAACAGAGTTCAAAAAGAAACCCACAAATATGTGGTCAACTGATTTTTGACAAGGGAAACAAGAAAACACAATGGGGAAAGAAAAGTCTCATCAATAAGTTGTGTTGGAAAAACTGGATATCTGCATACAAAAGAATGAAATTGGACCCTTATATTACACCATACTTAAAAATAAACTCAAAATGGATTAAAGACTTAAATGTATGACCCGAAACTATAAAACTCTTAGAACAAACAGGAAAAAAGCTTCATGGCACTGGTTTGATGTGCCATGGCACATGGCATTGATTTTTTGGATATGACCAGAAGCATAGGCAACAAAAGCAAAAATAAACAAACATAAACTACATCAAACTGAGAAACTTCTATGCAGCAAATGTAACAATCAACAGAGTGAAAAGTCACCTTATAGAACAGGAAAAAAATAATTGCAAGCCATATATCTGACAAAGGATTAATTTCCAAAATACATGAGGAACTCCTACAACTCAATAGCAAACAAAAAAACAAAACAAACAAACAAACAAAAAATCACCCAATTAGAAAATGAGTAAAGGATTTGCATAGACATTTCTCCAAAGAAGACATACAAATGGCCAACGGATATATGGAAAGGTGCTCAAGATTACTAATCATCAGGGAAATGCACATCAAAAACACAATGAGATATCACTTCACACCTGTTAGAATGGCTGTCATCAAAAATAAATAAACAAACAAACAAATAAATAAATAACAGGTGTTGGTGAGGTTTTGGAGAAATTGGAACCCTTGTTCACTTTTGGTGGGAATGTAAAATGGAACAGCTGCTGTGAAAAACATTATGGGGTTTCCTCAAAAAATTAAAAATAGAACTATGATATGACCCAGCAATCCCACATCTAGGTATACAACCAAAAGAATTGAACTCAAGATTGCAAAAAGATTATTTCACTCCCTTGTTCACTGAAGCATTATTTACAATAGCCAAGATATGGGAGCAACCTAAATGTTCATCAACAGATGAATGGGTATAGAGAATGTGGTATATTCACACACTGGAATATTATTCAGCCCTTAAAAAGAAAGAAATCTTACCATTTGTAATACTGTGGATGGACCTGGAAGAGATTTTGCTAAGTGGAATAAGCCAGTAACAGAATGACAGATACTGCATGATTCCACTTACATGAGGTAGTTATCATAGTCAAATTTATAGAAGAAGAAAATAGAATGGTGGCTGCCAGGGGATGGGGGGAGGAAATAGGCAATTATTCAATGGGTATAAATTTATAGTTATACAAGGTGAATAAGTTCTACAGAGCTGCTGTACAACATAGTGGCTATGGCTAACAATACAGTATTGCACACTTAAAAATTTAAGAGGGTAGATTTCTTGTTAAGTGTTCTTACCACGAAACAAAAACAGAAAATAAAAAACAAAGTGACACAAGATAACTTCTGGACATGACAGATATTTTTATTACTTTGGTTGTGGTGATAGTATCACAGGTGCTTGAATAGGTCCCAAATCATCAAACTGTATACATTAAAAATATGCAGTTTTTTGCCTATCAGTTATATTTAAATAAAGCTGTAAATACTCTATTAAGCACTAGGGAGACAAAAATGATTAAGACTTAGTGCCTTCTTGCTTGTGGCACTTTGGCATAGATACAGAATGGTTTTAATAAAGCCAGTACCTACTAGAGTAATGTTGCATAAATGAGCATTTCATTGAGGTCACACAGTCCCTTTGCGAAGAATCATATTTTAAGGTGACTCTTTGGAGTCATGTAACAGTTGCTGCAAAAATATACTCAACAGTTTAAGACTTAATGCCATGTACCCTTTGATACATGCAATTAGGTTAGGGATGCTTAGAAATAAAAGTGTTTGTAATTTATGTTTATGGTAATTTCATGGGAAAATAGAAAAGATCCCCAATGTATTGAGCAAACATTCCACAACTAATTAGGCCATTTACTCCTCAATCTACTCCTCTAAACTGAAAGGAGAGAGCCTTCTGGCTAAGAGATTCTGACCCCGGTGGCGAAAGGGAGGGTCTGTCTTCCTCTAGGCTCGGTTGTAAGCCTGTCTCAGGCAGCCCTCAGGCTTCTTCCGGACTCAGTTCACTCCACAAGCCCACAAACAAGGCAACAAGCTGACAGGAACTAAGCCAGGATTCTTGGCCTTCTATTCTCCCTCATGCGCCAAAGGGAAAGGAGGCCACCTTCCAATATCCAGCCAGCTAGGAATTAAGCCTCCTCCTCCCCTCTTCCTTAACCATCGCCAGACAGCCTGTGGACAGCTTTCTCAGGCTTCCGGCTCCCCTAGCCAACTGGGAAAGGAACGGCCTTTCCAGACCCTGTGAGCTCGCCAATAAACCCTTTTTTTCTACTCAAGAGCCAGAACTGGGAGACTACAAAGCTACTGTCAAAAAATGGTCACTAATAGGGGTTTTAAGAGACCAAGGGAAAGAAAGAATTTCTGGGTCAAAGAAAAAGAAAGACAGTGGCGAGTTTCTAGCAGTACAGTCATGGTTTTCTATAGTTTGCTGATAAGCAGAGGAAACCTTTTCCTTCCAAGGGACCCCAGGCAGGCTGGAAGATGTATCTCTGAAATCTGTTCAAAGCCACATTTCATTAGTTTTATTTTATGAGAAGCTTTCTTTTTGCGCATTAACCCCAATTCTCTAACGCGTGAGAAATTTTTGATACTTTATGAAGAGACATAAATGTTGGTACCAGATCTCTGTTTCAGAGGTAGACTTCCTGGGGGCTTGGTGAGAAAGCAGCTAGAGACACCCGTTCTTACAGATTGCATTCCTGTGTGCCAACAGACTCAAACATGACTACTGAACTGAACCTGTGGTGCAGATCTCCACCAAGGTTAGCCTTAGTGTTTCCTGGCCCAGGAACTTCCCCAGCCCAGCCATAGACCTCTCTCGAGTGGTGCTGATTCTCTAACTTGGCCTGGTATTATCAGGGATCCACTGGGCTCTACAAATCACAAATCTTCTCCAGGGCCGGTTTTAGATTGGCACCAAAGCTACCTTTGAGGCAGCCAAGGAGAAAGGCCTAGTGAGTAGCCGGTACTGCAGGGCTGTGTGGCCGGTGTGAGACCACCATACCTTTCTATGGAGGACTGACTGTCTGGCTCCTCTTCTAACCATTTTCCAGGCCACCAACAGTATTAGCAAAATATTTTTTTCTCAAGCTGACCCTAAAGAAGAGGTACTGTCCGAATCTGTACTTCCTAGGAAGTTCCCATGATTCTTATGGGAACAGAGCACTGTCTAACTCCATTTACTTACAGTTTCTAATGTAGGTTCTAGACAAGGCAAAAATGTACTCTTAAGCTCTTCCTCCAGAAAAATGGCTTTCTCAGCCCTCTATGTCTACATAACTATTAGCCACCAGGCAAGTAGCTCTCGACAGAACAAAAGCACATTCAACCCTAAAAGTAAATGACCTTCTAACTTAGACTGCAGAAACCAGTTCCAATCATCAAATCAACATTTTCCAGCATCAACAATTTAAAATCCATTCTTCGCCCAGCACTCCTTTGTATATATATGTCTCATTTAATCTTCAATACAACTTTATTATATTGATATTACTCATATTTTTCAGATGAGGAAGATGAAGCTCAGGGAGAAATCAAGTAACAAGATCAGTGTCACACAGATTATAAAAGATGCAGGCAAGATTTGACTGCAGGTGTCTTTGGCCACAAAGCTCCTTTTCTTCTACTACATCTAGGCATTCACATTCCTCCAATACCGTCCTGGAGCCATTTTAGATGGAGTGGGATTGCATGATTGGGAAGCAGGTAACACTCTATTCAAGCATTCTCATTACCTCTTCCAAACTTACTTTACCTGCTTTGCATATTGGGTTTTTACAAAAGATTTTCTTTGAAGATAAGAAAAGTTGGACCACAGAAAAATACACCATCTGTCCTCCTATTTCAGGCTTTCTGCTTAGAAAAAAATAACAGCTAGAAGAGCAATATATGATTCCTGAGGTAACTTCTAAGGATAAGATTTCTGAGAGATCCTATAGCACATTAATCAATTACCATGTTAACTTACTAGACAATCAGATGATACCGCATACTCCCTTGTGGCCCAAATTTTGTCTCATAGACAAAAACTGTAATTAAGGAAAATGAAAATGACCGAATTTCAGACTCATTTAATGTGTTTTAAGTTTGGGAGAAAATATCAAATTTCCCCAGCTCTTCTGATTTGGAAAGGATAGGCTATTGACAATTAGGACAAATGAATTTCTAAACCTAATACTGCCACTAGTTAACTAAGTGACCTTGGTCAAGACATGACACGTCCTGGGCTGCAGTTTTTGAAAATGCCATCCATCTTTAACATTTTCTGGTTTCTCTGTACAATAGGGGGTAAGAGAATGCACAGGACGTTAGAACCGACCCTAGTGTCTAGTATAGTGGCACTTTGGCCTCTTTAAAGAAGGAAGAGGCAATGCCAAGACATGTGGCCTCAGAGCTGAGCTGTCATAAGTGGCTCCTCATCAGTCATAATTGCCTTCTGGCTTCTTGCTGATCTCAGCCTTGCTTTCCAATGATAAAACATCTTCTTCTCTTTTCTTGTCTCTTCTCTCCCCTTCTCTTTCTTCGTGTGTGTGTGTGTGTGTGTGTGTGTGTGTGTGTGTATGTGTGTGTGTGGGTGTGTGTGTGTGTGTGTGTGTGGGTGGGTGTGGGTGTGTGTGTGTGTGTGTGTGTGGGTGGGTGTGGGTGTGTGTGTGTGTGTGTGTGTGGGTGGGTGTGGGTGTGTGTGTGTGTGTGTGTGTGGGTGGGTGTGGGTGTGTGTGTGTGTGTGTGTGTGGGTGGGTGTGGGTGTGTGTGTGTGTGTGTGTGTGTGTGTGGCAGTCCAGCAGAACTCTGATCATCTGAGGTTGGTATATTTCAGGAACTATCTCCCTTTCTCCTGATTTCTCAACCTCAGATGTTACTATCAGGACTTTACTTAACAGCTGTGCTGAGCACCTACTTCAGAGAGGCATTCCCAGATAGAAACAAAGAACAAAGTCTTCAGAGAGGCACTCCCAGATAGAAACAAAGAATAAATTCAAAAGCCGCTTACTTTGGTAGTCTAGCTCCTCCCACTAGGCCCAGCCCCCAACCTGGCCCCCAAACCAAGTAATCTGGGCCTGTGTGTCAGGCTGCTCTCTACTGCCATCTCATGGTTAGCCGGCCATTTTCTGAGAATTAACCTTTCCATTGGAACAGGGCCTCATGGACAAAGCAGACATAAAAATTAGGAAAGGCCCTGTCCACAAGAGCAGCAGTCTTTACTACAGATTGCGTAGGACATGAAGGTTGGAAATAACTAGAGAATGACTGAATGGGTTGTAGTTTAAGCAAGGAGTATATCAGCACTGATTCAAGAAATAAGAAAAAGTTACTTAGAAGAAAAGGGAATCCTGAATATTCTGAGTCCCATCTTTTTTCATGGGAGTGGGAACTTTAAAAATACTAGAATCTTGGAGACCCATTTATAGGGATTAACAGAGTTAAAACTGTACCAAGAGTCAACAATGGTTTCAACACCATCACTATTAACAGTCTATCAGTGTCTCCCAGGGTCTGTACAGATGTCCACAGTTACCATGATACTCACTTACTCACCCTATAACACTGTCACTGTTTGAACAGAATGGCTTACTGCCCTAATCCTGCTCCCTCAAATATTCAGGAGGCAAAATGGTCACATTTCCCAGTCAATTAACAGTCTTTCTTTTGTACTTGATTGCTTCTTCTTGTGTCACTTGGTCATAATCAGGAGTATTTCCCTCTGTATACACCACACAACTTGCCCTGCTCCGTCAACTGCCTGCCTGACATGGCTGTTATACAGCCATACATTTGGTTGTGAAAAGAAAATACTTGACATTGATTTAAATTTGGAAACACCCCTGTAAGGCATGTTTGGTGTATGGCATGCAGCAAACTGACCTAGATTATTATTCAAATGGTGGGCTCTGAAGCAGTGCCTCTATTATTTATCTTTTTTCTCCTCCTCTTGTGCTTTTCTAAATTGGCAATGCAGGTTTAAAAAATCATGGTAAAACTTGAATTTTGATCTATACCAAATCAAGAATCCAATCTGAGATCTAACCCAACCTGACAACTTAGCACTAGTCCAGTGCTAGTATTGAAGCACAGATCCATATTGGATGATAGATATTTCCTTAAGAAGAACAAATCTTCCAAGTTCAAACTTAAATCAAAGAGCAGTATACACATGTGGAAGAGACGTAATTGCAAAAGACCCATGTCTTACCGTTAGGAGTCTTGGTCTTCCTTAGGATTCCAGGCTGTCAATCTGTGGCCAAGAGATCCAAGGCTCTGCATTCTATAGGAAATAGGAAAAAAAAAAAAAAGAAAAACAGACATTAAAATAGCTAAAAATGCAGTGAAAATGCATTGCCTGAAGTTTGCTAAACAAAGAGAAAATAAATTGGAATTAGGTTTATAATCCCAGTTTATCTAAGCAATTCAAGGCCTTCAACCAAAAAGATTTCTCCATACAGAACCAATATGTGAGCCAATAGCCTTGTACAAGGCCTTAGAAAGCATGCAGTGTGGTTACTATAAGTAATAAGACTGTGTTAAGTAGAATAAGGACACGGATGAAATAACACCAAGGCACATATGACAATGTTAATTCCTTTTCGATTAATTCTGCTGAGTTCAAGGAAAAAGTCTTATTTTGATTAAAGTATGTCTCTCATTTTGCTAATCTCTCTTTTAACTAACATAGGTCTTGGCAGACCACAAGATTCAGCTAGTATTTATTAATCATGCTTGCTTGTATTGTATTTATATTTTTCACAAGCCATAGGAGTTTTCATTTACCTACTTGTGGTAGAGATAAAGTGTTTCCTTTTAAGGTGGTTATAAGTTTAAGAGTGAGTCAATTTAAAAAAAAAAACTTAAGAAAATAATAGTACTTCTGATATACCAATATGGGAAAAATCACAAAGGTAATAAGTAGGCGACTACATTTGTGTACTGTTTATATAAATAAGAGAGGTAAGCATACATGGGAGATCGGAAGCTACATTAAGACAGAGTCAAGTATTTCTTTGTTAATCTTATCTCCAATATCTAGCACAGTACAAGGCATATATTAGATACTTGATAAATGTTTTTAAAACAAATGAACAAATAGACAAATAGCTTTTGGAAAATCTGGAATATGTTTAGATATCTGAGCTGCTGATGGACATGGAACAGGGCTTGTCTATTAGTATTGTAATTCTAATATCTAGTACGGGTACTTGATCTAACAATACTCCGTGAACCCTTGTTGAATGTATAATTGAACAGGCTTAAGTGTCTTAAGAAAATTCTTCAGAAAGAAAAAAACAGTGAACACCATTTTGATGTCCCACTCCCCTCCCCTGCAAAAACAAACAAACAAAAACAAGCTTAGAGCAATAGTTCCAAAAGTTCCTGGGTTTAGATGATGGCATTCCAAAGTTCAGGCAATAAGGGGTGCACTGCTATAAAGAATTTAAAAGCAGTAATACATCCACCTAAAAGCATATCTGGCTTTTATCATCACCATCCACTGATAATCCTCAACCACATCAGTGATAAAATACCCCTCCTCACCAGGCAGATCACTCCCATTGTCCCCCACTTGGTATACCACTGGCTTCAGAAAAGATAGGCTATTTACCTAAACTAAGTAAGAAATTATGCTAAGGAATCTGGCAGTGACAGATTTTCTGTATGCAGAGAACTCAAGAGTTCAAGGGTCAATGGCAAGAGAAATCTAGGAAAAGTTTTCTATAGAGAAAATTCCAAGGGATCCTGGACAGGGTGGAGTCGAAGGACTTTGTCTTAGGAATCATCCTGAATGGTTTCCCAGTGTGTTGTGAAGGTAAGTGAATATAGCCCAGAGGCAGGACTACTTCTGGTTTGAGTATTACCAGGTGGGGACAATTTCATCTGTGCCATTCAAACCTGGATATCGGATATTGGCAATTGATCTGTGCTTTCTTGATTGCTGTATAAGATAACCAAAGAAGAGTATTGCTTTAATATCTGGACAGCCTATCAACAGTGATAATATAAACTAAGGGGCTGTGATCAGCAGATGGTCTTATGGAAGGTCTTGAAACATGCTCTTGATACCTCTCTCTTTGCTCTGAAATTGCTTTCCATAATGTAGCTCACTTCATATCTAGTGTTACCTCTTTCAGGATTATCACCTTAGCTGACTGTGGGCCTTGCTGACTTGTCCTCCTTCTCAGATCCCAGCATTCATTCCCTTAAACTAAGGGTATGAGTCAGATGATTCTTGCTTCTCATTGCCTGCCTCCTAGCTGAGCTAGTGCTCAGGGTTTAAGCCATGTGTCTCTAGACCATTTTATTCCCTGTTCAGTCACAAGGGATGAAGCAGTCTCAATTTCTACTAATGCTGTTAATTCAAGCCAAATCTGCTATCATGAGAGAACTCCAATGATAGAAATCACTGTCAGCTGCACCTGATTTTCAACAACGAAGAAACACAGATATGTATATCTGTATATATATATATATACACACACACACACACACACACACACACACACACACACACACAAATACGTATGTGTGTCGGTATACATATATAACTGTATATAGTATCACATATTATTTAAATTAGAAAGGATGTTGAAATTGCTGACTGCCTTGATTGTATTCTATTTCCAATAAGAAGGCAGTGAGATATAATGCAGCAAGTGACAAACAGTGGCACGAGCCTGTTATTTACATAACATGTATACAGGTCTATGCTTCACCAAGCACTGTTACGTAAACTGCCTCATCTGAACCTCAAAACAACCCTGTTGATTTATTATTTCCCATATGACAGATGAGAGAAAACGAAGGCACACAGAAACAGAGAAACTTTTTGCAGATCACATCGCTAATAGAGGATGGGGTTCAAATTTGTCTTCTTTCTACTTGCTGCTCTAGCAGGCACATCTACTAAATGGCATCAATTCTGCTGGGTTAGGTCCTACAGAAACCCATGATGGTAAAGAACTATATCAATTTTCCCTTAGCACCCTGTTAGAGAAAGCATAGAGACAATACCCTCAGACCACGCAAAATGCCATGATATGTAAAAGGAATGTGATAACATAGAGCAACAATCCCACCCATTTCCTACAAATCTAGATTGACTCTTACAAGTTTGTCCCTAATTAAACAGTCTTCTAAATTCCTCCACCCCTTCCTTTACTTCTAAATCTACCATTTAGCTAACTTTTTCAAGTTATTTTTCCTACAAATTTGCTGGCCTTCTTGCATTGCCAGGCTTCAAACGTTTAATGAGAACACACTGGGCACAAGGCCTTGAGTCAACTCACCTTCTCTAGGTTGTATTTTCTAGCAAGCATTAGCATAAATACCAGCATGTTTACATCATAATTACTTTAATTCCCTTGGCCCCAACAGACCTGGAGTACTGTCAATCCACAACGATTTCAGGGGTAAGGGATGATTACTGGTCCATGAGACATAAATTACAATAAATGCCTGGAAACTTGGCACACCACTTCTAAAAGGATCTCAACTTTGCATCAAGAGGACACAGGGCTTTCTCACTGATGAGAGCAAATCACGATTTTCTAGGTCTTCAGGTTTTCATTTATAAAACAAGGATCAAAATTCTCATCTTTACATTTTCTCCATGAAAATTAAAAATATGAACATTTTGGCATCTGAAAAGTATGTCAAAAGAAAGCATGTCAGAAAAGTATGTGTCACCCTGGAGAAAACCACTAAGTAAATATTACTATAAAATTGGCAAGACCCTTTCCTTTCTCTTTCCATAAAAGAGTTTAGCACCACTAGCAACGGTGCAAAGCAAGTGTCTAAGAAGTAAGAATTTTAAATGGCATGTGGACAATTATTTACACACACATGAATGTACAGAGATCTATATTTAGGGGCTTATTATTAATAACCAGACAATTAACAGTGGTAGAGGCTAAAGTTAAAGGCCCAGTTTAAGTGATTACAGCTTTATGAGGGATATTTCCATTTTTTTATACAATAAAGATCCATATATCATTAGTCAAAGCATATTTATCGATTATTTAACATGTGCAAAGCACTGGGGATATAGGACTGAAGAAGTCCTTCTGTTTATTGAGCACATACCATAGTCTACGTGCTGTGCAGGAGCATTGGCTTGTGTATTTGTGAGTAGTGAGGGTTGGGGGGTAGGGACGAAAAAGAAGTATGGGAGAGAGGAACGGAGAATTCTAGCTCGAGTCTCAGTTCTATTCATCACTGGGATTCATACATATCTTGTGGAATTATTTTTCTATTTGCACAAGGGACTTAGGAACTTCTTAAGTGAGTGCAAATTCAGACAAAACCACTTGGTCCATGACAAGACCTCATTTATCAGTGAGATAAGGCAATCCATGGGACTGTCACTTTGTGTTCTGACCTAATTGCGCATGGACCCATGTATATGGCACCTGTCTATTTAAAGAGGTATTTAAATTAAATGTGGGAGAGAGAGAAAAGAGAGTTTCCATTTTGGCAAGGGTGCAGGTGGTTTGTACATATGGAGGACTGCCAAGTATACAGTATAACTTTGGCATCTTGAGAGTCTACCATGGCAGCATACCAGTAGCCCCTCAAACCAATAATCTCAGAAAAGTGAAAAGCAGACCTGGCCATGCAATATACTGCAGGCAGATCTGTGGGTATCAGGAAGCTTGGCCCTTGGCATGAACCTGGGCATTGGTAGCAGTGGTTTGATATGAAGCAGAGAACACAGGTATATCACCAAAGGCACCTGAAGCAGGATGGGGTGGGAGGTGGAATGTCTAATGTCATACAATACTGAATGCATACCTTAATGAGTACATATGAGACACCTCTAGGGACACCATGATACAGGGGCTGAATTTATTAGAATAGCAGTGAGTGGTCTACCTGCATTAATACTTTTTAGTAGTTATTATTTATATGACTCTGGAAAACATGTTTTACACGGAAAGTATATTTAACAGCAATGACAATGAAAGCCCATTGTCCTCATCTTACTGATAAAGAATTCTAACCCTCCAAAATGAAATCTCTTATTAGGGTCACTATATAGGTTGAATGGTGGCCCTTAAAAAGATACGTCCATGTCCTAACCCCTGGAATCTCTGAATATTACCTTATATAGCAACAGATGTGATTAAGTTTAGGATCTCGAGAGGAGTTTATTCTGGATTATCTAGGTGGCTCTTAAATGCAATCGCATGTACCCTTATAAGAGAGAGGCAGAGGTAGACTTGGAACAGACACAAAGAGAAGAAGATACACAGGAGAGAAGGAGGCAATGTGACCACAGAGGTGAAGATTGGAATGATGCAGTCACAAGCCTGGAGCCACCAGAAGCCAGAAGAGGCAAGGAACAGATTCTCCCTAAAACCTCCAGAGGAGTCAGGCTTTGCTGACACCTTGATTTCAGACTTCCAGCTTCCATAACTGTGTGAGAGAGAATACATTTCTGTTTTAAGCCACCCAGTCTATGAGAATTTGTTAACAACCGCTACAGGACTAAATACATAGTCACACAATTAACTAGCAAGAGGAAGCAAGATGTTTCGGATCTTAGTTTGTCTGACTTTAAAATCTGTCTCTTTGGGCCCCACTGGGATGCCTCCCTTATGCCATCAACATATGCTGTGGCCATACGGTTCTTGGGCCTTTCAAGATACTTACTTACCATCTACTTTAGTCAAAACCACTCTCTATCTGGAAATCACTAAAAATTGCTGTATATGTTACGATTTAAACAAAATGTATATGCAGTAAAGGCTGCAGCAGTTGAGACAAGAGAACTTGTTATGGGCAGAGATTATCAGGAAAAATTGTATGAAGGAGAAGTTTTTGAATTATAAGGAAAAGGACACACATAATTGCATAATTGCGAAGGACCAGGTAGAACATTGTGGGGTCTCTGAAGAACAGCCTGGGCAGTATTTCAAGGGGAAAATTACAAGCCCCATTCACAGTACACTGTGTAAGCCAGCTTGCAATTGAAAGTCTTGTGCTTAAATGAAAAACTAATTAGATTTACATCCTGGTTGTTTCTGTTATTTCTATAGTGGATTGTTACTATCCTTTCTGGAATCTGAGGCATTCTTATTTACTTACTGAAGATCCTTCTCTTAAAAAATAATCCTTCCCACATCCAAGGTCATTATTGAATTGGTTTTGTATCTACATCTCTTTATGGTCAGGCATCTTCTTTCTGTCCATGTGCCTCTTTCAATGCCATCTGTTTTGCTAAGGGATTTAGTGAATTACAAGACAGACCAGCAAAATACAGATCATAAATGCTGGGTTCTTGAAAAACAAGTTTTAGCTTTACTTCAGCCCTTCACCCCCTCCACCAATGGTGAATTAAGTCATCTTCATGGGAGATAAAATTACTTATATTCCTGCCTAACCTTAATAACCAAAAAAGGCCTTTTATCTATTAATTGTAAAGGAGCAATCACAATTTGCTATGGCTCACAGAAACAGGAAAAAACAGTAACAACAAGCCACCACAACTAATGTGTTCTGCATTTTCTCTGTGAACCTAAACAACTTGGTAGTCTTAACTCTAGTTCATTACTGCCAATGATTTAATCTCTATGGCAGAGAAGCAAGAAATATGTTTATGCCCAGGATAGTAACAGCGTCACTAAGATCAATACTCACAGGTACTGCAGGAAACAGGTTCAGTTTGTGCAAAAACACCTATATGCTTCCCACCTGAGAAGAACAAGGCTGAGATGGGGCATTTGGGGTGTGGCTATCACCCTCTAGAGCTATTGGTCAGGCAACATACAGTAGCACTTTCTTGCTACATAAGGCAAAGAGCTAGGGAATGTGGGGAATAGAAAAGGTTTAAAGTGTCATCTCTGCCCTAAAATTCTAGTTGGGGAGATGAGAAACAATGTCTTATTATTTTAACAGTCCCAAACAATCAAAACCAAAAGAACCTCAAATAAGAGTTCAAGACAACAAAAATAGCACAAGATGGGACACATTTAATTATCAATAATTGCTACAGGATGTCAGAGAAATAGAGAGAACATATCATACTGGAGTGGTCTGGAAAAACTCCATGGCAGTACCAAGATTCAAAATTAATTATGCTAGATGGATATAAAAGGCCACAAACAATCAATATGTAGAATCACCAAATGGTACCTTTATGAATATTCAATATACTCTGGTAATGCACGAGGAATGTGTTTCTCATGCGGCAGTATCAAATCTGCTGTGAACTAACTTGAACCAGTGCACATCTGTAGCCTTTTTCTACTAACACAGTATAAATATGAGTATGCAAATAGACACATACATTTCCTTTACCTACTATACAAATGTGTCCTGCAGGTGGAAGTTCTAATCTTATGGATTTTATCCCTTTGGAACTATTTGTGTGTTTGTATTGACCTTAGTTCACCCTTCTTAAATTAACATAGGAGGACCAGATTTTCCATTCCAAATAGAATGACTCATCTAAGTAGAGAAAGCAATAAAATTTCCAAGAAGGAGCCTCCTCCTAACATCCTGTACACCTCACTTTATCAATAAGAATTTACTTGGAGATATTAGGAGTGGTAGTAGTAGCACTACTACTACTAATTTTAATGACGGAAAGATTCTGGTCCCATGCCATCTATTATATTTTCATACAATTATCAAGACTGACAGACAAACCTCAGATTCTTGTTCTACCAGATTCAACTTAACTGCTTCTCTGACAAATATTACAGAATGCCTTCTTTATACTAAGTAATGTTTCAGGCACTGCAGTTACAATGGTAGTGGCGGGGAAGGTAAAAGGTCTGCATGTTCATGGAGTTTACATTCAAGGGTGTGTGTGTGTGTGTGTGTGTGTGTGTGTGTGTGTGTGTGTGTGTGTGTGTGTGTGTGTGTGTGTGTGTGTGTCAGACACACTCAGCAGATTGTGAGGTATCTGCTATGTGGAAATAATGGTGATGTGATGAGATGGTGAGTGACTGTTGGGGGTGGTAGAAGTGGGAGTGCAGTTACTTTAGATGGTGTGGTCACCAAAGGCCTCTCTGAGAAGGTCACATTCAAATTAATAACTGAATGAAGGGAAGAGTGGTCCAGGTAGGGAAAAGAGCAAGTACGAAGGCCCTAGGGTGGAAGTGAGCTTGTTCAAGGATAAGCAAGAAGATCAGCAGGGCTGAAGCAGGGTGAGAGAGGGGGAGTGCTGGGAAGAAGCAGCAAGAGGAACTAGGCAGGAGTTAGACCAGGTGGGGCCTTGTGGACCATGGAAAGGATTCAATATGCCTTCTTAGGGCAAATACTAATAGTAATTTCATAAGATCAAGGCAAATTTAGTTGAATTCATTTCTAAGTTATTATGTCTGCTGTTGTATATTAAGATACTCATTGGTAATAAACATTTTAGATACTTATTTGAACATTTACTAAAAATATAACATTTACCAAAACTGAGATTTGTTGTTTACATAGTTTGATGACCCTATTTCAGCTTAAATAAAAATTATGGGATTTTTGCAATACATTTCAGTGCTCCCCATCCGCATCTCACAAAATTATCTACATAAAAGGATCACGTAACACTAACAAATCACCTATTTTCAGTTGTCTTTGTTCCTTCTTATACTCTGTCTTCAAGCATACACCATCATGATGTAGTTTTGTTTTTTTTTTTTTTGCGGTACGCGGGCCTCTCACTGCTGTGGACTCTCCCGTTGCGGAGCACAGGCTCTGGACGTGCAGGCCCAGCAGCCATGGCTCACTGGCCCAGCCGCTCCGCGGCATGTGGGATCTTCCCGGACCGGGGCACGAACCCGTGTCCCCTGCATCGGCAGGCGGACTCTCAACCACTGCGCCACCAGGGAAGCCCGTCATCATGATGTAGTTTTAATCACAACAGATATATGATTTTCCTCCAGTGCTTTCAAAGCACATTTAGATTAGGGTACTTATTATTTTGTAAGGTTTGGTCATTGGCAAGAAGATTTCTCAGCAACTCTAAATAAGCTTGGTTAACTGGACTTCACTGATCACTCCTTGCAATGATTTTCCCCCTCTCTTTGACGCAAATCTTCACTTCTTATCAAAATTGCTATTTCAGGGTAAACTAAAGGACTTCAGACGAAAAGTAATTTCTGATAAGCAGTAATGAGTCTGACTTCCTCTTACTAGGCTCCCTGGGTATAAAATTTAGATTCTAAGTAATTTCTAAATAATTTCTGAGAATTCACAGGAGGAGAATTCCTCCTTTTAGCTGAGTGCCATTTGTTTGCAAATGAGAAGACACAGCTGTGGGATGGCTAATTAGAAGACTGACCTCACCTAACTATGTCTTAACAAAACCTAGAAAACAGACTTTTTTCTTAGTCTCTGTGTAAGATTTTTAAACTCTCTGACTTGGGGATTTGAATATAGGAATCTAGAGAGCTTGAAAAGTCAATGGAGGAATTAGTGGAATTGATTTTTAGGAATGGATTTTATTTCACAAATTCATGTGTTACCTAGAAAATTGAAGTAAAAGGACCAAATACAGTATATTCTATACTACTCCACATTTTCCCTCAGATAGTTATCTCTGGTATTGCCACAAAGATGAAATCCTTTTCAATAGAATTTAAGAGTTTGCTCTATTGCTAATAAAATCTAGTATTGGTTTAAGTAAAAGGCTATAGGGGAAAATAAGAAAATCTCTCATTTGTTTTGTGGTTATTTTACAAGTTTTAATTTCCCTTTCAGGTATCACAGGTATCTCAAACTTAATACAGTCAATACAGAAATCAATACAGAAATATTGATTCCCACACTCACTATCCCATCTATTAGTCCATGGTCTTTTCTACTAGTCACCATGCACCCAGTGCCAAATCAAGCTAGGTTGTTCTTCATTCTTTTCTTTCTCAGACCCTCCTTCAACTCCCTCCACGTCCAGTTCATCTGCAAGTTCTATTAACATAGTCCACAAAATATATCACAAGGCTGCAGTCAAGGAATTGCTGGGCTGTGTTCTTACCTGGGGGCTCAACTGAAAAGAATCTGGTTTCAAGCTTATTCAGGTTATTGGCAGAATTCATTTTCTTACAGCTGTTTGACTGAGGGTACTGGCTTTTTGCTGGAGGTTGGCTAAGACTGCTTTCAGGTCACTGTGGCCACAAGAAGTTCCTAAAGGCTGTCTATATGTCCTTTCCACATGGTTTTCTCCAACATAGCCACTTACTCCATCGAGCCTATGAGAAGAGTCTCTGGTTTGGGTAGGCTAAGACAGAGTTTTATATAATGTTACATTATGATGAGAGTTGTTCCCTATCATCTTTGCCATATAATATAACCTTATTACAGGAGTGATATACCATCACCTTTACCATATTTAATTGGTTAGAAACAAGTCACAGGCTCTACCTACACTCAAGGGGAGGAGGGTACACAAAGTCTTGAACACAAGAAGGTGGGAATCACTAGGGCATACCTTAAGGTCTTCCTGCCAGATTATAACTGATATTATTTATTACAGTTTTAAAACTTTATTGTTCTTGGCTCATGTTCTTACTATTTCCTTTCTTTTGCTTACTTTGGTTTAAATTGCTTTTCAGTTCAAAATGCATCCTGATTTCCTTTTTGATCTTTTCTTTGATACACAGGTTAATTAGCAGTGTGTTAGTTTCCAAATACTTGGGCATTTTCAAGATATCTTTCTGTTATTGATTTCTAACTTAACTCCCTTGTGGTCAGGGAATATTCTTTAAATATCTAGAGTCCTTTTTAAATTCACGAGACTTGTTTTATGGTCAGAATATTGTCTATCTTGGTAAATGTTCCATGAGCGCTTGAAAAACAATACGTATCCTTTTATTATTGGGTAGAGTCTTCCATAAATGTCAATTAGGGCAAATTGGTTGATAGTGTTAAGTCTTCTATAGCTTTATTTAATGTACATTTTCTATTGCTATTGAAAGAAGGTTGTTGAAATTTCCAACTATGATTGTCAGTTTGTCTAATTCTCCTTTTACTACTATCAGTTTTTGTTTCATGCATTTGGAAGCTTTGTTTTAAGTGCATAAATATTAAGAATTGTTATGTTCTCTTGATGAATTGACTTCTTTATCATTATGAAATGATGCTCTTTATCTCTGGTCATATTCTTTTTCTGTTATCAATATAGCTACTCAACTTTCTTTTAAATAGTGTTATGGTATAATTTCTTGTATCATTTTACTTTTAACTAGTTTTTATATTTCAAGTTAGTTTCTTGTGAGCAACATATCTTGGTTCTTAGTTTTTTACTGAGTCTGACAATCTCTCATTTTTAATTTGGTGTTTAAACCATTTACATTTAAAGTAATTATTGGCATCAGTCCCCATCCTTTTTGGCACCAGAGACCGGTTTCGTGGAAGACAGTTTTTCCATGGACGGGGCAGGTCGGGGGAGGGATGGTTCAGGCAGTAATGTGAGTGATGGGGACGATGGGGAGGCAACAGATGAAGCTTTGCTTGGTAGCCCACCATTCACTTCTGGCTGTGCAGGCTGGTTCCTAACAGGCCGTGGACTGCTAGCAGTCCACGGCCTGGGGGGTTAGGAACCCCTGATTATTGGTATGATTGTATTTAAATCTACCAGGCTGTTCATTGCTTTATACGTGTCTCATCTCTTCTTTATTCCCTCTCTCCCTTTATTACAGATTGAATGTGCCCCCCCCAACCAATTCAGATGTTGAAGCCTTAACCTACAATGTGATGTATTTGTAGATGGGGCCTTCAGAAAGTAATTAGAGTTACATTACGTCATGAGGGTGGGGCTCTCATGATGGGATTGGTGGCCTTTTAAGATGAAGAAGAGTGATCTCCCTCCCTCTCTCCACATGTACACACCAAAGAAAGGATATTTGAAGATATAACATTAATGTGGCCATCTTCAAGTCGGGAAGAGAGCTCTCAACAGGAACTGAATCAATCAGCTGGCACTTTGGTTTTGAGTTTCCCAGCTTCCAGAACTGTGAGAAGTAAGTTTCTGTTGTTTAAGGCACCCAGTCTATGGTATTTTATTATGGCACCCTGAGCAGACCAAGACAACCTTTTATTCCTGTTTTCTTTTGAATTAGTGGAATGTATTTTTAAATTATTCTACTTTATATCCTTTGTTAGCCTATTAGCTATGTCTCTTTTATATAGTGTTGCTTTAGAGTTTATAGTGCATACATCTTTAAAACAGATCACTTACATCAAGTAATATTATGTCACTTCATGTAGAGTATGAGACCATTACAACATCCATTTCTCCTTTCCCATTTTTTTGCTATTCTTATCATCATGCATTTTACTACTACATATATAATAAATCCCCTCAATATGCCAATATTATTTGTTTTAAATAATCAATTGTATTTTAAAAATAAGAAAAAGTATTTTAATATACACATGTTTATCATTTCCAGTGTTTTTCGTTCCTTTGTGTAAATTTAGATTTCAGATTTGTCTGTTTGAAAATATTTTTATTTTGGTTTTCATTTTTGAGAGATATTTCTGCTGAGTATAGATTCTAGGTTGGCAATTTTGTTCTTTCAGTACTTTAACGATGTTGCTTCTCTATCTTCTGGCTTGCATTGTTTTTAATGAGAAGTCTGCAATTGTTCTTATATTTCTTCCCCTGTATGTACTTTGCCTTTTCTTCTTTGGCTACTTTAAACGTTTTCTTTTTATTACTGGTTTTGGCAATTTATGTTTATGATATGCCTTGATGAAGTTTTCTTCATGTTCTTAGCCTGGTATTCATTGAAATAGTTTCTTGGATTTCTGGGTTTATATTTTTCATCAAATTTATAAAATTTTTACCCTTTATTTCCTCAAATAATTTTTTCTATAACTCCCTCCCTTTTGAGGACTCCAATAACAAATATGTTAGGCTGCTTGTAATTTTCCTATACCTCACTGATACTCTCTTCATTTTTAAATTTTTCAGTCTTTTTTTCCTCTGTGTGTTTCATTATGATTATTTTCTATTGCCATGTCTTCAAATTCACTTATCTTTTCTTCTGTAGTGTCCAATCTCATTCTATGTATTTTTAAATCTCAGTTCTTTTTTCATCTCTGTGCTTTATTTGGATATTTTCAAATATCTTCCATGTCTCTCCTTAACATGCTCATGCTTTCTTTTACTTTTCTGAACATATGGAATATACTTATAATATTATTTTAATACCCTTGTGTGCTAATTCTTTCATTGGTGTCATTTCTGAGTCTTTTGTGTTGATTGATCTTTTCTCCTAATAATAGGTGTATTTTACTTCTTTGCAGTAAATTTTTATTGGATGCCTGACACAGGAATTTTACTGTTTTGGATGGTGGATATTTTCATATTCTTTTAAATATGCTTGAGCTTTGTTCTGTGACTCAAATAAATTACCTAGTAAGCTTTTCCAGGCTTGCCTCCAAGCTTTTTTTTTATGGGGGACCAGAGCAGCCTTTTGTTTAAGGCTAATTTTTCAGTGCTACTAAAGCAATACAATTCTGAGTACTCTACCCAAAGCCCTGTGTATTACAAGGTTTTTCCACTCAGGTTGTTAGGAACAAAAATTATTACAAGTGTTGTGTGATCTCTTGGGACTGTTTCACCTGTCCTTTATAAGTCCTTTCTCCACATATGGTGGTTTCATCACATCCTTGTGCTGAGCAGAATCAAGGAGAACACTTAAGGAGAAAGCTTCAGAGATCTCAGAAGTCCTCTCTGTTTACAGCTCTGTCCTCTCCAGTACTCTGTCCTACAAATTCTAACCTTTTTGGCTTCCCTGAATTCTCAACTCCATCTCTTCAGTTCAGGGAGACTACTGGGATCTGTTTGAGGTCCCCTTTCCTGGAAATTCTTGGGACAGTAAGCTGAAACAATCACAGGGCTTGCCTCATTTTTTTTTTCTTCTTTACATAAGGTATCATTGTATTATACTGCCTATTATCCAATATCTGAAAACTGTTGTTTTGTATATGTTGCCCATTTCTTGTTGTTGAAGGGAGGTGAATAAATGTGGTCTCTGGTCCTCATTCTTACCAGAAGTGGAAGTGAGTAGGTATCCTCAATCTTTCCATTTTGTGCCATGACCTCTACTAGCAGTCCTGTGGAGTCAACTCACTCTCCTCAGAATATTGTTATTACATACATATATACAACTAAAGCATAGGATAAAAAAATAAATGAATTATGCTGAAACACATTTATAAAAATATTTTAAAAAATAATTGCATTAAACTAACACACCATTGTAAAGCAATTATACTCCAATAAAGATGTTAAAAAAATAATTGCATTACTGTAATATATGTGCTTCTACATTAAGACATTTAAAAATTCTAGCAGCTGGTCTAATAATTACCAAAATTTGAAGCAGTGTTGAGCATAAATAATATTTCCAGATATCTGCAACAGCTGTATGTCTTATGAAAATATCTTTAATTTCTATTGGTGACAAAATCACAAGAACTGCTAATACTACTGAGATTTGGATACTGCATCCATAATTGGAGGAATGTTAAATTTCAGTTACAGGTTAGCAAAAATAAAGATGTATTTTTTTCTTAGCTAAGTTCATGGACTCCTGCATTGTCCATGAACATCATGAAAATCTATGGACCCCATGTTAAGAAATACTGTTGTAGAGAAACCTTCCTGAATCTTTGATCTTGGGGATTAAGTCACGGTTCATAGAATTTGCTCAAACTTGCTACTAGTTCTATATCCTCATTGTTAGTGAGAGCCTGAAGAACAGTAGGATTAAACTGGATAGTAGGGGAAGCATTTACCATTGTGTTTGGCACCCAATAAGCCTACATAACATAGCTAGTGATCATCATCAACATCATTATCATGGGGGAACCATTTTTGTTGGGGGCAGGCTGAAACATATAATATGAGGGCTCTCTTTTAAAGAAACTTAATTAAATATCTTCCTTTTGCCAATTTTATGAAACCTCATGACTATAAGAACCTATTATTAAGGTCTCTCCAAGGGCCTCAAAGTCTCCTGGGCAAGTAAGGATTCTTAAAACTTAAACTTCATTAATTTCATGGTAAGTCTACTTCCAATTGACATTCTCCTTTTCCTCATCTTCATAATTCTTCAGTTATTCATGATGACAGAGTAA
The DNA here is from genome assembly GCF_000442215.2 of Lipotes vexillifer. Classification (NCBI taxonomy): domain Eukaryota; kingdom Metazoa; phylum Chordata; class Mammalia; order Artiodactyla; family Lipotidae; genus Lipotes; species Lipotes vexillifer. Next base: position 146,902 of record NW_006798212.1, read on the forward strand.
TCTCTTTGTCCTTGTTAATGAAGAGGTAATGGTATGTGGAAATGTGGAGGGGTGGGGAAGATAGGAGAGAACCACTACCAGGCCTACCCTCGATCTTTGGAGCCCTAGCCTGAGTGTTTGACTCCGGGAAGAATTTATTTTCCATGTTCCCAACAACAGGTGTATTAGAGTGGACCAGTGACAGAGAACATACAGAAGGGAGGGCCCCACCTAATTTACTTCTTACTCAATTGCCATCACCTAGCAAAGTAATAGCACGTAGTGGATGCTCCATGCAAATGTATCAAAACAATGAATGAACGTTGTTCTCTTTCTAAGAATCTTTTGAAAATAAAAATGAAGTAAAAAGGAAGGAAAGAAAATACTAAATCCAGATATTGCTACAAATTTTTAAATTTTAACCATTGAATCAAATATTTCTCATGCTGGGATGTAGGTAAGTGAAGTGTATTGGGGTGAAGAGGGAAAGTGATCTGTTTAGTTTTTCTTTAGTGCCTTTCCAACTGCCCTACCAACTGCTGTCACCCTTTCTCTAAGTATGCCTTCCTAACGCTCTCTACTTCTAGTGTGTTATTTCTACTAATCTCTGGTTCCAACTGAGATGCGTATGGATAATTAATGATGATGATAATGATGATGATGATGTTCATGATAATAATAATAATAATAACTAACAATAATGATAACATGTATTGAGTAGTACTATGTACCAGGTTCTGGGCTGTTTTTTAACAGTACCATCTCAATCAACCCTTACACAATCACAATACAAGTATTATCATCACCCCCATTTCACAAATTGGGAAATTGATGTTCACAGGTAATGTGCTCAGTCTCACACAATTAGTGAGTAGTGAAGCCAAGACTCAAACTTGGGCATTCTGACTTCAGAGCTTAGGCTTAAAACCATTTAGTCACCATACCACCCTACTGTAGTAGGAATAAAATTCAGGGGTGATTCATTCAGCGAGCATCTGCATTTTAGAAAGCGTCACTGTATAGTAAAAAGCCTTCAACAATCAAAGAGATATAAATAAAAGGGCATATTAAGTGGTTGAGGTAAACAAAAATCATATCATACAAACATCAGCATGTCCTGTGTGTAAATAATAGAATAAAAAGCTGTGTGTGTGTGTGTGTGTGTGTGTGTGTGTGAGAGAAAGAGAGAGAGAGAGTATGCAGGCATGGTGAACTCTCTTAAGGCATAGCCCTCAAAGTCCCACCATTGCTTTCTTGCTGGTTAGTCTTCACAGCACAACAGGCGGTCTTCTGGGGCAGGGATCTATCTACTGCCCGCAAATTACTGAAATGAAGAAATTGTATTCTGGTACCAGAGAAATTGAACCAGAGAACATCAAATGACAAGTGCAAAATTACCTTAGAAATTAAGCTACATTCAGGGAAAAAAAGCTGCTTTACTCTAGGATCATTAATGGGCAAGAATTCAGTTACCAAAACTAGACCCTAAGTTCTTGAAGTATATTATAAAACTCTAAGAAGGCAGGGATTCATAGCCTGTGATTTATGTTTGAATCTTACTAGCACAGCCTAGTATATAAGCACCAGCCTCTCTATTTATGCTCACTAAGTGCATGAAAAAACTGCACTGTTTTAAACTATATGTTCTCCACTTGACTACAGCACAGGCCTTGTATTACTTAGAACAGTAGTTGGGTAGCAGCATGCTTTTGTTCACTTGTTGTTTAGCCCTATGAAGTCCTGGTTGCCACAGTTACTGGGATGTCAGATACTCATGGCCAAAGAGATCATCAATAGGGAATAAGCTTTATAAAGAGCATGGCTCTCTGGGCCTCATTCAGGAGGGCTCCTATTTCCAACAGGTGTTTGTTTGGGATCACTCTACCTTGCAGCTTCATCTGCAATAGCTTTCAAACTTGTGTGTGGCGTGTCAGAAATTCTGGCCACAGGATGGGACTTCCATGAGTTCTTGATTCCCCTTCCTATGTCATCTTTTTGAAAAGAATTGTTAGAAGCAAGATGTTTTGAAATAGATCAAACCAGTGACATTTGATTCTGCCTCTTTGTGGAGCAGGGCTATTTGTTTTAGTTCATGGAATAAAACTGAAAACTTACAGATGTGCTGTTACTACTTAAAACTGAACTCTTCTCTGAACATGAAATACAGACAGACCCTAAGTACCATTCCCAGCTCTTTCCTCTCAGTAGGATACAAAGCTTTTGTACACATAATGAACTCAGACATTTTAATAGCCGATTTGTATCCTTCAGGCTGCTGTTGTCATAACCTCTACTGACTCACTGAGGATTATTATGTGGGGCTTATCACTGTTGATTTACTTTTTTTCGTATCTGTTCCTAAAGCAATAGATATTGTCACTTCCGTTTAAAACACATTTGTTGAAATGGTGCTTTTGTCTAAAGGGTGCTGAAGTCATTTTTATTTAAAATAAATTAATTAAATTTATCTTCCTCACTTGCCTCTACACAACCTTTTGGGAACTTGGAAATTAAATTTTCTCCTAATATTTTACTTTCCAACTTCGCAAACACTGGTTGTTTTAGTTTCTGAACAAAGTTGAAAAAGCACAGATTTCTTTTCAAAAAACACTTCAACTTTGAAACAAGAAATGATAATGATTCTGGAAATTTATCTGCTATGGTATGAGCTTTACTTTTCCTTTTTAAATGAATTACAAAGGAGAGGGTAATGTTTAAGAAATAATGAGATCATTAAAAAATCAACTAAAACAAACAAAAAGCACCCAGGGGGGTGATTTCAACTGTAAATATTTTCATTTAAAAATATAAAAGAGTTCATGTTGCCATTTAATAAATATTATTTGATGTTGATAAACATAATAAGTCACTGACCAGAAACTGAAATACACATTTTTGGAGTAGGCCAAATTAAAACTTTACTAATGGTAATAACACTAAGATCTCCCAAATATGCCAAAATGAAGAAATAGATCAAACAGAATTTGCTATTTATAACTTAAAATACTTTTTCATGCTTAATTACATAATCATGTAATAAAAGTATTCCTGTAGCTTTAGGAAATATTAAAAAAAAACTGCCCCATTAAAATTCAATAACAGATTCCTTTTCCTTAAATATATCAGTATTTTTAAATGAAGAAATAAAAGATTATTATTATTAGCTAATTACACACTAGAAAAACACGAATTGCTGGGCTTCCCTGGTGGCGCAGTGGTTGAGAGTCCGCCTGCCGATGCAGGGGACACGGGTTCATGTCCCGGTCTGGGAAGGTGCCACGTGCCGCGGAGCAGCTGGGCCCGTGAGCCATGGCTGCTGAGCCTGCGCGTCCGGAGCCTGTGCTCCGCAATGGGAGAAGCCACAGCAGTGAGAGGCCCGCGTACCGCAAAAACAACGACAACAACAACAACAAAAAAACACGAATTGCATACAGCCTTATAATTTGTGGAGGTATCTCCATATATATATCTTGAAGAGGTAGATAAGACAAGTATTTCTTATTCCTACATTTAAAGATAGATATGAAATAGAGCTCAGAGGAATTAAGTAATTTTCCCCAAAACACAGATTAAGTGTCAAAGCTGGGGCTTGACCACAAGTCATTTGCCTTTGAATCCACTTTTTGGTTAATCAAGAAACACACCCTTCTTTAATTTCTGCAAAAATAATGAAGACAGTTTTCTATGTGATTTAGTGATACTGAAGGACTCCCGTCTTTCATTTGCCTCATCATTATTATCAGATATGGGTATTTCTTTAGTGTAGTGCTTACAGCTATGGAGAACTCAGAGAAGAAAGAGTGAGAAGGGCAAGCTGTAGGCCGGGCCCTAAGGAATTGAGAGGCTCATAGCGGAGCAAGCCAGGAAAGCAAGTAGTGACAGAAGATCTATGTGTGAACAAGATAAAGTACCAACTCTAAGCACCAGTGGCCTTCACAAAAAGAAGTGATCAGCTGGGGACTGAGGTGGACAAGAAACAATTCAATTTTGGGTTTTTGTCATAAGTCAACTACACTGAGGTATAATCTGCATATAATAAAATGTATCCATTTTCAGTGTGCTGTTCAGTGAACACCACAATCAAGTCCAAGAACATTTTAATCATCCTTAAAGTTCCCTCCAGCCTTTCTGCAATCCCTCCTCCACCCTTGGCCTCATACAACCACTGATCTAGTAAGTTTTTTAAAATTTGGAAAGAGAAGAAAGTAAGGGGAACAGTAAGGATAAAGGGAAGACTGAAATCCGATGAAATTTCCCAATTGTTAGAATTCCAGGTTATACGTCTAAGTACAATTTCCAGGCAAGGAAAGAAAAATGAGTCAGGTTTGTCAGGGAGGGACAGCCACCTGCTCTCCTATGTAACCTTCCTCCTTTCCAACAGTCATTTCCTGGCTTCTCACTTCCTGTCCCATCACCAACCTCAGGCTCATCCATTGCTTATATTTATAGGATAAAAATGACACCTGCAGAAACCCTGCTGTATTGGGAAGCTGCAAACTCCAATCACCAACCCAAACGTCCATGAATCCTAACCAAGATTCTACTCATTAGTTCTTAAACTTCTGGGGGATCACAGATCTCTTTGAAGAAGGTTTTTTGTTTTGTTTTGTTTTGGTTGTTTTTGCGGTACGCGGGTCTCTCACTGTTGTGGCCTCTCCCATTGCAGAGCACAGGCTCTGGATGCGCAGGCTCAGCGGCCATGGCTCATGAGCCCAGCTGCTCCGCGGCATGTGGGATCCTCCCGGACCGGGGCACGAACCCGTGTCCCCTGCATCAGCAGGCGGACTCTCAACCACTGCGCCACCAGAGAAGCCCTGAAGAATGTTTTGGTCCTCTCCTCAATAACATGCACCTCAAAAAACAATTTTGCATTCAATTTCAGGTGTCCCACAGGGCCCCCAGAATCCATCCCTGGTATCCAAAGAGTGTCCCTGGTGTTCAGGGTAAAAGCTTCCCATTATCTTGCATTTTTCTGCATCTTCCTGCACTGGGCATACCAGGGAGAAATATCTCCCACTGTGCAAAAGGAACCAGGAAAGCCTCTGCATCACCAATTTTAAGTCCTACATTAACACTTTCTCTGCAAAACATTTTAGGAACTTTTGTAATACCTTATGGTTCCTTGTGCTGGAATTGGAGATTTTCCACCACGTTACACATGGAAATAAGGTTCAGAAGAAAGACATGTAGGGAAGGGAGTGATGTGTGGTCTGCTGAGAAGCAATGCAGCAAAGGGTGGACAGAACATAAGAACATAAGACATTCTAGGGTTCCCCTTAGTCCTGTTTTTGCCCCAGTAGCTATGGGTATAATGTTGAGAAAGTTACAAACCTCTCTGGGTAGTCCCAATATGCCCATCTTTCAAATGAGAAGGGACTGGATTGGATAGTGCTTTAAGCTCTAGGATTTCATATCCCATACCTTCTTCCCTTAAGTCAAACTACCCTTTCCCTTTTATAATTGAAATTAAAATATGCTGGACACTGAGGTCACCATATAAGATATCCAGCATACACACGCCAAACATCCAGACATTTGAAAAGCCCATAAAACTGAGAAGTTATCTGGAATGGCCAGGAGGACCCAATTTCTGAGAAAAGAATCCACTACATTTAAGTCATTCCCTCACAGATGACCCCTTCCTCAGGGGCTCACAGAAAAGCAGTGCTCTGCTTTAGACTGTAAACACACTAACAAGGTGACATTCACAAGCACAGTGACGTCCATGACCATCATACTTAGGTTGGTGGTGGGAGCTATGCTGAGGAGCATCATAGCCAATATCATCTAGCACATCCTAGGGAATCAGTAACTAGACTCAGCTTGAATGAATACATGAAGAGAGGGAAATTCTGTTACATGAACTGGGAACAGAAGGCAGAACAGGGAGTGAATGAGTTAGATATTTTGGTTCATTTTAACTGGGATTATCTGATTTATTAAACATGTTTTTAAGGTAAGCTTGCCTTGGGAGGTTCTTATCCTGTGCAATGGGCACCAAATTTGTTTTATTTGCTTCATTTCTAATCCTAATTTTTAAGAGACAATTAAAATGGTGCCAAATAGTCCCTTATGCACAAGAGGTCAGCCATTCTCAAAACAGCTTTCTCTGGCTTCATAGTTGTGGAGCCTGTGATATGTCTCTGGGAGTTTCCCTAATTCTTTGTAACATTTTAAAATAAGTACTCTGGGACAGCTAAACATAGAACTTGTCATCTAAATATGCATTTAAAGACTTCTAATACATATTATAAATATGTATTTAGGGATTTTCTTACAAGGAATAAAGAGCTTTATAATAACTCCTTTGGAAGGACTGTGCTCAATTGCATTATATGTGTTCATTCTCTTAAAAAATTCATGATATTTTCCTGATAGACCAGGATGTCTGATAAGAAATGGTAATGAGACACTGTCAGTGAGGCATGGAGAATCTCAAATTCCACATATGATGAGAAGCCTCATTCTTCATAAAGACAAGGTATGTGGTGAGGAACTCAGGATACTTTGTTTTTTCTAATAAATAATGCAATACACTTCCTCACATGTCAGCCCATAAATGGGCAAACACAATCTACATGAACTGGGTCATCCAGGTTCAAGGCAATTTGTGAGAGAAAGGCTTCCCACAATTCTAAGTGGGAGATGGAACCTGCTTTTAGATGTAGACGGATGAATGCACCAAATTCCTACATAAGATCCTGCAGCCCCTTCCCCAGTCAGATCCTTTTGGCTCTGCACACATACATCTCACTATTGTCTAGAACAACGGACATTTTTGTTCTGTTTTTGATCATATGCTCCATTAATAAAATATTTTTGTACTTTACTCCAGTATATGTATATTCATCAACTCATAAACTATATATCTTGAATATAAGTAAAGCTTAATTTATGTTTTAAGTAAAACGTGAATATACGTGCTAATATTTTTCCCCACACCTCAATAAATCACCAGGTTCCTGGTTTTGGAGAAGCCAGCCCAGATTGGGAAGCATGCTCACTTACTATGTCCTGTCTAGGACCTTTCTTGCTTCACAACAGTCTCTTCAAAACATACATAGGGCTTCCCTGGTGGCGCAGCGGTTGAGAGTCCGCCTGCCGATGCAGGGGACACGGGTTCGTGCCCCGGTCCGGGAAGATCCCACGTGCTGCGGAGCGGCTGGGCCCGTGAGCCATGGCTGCTGAGCCTGCGCGTCCGGAGCCTGTGCTCCGCAACGGGAGAGGCCACAACAGTGAGAGACTGCATACCGCAGGAAAAAAAAAAAAAAACATGCATAGAAGGGAGTCAAAGCCTGTAGCCACAGCAGCACACAGCAGCAATTGTCTCTGACTACAAGTGAAGGTATGAATGGGGCAGAGGGTGAGTTTTCATCTGTTTGTTTGCTAGAATGAGATTCTGGATGGACAAAGCACCATGACCCCCAGAAAGATTTGGACAGAGTGGAAGGATGAAGAGGATTTGTCACGCCCTCCCTGCTTGAGTCACTGGCAGGGGCTGTTTCAGAACAAAGGTGAAGACTCCAGTCCTCTCACTGGAGGAAGGTGTCAACCTCGGTTGCTTCTGCAGGCAGAACAGGTCCTTTTACCACAAGCAGCCTCTTGTGAACAGAACATAACGCTAAAGCAGGGCTCTTCCTTCAGCCCTATTTGCTTCTTTCTCTTTCCCTCTCTGTTCACCACATTAAGTCCCCCTGGCCCTCTTTCTCCAGTGAGGCCCTGCTACCAGGAAAATACAGTGATAAATAGATTCATCCATCCTTTCACGTGACAAATGTTATTGAGCTCCATCAATGTGCCAGGTTGAGAAACAAGTGATTGATCAGGCATTACTCCTTGGAGGGCTATCTGCTTAAAGAGTGTGCCCTACTGCTAACGGTTCAGGTGCCAGTAACCAGACCTCCAAACACTGCCAAGGCCGTGCCACAGACCACTGAGGCCTCCCAGCACAGCCTCCATCCACAGCCTGGCCCATCAGCTGAGTCCAGATCATACTCAGGTTATTTTCCTGGAAAATAGCCAGCCCTTCTCCATTCAGTTGTCACACGGACATGAACAAAGATCCTGGCCCAAGGTTCATGATACACTGGGATTTCTTCCTGGGTTGAGGATATGTAGAAAGGAGTGCAGAGTCATAGGAGGGGGCAGGTGCGTGCAGAGCAGCACAGCAAGACCATATCAGCAAGGCGGGCTTCATGAAGCTAATGTTAATACCTCTACAACAAGGATAGCTTCTGTGTCCCTCAAAAGTACAGTGTAGTTGGGTTGATTTCTTGGTTTCTCTGAAAGTGTCTTATACTTTTACCCCCACCTCGAGAGGACATTGGTCACATTCTTTTGGAGAAGGAAGTGTTCCATGTAGCTTGGAAAGGGTGGGTGTGGGGGTCATTCTACCTAAGTGGTCATTGGCTTTAGGATCCAGCCAGGTCACTCATTCATTCATCAAACATTCATTAGGGGATTCTATGAACCATGAACAGCACCAGAGGCCTGCAGCAAATAAGGTACAGGTTCTGCCTACAAGAAGTTTGCAAGAATTGAAGGATGACAGAAGTTTAAATTCATAATAATAGAGAAGTGCACAAGCAGATGTATGCCATGTTCAGTAGAGGTACATGTGAAAAAGGGGTCAATTCTGCTGGATGAGAAGGCTTCAAAAAGGAAATGCTGACAGAGCTGAGAGGGCCTTGAAGGATGAACAGCACATGAAAGGAGGTGAGATACTCCAGTAGAGGAAACAACATGTCAAATCTCATGGCAGAAATGGAGACCTGGGTGTTGTTCAGTACGGTTGTAGCAAGGGGTGTCTGTGGGGATAGAGCTGGAGAAAGAGGTCGGGCATGTAGGCAAGGAAAAGACCATGGAAGGCCTTGTGTATTATGCTGAGATTTCTAGGCTTTCTCCTGTATGCAAGTGGAAATTTCTGAAAGTTTTTAAGAAGTGAAATGTATTTTAGAATGGACTAGGCCTGTTGAACTCCTTATCACTTTGCTTAGTATTTCAAAACTGGAGTTCTCAAAATCTCTACAACACACATGACATATGATATTCCCACTTGCAGCATGCTTCCATGGAACATTGTTATAAGTAAGGTAGGGATGTTATGTTTAACTCAGCACACCGGCTGCAACTCTATTGCTTTCTCTCTCTTTCAGGAGGAAGCTTGTTGGATTTCAAGCAAAGAAGAGTGGATTTATTTATAAAGATAATATTGAAAAGAAAAATGAACCGTGTGTGAAGTTCATTACTAAATTACTTATGAGTAACTAAACACCTGTTCTACAACAGATTGGGGCTTGTCAGTGAGTTATGACAATGAGTGACCACCACTGTTTTAAACAGATATTTGCATTAGTAATTCCTATCTTAAAAAAGCCTAAACACCCATTTTGTTAACTGCAGAATTGAAGTGTATGCATAATTTATCTATATAGTGTATACATACAACTTAACAATGCAATTACAGACCATAAGAATATGTATACTAACACAAGTACACTCATGTTCATCCCTGGGACCCACAAAGAACAAATCATCCCATGGACACCTCCAGTGGTACAGGCTGGCATCCCCTGAGGCCAGTGAGCTCTTTCTCTCATATCACCTTCACAGGGGCCAAGGAAGAGTCCTTTCTCTCCTGGAAATGATCAGTGCCTCCCTGTTCCACTTAGCAGGGATTAGGGAGGACAGGCTGTCAGGGAGAAGGAGACCATTAAGGCTGATCACCCAGGGGCACGTGGAGAGTATGAGTAGCAGAGGATGGGTGAGGAATGGAGAAAATTTTCATGTAGGCAAGAAAACATTTGTGCACAGATATTTATTTTCTCTTGCACAAGGATTACCTATTTTCCTTTAGGGGGAGGGAAGAGGGAGGTGATCACTGTGCATTCTTTGTAAGTCTAAATTACTTTTACGTTTAACGCTCATCTCCCAAGTCTGTACTGTGTTGCCAGATATTCCTGATGTAACTTGTGTCAGAGGTGAGCCGCCTCACCCTTTGAACATAACCTTTTTTTTTTTTTTTTTTTTTTT
>NW_006798212.1:157112-173374 GCF_000442215.2 Lipotes vexillifer
TTTTTTTTTTTTTTTTGCGATATGTGGGCCTCTCACTGTCGTGGCCTTTCTCGTTGTCGGACGCGCAAGCTCAGCGCCCATGGCTCACGGGCCCAGCCGCTCCACGGCATGTGGGATCCTCCCGTACCGGGGCACGAACCCGTATCCCCTGCATCGGCAGGCGGACTCTCAACCACTGCGCCACCAGGGAGGCCCTGAACATAACCTTTTGAAACTGATATTTGTCAAGTATATGGAGCTTGAATGGGGGACATGAACACATGCCAAAGGGGAGGAGGACATTCCTTGACTTCTGAAATGCCATCTGTTCTTTTTTTTAAGTTGTAAATTTGAATCAGAATAGTAAAAATTAAAAAGTGAAAAAAATAACCCTCTGACTAAACTGGAAACAATGTAAACATCCTACAAAAGAGAAATGGCTCAATAATAGGTAACACATAGAAAGAAGGAATACTATGCAGCTACTAAATTAATACTAAAGAAATTAGTACTAAGAGACTAAGTACTATGCTAAATTAACGAGTATGGAAAACAAACGGGTATATACCATAATTGCCAACATGTAAAACAGAGCCAAGAATGGGTATGCCCTGAGCAGAGAGGGACATGAAAGAGTTGACATATAACTGTGGTGGAAGATGAGTGAGTTTTACTTACTTTCTCTATTTCCTATTTTCCACAAGTTTTCTTTGATGACAGTATTGAAACATAATGATAATATGATCATAGCACAAAATAAAAATTTAAATATTTAAAAAATCTGAGATACAAGTAAGAATTTTGTCTGACTCGTAATTTTGTACTTCTCCCAACAAATAAACTAGTCCAGCTCATTCTGGAGGCAACTGAGCACCTACCCCATTGTCTCTGTGACGACATGTACTTCTGACACTTAAAGGACAGAGATTGGAGAAGCAGCCTTCCAATCTTGACAGCTTATCCTGGAGTCATGGGAATTAGTTTAGTTAAAGGAAATCAGCTAACCCTACACTCTCAGCTGTTCTTCACTCGCCAGCACTTTATTGTAGGCTAATATATTCCACCTCCACTGACAAGCCATCCTCACTCATTCTAGCTAACACGAACCTTCTCCTTTTTGAATATCCATAGCCTAACTATCAAGACTACTTATTTGGAGGTCATAATGTGTATTGCTGGTAACTGTGTGTGTGTGTGTGTGTGTGTGTGTGTGTGTGTGTGTGTGTGTGTGTGTGTTGATTATAAATTCCATGAGAGTTTGTTATTCTCCTGCACGTAGTAAGTAGGCATGGGGGAAAGTTCCCAGATACAGTCACTGGTGAGCAAGACAACAGCATACTCAGTCACATCTCAGCCAGGTGCAGATCACATGCAGAATGGGGGGTTGTAGATGACTCTACAAGGTAAGTGAGCCTCTACTCTGTTCTCTGTATCTATGTGTTAGTTTGCATTTGGTTTGGTTTGAGGCGGTGGGGAGGGTGTAATGGGTAAAGGGGATCAAAGGTATGGTGGCAAATGGAAACAAAATTTTTGGTGGTGAGCACACTGTAGGGTATACAGAAGTAGAAATATAATATTGTATACATAAAACCTATATACTTTATAAACCAATGCCACCTCAATAAAAAAATAAATTAAAATAAAGGTAAGTGAGACTTCAAAACTGGGATTCTGCCACATCCCAAAGACACTGTGATTTTCTAGATTTTGTCTGTCATCCTTATTTACTCTGTTTGCACTAACTGTGGTCTAGAAACAGTGGGCTATTAATAAAGATAACGTTCTTAGATATTTGAGAAGACAAATTTCCATGGTAGGTAGCCATACTAATTAGTTTCCTAAAACCACCAGATGTGTGAATGTACCCCTTTACCTTAAAAAAACTGCAGGACTTCCAAAGTTGCTAACGAAGTTTCCTTTAAGGTTATAACCAAAAAATTAGCATAAATGTTAATATTTTCCCAGTGTCTTCTAGTTATTTATTACTGCAAAAAATCACCCCAAAATTTAGAGGTTTAAAACAATAACAATTTTATTATCTCCCATGGATTTGGAAAGGGCTCAGCTGGTTGGTTTGGCTGGGTCTCTTGTGAGGTTGCAGTCAGATGGTGACTGGAGCTGGGACAGCAGGTGCTAGAGAAGCTAGGAGCTGGTGAGGCATCTTTCTGTTCATGGAGTCTCAGGACCTCTCCATGTGGTCACTCCACGTGGGCTAGTTTGGGCTTCCTCACAGCATGGCAGCTTTAGAGCCAGACTGTTTGAATGGTAGCCAAAGGCTCTAAAAGAATTACTTCCACTGAGCTAAGTGGAAGCTACATTGCCTTTTACAACTTGGCTTCAAAGGTCATTTTAACTGTTCTCTCTTGGCCAACACAGTCATGACAGCTTGCCAAGTTTCAAGGGGAGGGGGTACAACATAGACCCCACCTTTCAATGGGAGGACGGTTGGGATGGGAGATATTGTTGTGACCATTTCTGGAAATGCCATCTGCCACAAGGTGACATATCTGTCATGGCATTCCATGCAATTAGAAATCACTTTAATTTGCTGAATTGGAATGCAGTTTTCTACCATCACTGGCAGAAGAAAGCTAATTTTCTAGTCATTGAACTCTTGTAAAAATCAGAAACTACACTTAGTTAGAGTAGGATTAGCCTATCTGTTTCACTTTTGGAGAATGCTATTCTATCTGGTACACTCACAAAAGGCTTAGAGGAAAGGGACGATAAATAATAACTCTAGTCCATTTGGAATTCTTAGAGATTTATAGGTTTTAGGGTTCTGCTGTAGAAAAGCAGGGTTTTCCCTATTTCATAGCAAAGCTTTTTCCATACAAAGATTCAACATCCAGAAAATGTGGCTCTGTCACGTTGCAGCAGAGGACCAAGGCAAATGCACCGCTAGTCCTGGCATTTCTGATCTAGCTGATAACAGTAATGTAGACTTATATAGCACTTTCCTCCCTGGAAGGTGGCTAAAACAATGTCAACTTTTAACATTTAAAACTTTAAACTTTTTTAGCACTTTCACAGATTTTTAAAATAATCTGTGGGCAGATTTACTCTCATTTGAATGATGAGAAAACAGAGAGGCACACGGAGATCAAGTGGCATAGGTCACACGGCTAACTGGTGGCAGACAGCAGAAATATGAATTCAGGACCACCAAATACAGGTTAGGGTTTCTTCCTGCTCAGGGTTGTGGGGTAGGACAGGTATAAAATTTTCTGTGGCTAAAGAGACATAGAGGAAGTCACTGAGTCTCCCTTTTCTGTACATCATGAAGGGTATCCTTTGAAAGTGTAGCTATAGCCCACTCCTCTGATAGGAAGAAGAAGGGAAGGGGAAATCTTGGGGTTCTAAGTGTTTTAAAGAATGTCAGGAAGGTCACAAACCTTGGAAACATTGTTGATTCTCAGAATTTGATGTGTACTATATACAAAATGCTATTAATTGATTATAACCAAACTTCAGTGGAAATATTGTCAATGTATTGTGAACACAAGGTTTGCTAGTCATTCAGGATCTCTTTCCAAGCTATTTACTCTAATTATAATATACTGTATGAAATTAGGAGGAATTTTAGCTGCTTTCATAATGCTAGAAATTGTACATGAGAGAGGCGTGTAAACTTGCTAGAAAGTGCTCATAATTTATGAGTTAAAAACTTGGTTAGTTATCTTATTTAGTTATACTAATATCAATAATAAACTAAGGAATTTGTGGTCGTAAGTGATCTCTCAGTGTAGAGATGTAGCAGTCCCACTCCTGTATTCCATCCCTCCCAACCAAAAGAACCATACAGAAATCAGCCTTACACAGGCTGCAAATGCTTTCTCTGCTTCATTCTTTGAATTGAAAAGTTTTGTATTAACAGATATTCATAATATGTCATGGTTTGGAATACATTCAAGTCAATTTATTAAAATATAATGTGCATTGGCTGTGCTTCCATAAAACATTTCAGCATATGTACTCTTCTAAGGCTAGTTTTGTTCAGTCAACTGGGATCTGCTGTTGCCAAAAACCATGCAACATCTAAGGTTGAAAAGGCAGCTATGTATTTTGAAACTCCTGCCCCTGAACATTTAAAAGACAAATGGTATATCAAGCTATTAAATAAATGACATTGTGTCTACATTCTTTTACAGTAATAAACATATCATTTATCTTGCTTGTTGCAACGAGAACATTCCATTTTATCTTTGCATTGGTCATTTCTCACTATACCTTGCTCCCATCCTCCCCATCTGCATATTAACTTTTTTTTTTTTTTTTTTTTACTTCTGACTTTTGTCCACTCTAGTTTATTTCCAGCATTATTTGCTCGGTATTTCCCTTCTCTGTTTAACTTGTCTTTCACTTTCCAGATTATTATTTTTTCACTACATGTTAATTACAAGGTAAAAAACGTATTTTGGGGATTAGGAACAATTGCCCAGAAAATAGAGACATTTGTCTTGAAGAGCATGTGATCTACTTAGGTGACATCACTCATTTATACATAAGAAGGACGAAAAGAGACTTGTAAAGAGATACAAAATAGTGTTACATAAAGTGAATGTCTAAAAGCTAACAGGAGATTATTTACGATTAACCTCACAAGGCTGTCATGAAAAGGTAAGTGTCAAGCAGAGTGTCAGAGGATGGTGGCATTTCAAAGGCAAAAGGAAGAAGGAACAAGTAACATACAAGATGATGACAAATAGATAGGCTGGTTGTCATGTTTGGTCTCCTAAAGGTCAACAAAAGAATTATAAATGGGAGTGCCAGCAATAGGTTCTCCTGAAGTTTCCATAAAAATTTGTTATAATTCTCACTTTCTTTTTCTTTTTATATGTTAAGCTATCCAAATGCATATACTCTAAATTGCCTTCATGTCCTCACCACTAATGTCTTTCATCCCAGACAATCTGGCTGCATTTCAGTTTGATTAACAAAAAGTTCACAGAGGTCCCCAATGACCTGACCTATTTGCCTATTCTGTTTTTGAGCTAAGCCCCTCTTATCTTAGACATCATTCAACACCATCTCCTTGACTTTATCTTCAGAAACATTGTACAATTGCTTTCCTTTCCAGTTTGATGCCTGCCAAAGTCATTCTTACAAAGTGGTCCTTCCATCTCCCTCATGCACGAATGGCTGTTCTCTTCTGAAGTTTAGTTTCGGCCTTGTACTTTTTCCTCAGTGCTCTGTTCCTTTCCAGCCAACAATTCCCACAATCCCACCCAATACATGTTTGCATCTGACTCTCCCAATGAAATCCTCAGCCCAGTATTTCTTATTGGTTATAGTCTGTCGTCACACAGATTTCTTGCCAATAACAAGTGAGATGTAACCACAGCCAAGTTCGTTATAAAATCCCTATTCCCTACAGCAAACGCTCACTTTCATGTCTTTGGCTTTATTGATGATGAGGATAATCTCTTGCCTCTCTGTGTCCTTACTCATGGGAGGCCATCTTTAAGTTCTCATTTTCATTTCTCCATTCTGCCAAGTCTCTGTAATTTTATCTCCCTCTTAGGTCTTAGACATGTTCCTTTCTCTATTTCTGAAACCACTGTCTTCATCCAGTCTCTAACAAACTCACAACTATTCTACCATATTGACCACCACCCTGGTTTCCACCCCTCCTTTTGTTCTCCCAAGTTCAGCTTACTCACATCTCAGCAACTTGCTTTTATGTAACTCTCCAGACTGGTCATAAAGTGTGTGCTCAATAAATGTTGGAGGCTGACATTTCCTGTCACTTGAGACTACATCTTGGATGCACTGTATTTTTTCCCTCTTTTTCATTAGTGCCTGGAATGCTTTTTTCAAATGAAACTACCATCCTCTTTGTATTGAAATTCCTCTTGGCAACTGTGATCTTTTGGGAAAAAAAAAATTTTAGTAGTATCTTGGTAAAGAAATTTTAGAGATTTAAGTGAGTCTGGTTTTTTTGAGACCTCACAGTTACTTTTTATCTGATTTTTATTGTCTGTTTAACTTGGCCTCTAAACCCACAGGGCAGAAATTAGGTATAAAGTGTTCAGTTGTGTGAACAGCACTGGCGCTTAGTCAATAATGCACTGTCTACTTTTAGCTCTGCCTTTGCAAAGTGAATGAGAAATCCCACACAGAAAAGCCTGTAATGAAAAGATACACCATGGCCAAGAGGATATTGTGCAGATTGTATCATCACTTAGGTCACATGATAAATTCTCTCTGCAAAGGAGAGTTCACACATTCAGAGAAGAAAGCACGGCCAAAACTGTAGTGTTGGCACAGCTCAGGCCCAATTCTATTGGTTGTTTCTAGTAACTATATAAACAGAAGCACAGAATCTTGAGCAGCTTATAATTAAAGACTTCTAAAGAACTGATCTGTATAAATACAGAGACTGTAAGTGTTCAGTTTATATAGATTTTTAAAATAGAAGTGAGCTGACTCACAAACATCATTAAATGTGTACACAAACTACTCACTTCTTGATACGTAGCTATTATTTGATTACAAAAATAAAACACTGCTACTGCAATACTTTCCAGAGTATATGCTCAAATTAATTGGCACAGTGCTTTAACTATACCATGCAAAGAATACAAGGTGATTCCCCTCTTTCATCGCAAAAAAATCAGAAATTAAAAATTTGCAAAAGCTCTAGCTTTCAGGTGACTTTTCAGCTTCTCTCTCCAAATTGGTAGACTAAAATGTTTTTATTCTCTCCCCTTCCACTCTACCCTAAAATGTCACCCTACTGCTCTAACTGCTTACCTACTGCAAGGTACTGCTGGGCAACAGTCCCATATCAAATGCATTCACTAAATATTACTGCACATCTACTGTATAACAGGTAATGTACTAGGCATTTGAGATACAGCAGTGAGACAAATCAACAAAAAATCGTCTCCCACGTGGAGTTTACACTCTAGAGGAGGAAAGCTAACAACAAATGAAAAGAAGGAGAAAATTAAGTGGATAAGCAGAATTAGGGACTCTCAGGGTGAGGACAATGGCAAATGATCACGGTAGGCCTCATGAAGGCGATATTTGAGCAGACTTGAAGAAGGTGAGGGACTTAGCCCTTTGTAGAAAGAACATACCTGGTAGAAGAACAGCCAGTACAAAGGACTGGGGGCAGGAGCATGTAAAGAGGGTTTCAGGAACAGGAAGCAGCCCAGTGTGGCTGGAGCACCATGAGCAAGGACATAGAAGGTTTTATGAGAGGAGAGGAGAGACTTAAGAAAGAGTCAAATCCCATAAGAACTCATAGGCTATTATAAGGATTTTGGCTTTGACTGTGTGTGAGATGAAAATCTATTATGGCATTTTGAGCAGAGGAGTGACAGGGTCTTAACTACATTTTAAAAGATCACTCTCGCTGCTGTGTTGAGATAGGATCTAAGAAATCAAGAGAGGAAGCAGAGAGACCAGTCAGGAGGCTACTGCAGTCAAGAGATGATGGAAGCTTGTACCACAGTGGTAGCAATGAAGGTAGTGAGAAGGCTAGGATTAAGGATATATTCTGAATATAGAATCAACAGGATTTTCTGAAAGATTATATGTAGAAGAGAGAAGGACAGGATAACCCCAAGATGCTTTGGTCTGAGCAACTGACATGGGGAAGACTGCAAGTTGAATGAATTTGAGGGTAAAGATTGGAAATTCACTTTAGGATATGTGATGTCAGACAATTCATTCACACTATCCAAATTTGGTAGCAGTCATACATTAGAAGTCCCAAGAATGAGACAGCTTTTACAAGTCACCCCCTAACTCATCCCAGATTTTGGTAGAAGCTTAAGTCACAACAAGGGCACAGAGAGAGAAAGAGAACTACAGCAGGCTCATGAGTCAAAGAGATTTTTAGGGTGTTATTTTTAGTGCCTTCAAGGCAAACAGTAGAAAGGTGGAAATGTTGAAAAAAAAAACCCCAAAAAACAGGCCCAAGGTTTTTATTTTGTCTCACCTCTAAGAAAAAAGAAAATTTGTAATTATAGCCAAGTGGCGGGATC
Organism: Lipotes vexillifer; assembly: GCF_000442215.2. NCBI lineage: Eukaryota > Metazoa > Chordata > Mammalia > Artiodactyla > Lipotidae > Lipotes > Lipotes vexillifer. The sequence goes on from NW_006798212.1 coordinate 165,089, forward strand.
ATTTGCACTGGACTCTGACTCAGACAAACCAGTGCTGTACAGGCCTCTTGAAGATAGCTCTCCTTTAGTCAGAGGGAATGAAAGTGATTAAGAGCCAGCCTGTCAGCAAGGTTGGTATCCAACGTGGGAGATCACTTCTTTTTCCACTTAAACTACTAGACACGGCTTAGTTCCTTTGTTAATTTCAGACTGTGTGGGTGGGGAATAATTTAGAATGAAGGAATAGAATTAATATTATGTAGGCAAATGTGCAAAGGGAAGCTTGTACAATTTATTTTCAGTTAGGCTGGAACTGATTATTCAACAACTTTTCTGACATGCTTGTAGATAACTAATAATTTGGACATGTTGATTCATTCAACAGTAAACATTTAATGTTGCTCCCTAGGATCATGGGTTGTATTAGTGGTGGGGGTAAAAGCATAGTAAGGCATGACCTTGCCCTCAAGATCACTGTAGGCCTTCCAAGCCTATAAGAAGGTTAGAATGTTCCTTACAATAATCTGAATGAGCACAGGACACAATTTGGAAGGGCCACGAGATAGCAGTTGGCTAACTAGATGTTTGACTAAAGGAACCACTGAAAATCCGTCTTTTAGGGTGAGGAAAGGAATACTCTTTTAAGTGTTAGTGAGGGACAGACAACCAAACCAACCATTTTTTAATGCTGGTTCCAAGCAGTCATTTTTCCACAGCATTTTTCTACATCATAGGATTGAAAAGATTACATTTCCACTTTAGATAAATATTTAAAATATATATTAATCATTTAGAGTCTATTAAAGCATCACAAATGGTTATTATCTGTATTAGTCAGGTCAGGCTAACAATGATATGGTAACAAATAGCCCCAAACTCAGTGCCTTAACATAGGAAATGAAGTTTTTATTTGCACTACTATCTAATATGGTGGAGGCTCTACTCTCTAGATTTAATCAGAGACCAAAGTGAGGGAATACTCAGCCTAGGCCCTCAGGGGATGAAAGACTGTTTAATTGAGCATGGGTTTCTCAATGACTCATGCCATTCCCTTCACAGTCCTTAGGCCAAAGCTAATCATATCATTCCTACTAAATTGCAAGGATACATACTGGGAAATATAAAGAATATTTGGTGAGTTCTTTTCTTTTCCATCCCTCCTTTTTTTTTTTAAGTTGTTTGTTTTTATTATTATTATTATTATTATTACTATTATTATTGGCCATGCCACACGGCTTGTGGGATCTTAGTTTCCCGACCACGGATTGAACCTGGGCCCTTGGCAGTGAGAGCGCAGAGTCCTAACCAGTAGACCACCAGGGAATTCCCCCCATGCCATCTTTCTGTTTATTTGAAAAACCCAGAGCATGATCCTTCTCTAAGATGTACATAGAAGTTGGTTGAAAACTATTTTTAAAAACCTTTCAAACTTCTTAACAAAAATCAGATGAAAGGATCGATTTATTCCAGTCATTAGTGCTTCTATCCAGAAAGAGCTCAGTATGAATCTTGCCTCTCTCAAGCGCCAGACCAGAACAAGGCAAACTGAGCCAGAGGATTCTGAGGGTCCAGCAGACACCAGCCTCAGCACCTCCCTTAGCTAAAGTGCTCAGAAGGAATGAATCTGGCCCAACTAAAGAGGGAGCCACGCATCTTCATATTTGCCATACGCAGTTCATTGTTTCTTACCAGGGCCTTTGAGTGCGTATATTACAGGACACAGGTACGTGTGGAAAACAGAGCTTCTACCGTGCAGCCAAATTTTATCATGAAAGATGGAGACAGAGTATAGGGAGAAAATTTATGTTACTAATGGTTTGAAGGGCTATGGAAGCAAAGACAGGGACTGATTGTTTTATAAACCAGGCTGCCTCTACTGTAGGAACCTCACAGAAGTATCAGACTGCTCTTTAGAATATCTTCTTCCTCATTCAGGAAAACAGTCTTTTCAAGTATAACCTTCTAAGAAGCCCCGCTTCCTTACCACCTACAGCTAACCACAAAATCTGCGAAGAATAAGGCAAAGTATAAAAAGGGACTGAAACTTGAACGTGGTGTTTCCAAAATAGTTAAGTTTAAAATCTGGCCATTCTCCACTAACTTGCAAGCCACTGGTTTATTTTTAACATTTATTATCTTTCTTTGGAATCAAGATAAAGCTGTCGAAGAACTGTAGTCTATGTGTGTATCTGGGTGTGTGTGTTGTTTCTGATGACCAGCTGTGTTTAGTCCCTCTTAAAGGTCAAAGGAAGGCTCCTTTTTCTTCCCATCTGGCATATTTCTTACAAAGAACACACTGATATAAACACACATACTCCTCTTGCGTGCTAGGTCTTGCCCTTGGATTGATTCCGGGTTAGTCAATGGGCCCTCACATATGATTCAGAGGGAGTTATGCCATGTGGGACCACACTATCCATTTGTAGAATGAATTCTATATGCCAGGCACTATTTATGTGCTGTGTAGGATACAAAGTTGGATCAAACAGATATTTGACTCATGAATTAGCTTCAATCCAATAGTCTGTCACCTGCCTTTAGTTAATCTTTCTGAAGACTGAGGAAAACGAAGTTGTATTTCTGTATCACTTGCTCATGGAGGCAGTCAAAATAAGAAAATTATCAGGATGGCATGTAGCAAGAAGAGACAGAGGGACAGAAGACAGAAAAAGAAAAACTATCTGCTTTGATTCAGATAGTTTACCTTTAGAGCCAAAACCGTTCTCCTTCGGCTTCAGTGCCTCGTCACCATCAGCCTGTGGGGCATGTCAATCTGGGTGATCCAGAACACACACATTTCAACAGGATTAAACCCCTATTCTCAAACTGCTTCCTCCAAACTTTCTTATTTTTGTCAGTCCTTTCAATATTCATTACCAGACTTGAAATAAAAGAGTTATCTTGTTTCTCCTCTTCTCTTTCAGCCCCCAAACCTAATTACTCTGCCCAAGATTATCGCACAACATGTCTCCCTTTCCCTTAACAATGCAGCATCTTAACTGAGGCCTCATCCTTGCAAACCTAGATGGTTATCATTGTTTCATACTTGGCTATCTCACATTTAGTCTGCCACCTCCACACCATCATTTATGATTTTAGGTGACATTTTGGCAATGTTGGAATTTATTGAGATGATAATAACTTATGTCCTTGCTAAAAATCTTAACGTTCAGAATTTTGATGTAATTACTGAATGCCCATCTAATAGTTTACATTTTCAAAAGCATAAGGGAGCTCTGGACAGAATGTGACTATCACAGTACCAATGATTTCTTTCTCTTAATCTTTTCCACATCTTATAACTGAATTAATTTTGACATCTAAGCCATATTTTATACTTATTCCATTATGCTTTGGAGAGAGACTAAGAGTTATCCATGGATTCCAAGGTTATGAAGGTGTACCTCTATCTCTGTAAATCAGGCTCTCCCATGCTCCAAAACTTCAGTGAGTTCTTTTTCTAATTAATCATTAATCTCAACTAAAACTGAGTCCCAGAATGTGTAATCCATGAAATATTGAATTGCAGTGTTTGACAGAAAAAAAATTCTGGCAAAATTAAGCAAAAGATTCATTAAATTCAGTAATCACACAAATATCTATACAATGGGTCCATTTTTATTAAAATCTAAACCCTGGTATCATGAGGCAAAAATCATCATTTTAGCTGGAGAAACTGACTGGTTAATAAAAAGCCACTAAAGTCTCCATTTTGCTTTTATTGCTGTTATTCTGTATGACAAGCTGTTGTTTAGAAGGACACTTTACAATGGTAAGATACTTGGACATATATCTAAAAATCAAGAAATGTACTACCTTTTATTAGTAGTCCAGCAATGTACATAACTCAAGGGCCTGACTCAAACTCATATTTGCACTGCCCTTGAAAAGAGCTTAGCAAAAGAAATTAAGAGTATATTTAAGATGGAAGTGATAATATCTAAAACACTAAAGAACAGACAGCATTTATCACAATTGATAATTATAGATTTGAGTTTGTTTATAGCTTATAAATAGTGCTTTGCCACTATATCTCAGCACTTAGCCCACTATCTGGTACAAAGACTCAGAAAATTTTTGTGGAATGAATGAAGTTTTTTGAGTACCCTACAAACATTGGAAGGATCCATTCACAAGTAATAAATTAATCATTTTACCCACTCTTTAAAAATAGCTCATTAAGTTTTTGACAAATCACTGATGGCCTAGTTTATTTCATGGTTTTAAAAATAATTTTTCACATCTTAAAAATTCACACTTCTCACCAAAGCAAAATGGTGAGATTTTACATTTGATCATTCAGATTTTTAGTTTTTCTAAGCTGAATTGTTTCAAGTTGGAAAACACCAGTAGTTCTCACAAGGGATGCACAGACCAACTCATAATTTGGAGTGGTTAGTTTTAGAGCTGCTTTTTCATCTCAAGTGTGGTCACATGATCTCTTCAGCACAGTTGCCTATTATGTTTCCTCTTGGACAAAGCCAAGTCATTGGCCTCTTTTATTCTTTTTTTCCGCTGATTACTTACTAATTCTGTGTGGATGTATATACATATTTGCACATATGTATATGTACAGATATATGTATACATGTACATTACATATATATAAGTGTGTATATGTATATGTTTGTGTGTGGGTGTGTGTGTATAAAAAGAGGGGGAATGAGAGAATGAATCAGAAAACTGTCAGCTTTTAATAAGAAAAGATTCTTCCCCCCTTCCAAAATTCACCACCCTAAACATAAATTGCTCTTTATTAGTTTCTATTGATCTATATTTATAAGCTATATTTATTCAGGGATATATGTCCCTACCCTCTCTCTCTTTTTTTTTTTTTGGCCATGCTACCTGGCTGCCAATCAGGTATCAAACTCGTGCCCCACTCCAGTGGAAGCACGGAGTCCTAACCACTGGACTGCCGGGGAATTCCCCTTTCTTTTCTTATCTCTATGCTATAAAGATAGAGGATGTAAGAATCAAACGTATATAGTTTCATAGAGTAGACACTGGCTCTTCCGCCAGTTGTTTTCAGTTAAGGCATTACTCTTGGCTCTTCTGGATTCATTAATGATTTTGTGAACACATAGCTCTCCTCTGAAAGGAGAAAACATCTTTTAGGGCTCAACAGTCTCAGGCATTGCTCAACGCACTGGAAACTCACCCCAGTAGAGCCATGTCTCATTGATGATGGTTGGGGTGAATATTTAAAAGAATAAAAAGGAGCCATTGATACTCTTAACAGATTTCAAGGGTGTCTCAATGAATACAAAGTCTTGTGCATACACAGATTTATGCAATAAATAAGAGGCTTAGCTATAATTATTATCCTTGTTTCAACAGGAACACTAAGATATCTTTTAGTCACGTAAGACATGTCTTGATGTCAGACACATTTTCAACTGCACTGTATCTGAAGTCTAAACTGTTCAGTTCTTTTGTGCATGTGAGTCAACAGGCAGTATTGAAAACATCACACAAGAAGCATTTTTGTGGGTGCCCTTGGAATTGAGGTCAGCATGATTCATTCACATTTACATGCTGGACCTTGAGGCACAATGACAAAACTACCCCTGCTGTCCATAGTGGTAATGCTGCCAGCCAGCCCTATGTCCAGCCCACAGCTCCATCCAGCCAACCAGGAAGCTGTGCTTAGTGGGCAATCTGGGATCACCATGGGAGGATCCAGGTTTGCTGAACAGTGGGAAGAGGAGCAGAGAGAGAATTGTGCTCATACTGAGGATAAAGAGCAAGGAGTGGAGATGTGGACTTGGAACCATTTAGGTTGTAAGCAATGTTAGAAGGGGAGGAGGATCGTGTTTCAACTGGTGTTATGCTCAAGTTGTGCTTTTAAATGTTAGTTTGAAGGGTATCCTTCTAAATAAAATTTTAGTTTATTATTTATTTTATTAATTTAATATAATAAAGTAAATAATAATGATGATGATGATAATAATACCCAACTATATGGTAAAAGCCTCAGAAATCAAAGATTTTAAAGAGAAGGCTTAAGACTCACATCACAAAATGTCTTACACATTAATAGCCATCCATCCTCACAAGAGAGGCCTAGAATGAGGCAGTGGAAAAAGTGATGCCCAAACCTCACAGCCATGGGTACCTCTTCAGACGAGAAAGTTACTACTGCCAGGTGTTCACATCATGAACCCAGTATGTTTCATCTGTGTTCTTCAAGGAAAAAAAAAAAAAGTAAAAACCTCTTTCAACCAAGATGAAGAAAAATCACATCTTGAGCCCTAAACAGAATCTAATCTCTCTAGAGGTCATTGGTTCTTTAATAGCTACAGAAATGACCATCATCTATGATCCGCAGGACTTGCCCGTGTAACTTGCTTCACAAGAAGACTCACTGGCTGGGGCTCCTAACCAGGAGAGCTTTGCCTGGCCTGACTTAGGCTTCCCAGGCAAGAGCGCTCAGTCCTGCAATTCAGCACCCCTGCCTCCACCCCATCCAAGAGGCCACAGTGCTGAAATGGCAGAGGGATGGTGAAGACTGAGGAAGGGTGGTAGCATTTGATAAGGTCTTGGTAGTCTTCTCAAGAGACTGGCATTTACTACTTTTCTATGCTTTTCTTTCTTTCTTAAAAAACAAAAAAAACAAAAACTTGCATTTTTATAGACAGCAAACAAACAGAATGTGCATGTAGCTGTCTTCATATCTTATCAATGTTCATCTGGACTTTGAGACATTATCTGTGGCTGTGGGCTGTGGGAAGCTGGGGTGGGAACAGAGGCAGGAGAAGCAAATTATGACCTTGAAAGGACACGTAGGTTCTTTCTCTTCCAGCATTTTACATGTTTTCTCCTTGTCTCTCTGCTCTGCTTTAGCATTTCCATGCACAGACACTGAACTCTGACCTGCCAAATGGGAGACCCAGCTCCCGTTAGTCTGTCTCTGTCCCAAGCTTTCTACCCTTCCGTCTGCCTCACTAAAAATTATACATATTTTATACTGGAGTAGGCACAATTAACTTGCTTTTCCCAGACCAGCCCCTGCCAAAGAGAGAAAAGCACTTCCTGGATGATCACAGACAACAAGCAAACACATACCAAGGAAGTGAAAGTTGGCAGTAATCGTGCAAGTAAAAATGGGCCTCCAGGCAAAGTGTTCCCCTCCTCCTTAGCTGTAGGCTTCTAAGCTGGCAAAACGAATTCTCTTTCTCTCTGTAGCAGGGGAAATGGTTTGGCATACCAAGGAGGAGATTCTTTGGAGAATGGGGTAAAGCGGGAACGAAGGAGGAGGAAGAATTTAATGCTAAAATCAGAGTAGCTGGTACAGGCACACTGTACCTTCGTTACTTTCCCTCCCTGATTAAAGTCTGGCCCCTCCAGGTACCCAGGAGAGTGGTTGTTGAATCAGGTCAGAAAGCATATGAGCTCACCACAGAAGCCTCTCCCTGTCAGATTCAGCTGTATGAGTCCCTTATGGCGACTGGCTCCAAACCAACATACAAAACGCTTTGGCTGTTATATCATTTAAAGGTGCAAAAAAGTAAGCAAAACTTTCATGGATGTCTGCTCAGTTACCACTAGGTCCCCCTACTGTAATTTTCTAATCACTGGGAAGGTCAACGGGTTGGTCACAAAAATCTGAGAGCTCTGAAACTCCCAAGGACAAGAACAGACATCTGAAAAAAAAAAAAAAAATCCTCTTAAAGCCATTTTAGTTATTGATGGACTTTGACAAGACCAAGCACAGTGGTCTTGACCATAAAATACTCAGAAGAGTACCATCTGCCCTACTGTAGTCCTTCCCAGGCAGGTGTTTCTTGTAGAGCCAAGTATACAATTTTGTTGGTGTTCTATTGACTTACCAAGAAATACGAAGTAGAGTAACAGCACAACACTCCCACAGATATTGCAAATCTACGTCAAATAAAATCCCTCAGAAATTCACACCAGATTTTTGAAGGATTGGCTAGATTGGATATTTCATGACCTCTTGCAGTTTCATCTCACTTCCATACATAACAGCAACACCATCTCTCAGCTGTGAACTCCCCATACCTTTATTTAATTCTCACAAGAACCCTGACAAAAAAGCACATTATTGTGTAAGACAACGCAGAAGATTTAAGAGGCTTACCTGAGGTCACACAGGTAGGGAGTGGCAGAGGCAGGAACTGAGCAGCTCACAGTTTCTAATGATAACTTGGGTACTGTCTACACTGTATCACAGCTACTTCCAGCTTGCCTGCTCCTAGGAGTTGGGCAGGCCTTGGGCTTACACATCCTCTACAGGAGGCCTCACATACACAAATACTTGCTCTACATCTTAGAGAGCAGGAA
>NW_006798212.1:173451-177125 GCF_000442215.2 Lipotes vexillifer
AGGAATGCCCTATTTTACTGGAACTGTTCTCCATCTGTCCCTCCCTCTTCCCTCCTTCCCTCCCTCTCTCCTTCCTTCTCCCCATCCTCTTGTCTATTCACCCAATTATGTAACACATCTGTATTGAGTATCTGAGTACCTACAATACACAATGTACACAGATACCAAAGTGATGGGGAGAGAAGAATCATGACACCCACCTTACCCATTTTAAGGGCCAACTTATGCTTAAATCTGTACCTGAAGACTTTCCTGCCTCTCTATTCTTAAAACTCCTTTTGCTCTTGTAACTGCAGCATGCAGTTGTAACTGGAAATATTTTGGTTTTCTGCAAAGCTGGGATTGACTGATCTCTATTTACACCATGTGTTCATAATAGCTCCACAGTGCAATTGTAAGATTTTTGATTAACATGCACACATCACACTATTCTTTTTACTCCCACAGTGCTGAGCATTTTATATTACATAATATGTGCTAAATAAATTCTCAGTGGTTAACTTATTGTTGTTCTCTTTAAGTCTGTTGCAAGATGGGCAGGTAGATGAGCCATTTTACATCCAAATTCACCTACATATTGTGGTTATTAATAATGCTCAACTGCTTCTCTCTTCTTCTGTATTTTTTTAGCTTAAGTCTCTTGTGCAACCTGATAAAAACAACTGAATCTTGTACTTCTGGGGAGCTAACGATTTCAAAGTAATTTATCTGAAAGCAATTTATTTGATTATCCTATTTCATATACCCCATTCCATTTCTCTTTTTCCCTAAGAAGAATATACAATTTCCCTTAGCCTCCTCAGAGAGGGTTGAGAAGAAAGTTTAGGGAATCAGAAAGGGCTCTGGTAGGATAAGTAATAATTTCTTGACTAGTTCTGAGGCGTAGCTCTTATAGATAGTAACAGTAGCAGTAGTAGTGGTAGTAGTAGTGAGATGTAAGTGAGAGCATTACTTCTTTCAGAAATTTAGATCCAGTAGCCCCCTGTGAGTTAGAGATGAGAACACTATTCCCATTTCATAGCAAGCTTAAATAATATCCCTAAGGTCATATATTTAGCAAAGAGCAGGCAGGAATCTAAGACAGATTTTCTAATATCACATCCCGTGTCCTTTCTCATGTGTATATTTTTTCTCTTTTTAAAATAAATTCATTTATAATACGAAAAAGATAGTATTACTGAGACCAATGTTTTCCATGGAACCAAAATTCCATGGGATATTTTAAGATGTGACAGAAACAAAAGAAGTCCGATAAGTTTGGGAAACAATAGGCTAAAAATGTTAAACTGCAATATTTCTCAGGGCATTTGACCGACCATTGTGCATTGTTGTGTGTTGTGATTCTCCATGAGCGTGCAGCATTTCCCAGACCTTCTGGACTGTGGAACACATAGTACATGGCAGGTATGTGTACAGTGTTTCTCCAACTTATATAACCAAGGGATCATTACATTGCCCAACATCTCCTGAGATTTGTGTCCCAGAACATATGCTTTGGGCAATTCTGATCTCCATCAATGCCTCTTTTCTCCCTACTAAAGTGTTTCATATTGTGGATTCTTGCTATGTCATGTCTTTAAATGAAAGGAAATGATGCTATCACCAAAAAATGGATCTTACTTCAATAAGATCACGAAAGAAAATGCAAATATGTCTTATTACACCCTACTGCCATTTGAAATTGCATTTGGTCCCTCAGTTATTAATTTCTTTTTACAATAGTTTAACCTGTATAAAGAAGCATGTGATTTCTACCATTTAAACCCTATCAGTAAAATGATCGTTATGTCTTTTTAACAGAAAATATTCTCTTCAGATTTATGAGGTGCATCTGGCAGAGAAAAACTGTGTAATTTACACAGTTCATTACCACAGTGGTAACAAGAATAAGAATCACAGCAGCCCTTAGGATACTATAAAGCAAACCTGAAACTAGTCCTTGCTAGTGTTGGGCTCCATTTGGGGAAAAATACTTGGTATTTTATAGGTGTGTGGAAGAGAGAATTTGAGTTTCTATACCCTGTAGGAAGCACACATCAGAGATGTGCTTTTATATGTTAAAGAAAATGTTAACAGAAGACCAAAATCTATCTTCAAATACGTCCTTCTGTATCTCCATGCCTTTTAACTTGGGAAAAAAGATTTTACAAGCAATGGCCCTACGGCCTTATCTTTCTCTATATACAGACCACATCCTCATGTGTCTCACATGACAGGGTCAGAATGGAGCTAGTTCAATTAATCCAAATACTTCCATTCAGGGTACTGATTATCAAAACTGAATCCACTGTGTTTTCCGCTGCATCAGAAGCTCTGCAAGTTCTTGTGAAAAATGGGGAATTGCTAGACAGCAAGATCAGATAAAACAGAAAAAAAAAAACCAATTAAAACTCTTGTACTAAGCTATCCTGGGTCTTAGGTAATAGAAAATCAGTGTGTATATGTTTCTGGAATTTGGGAACATAGCAAAAAATTGCAGAAGGGCTTTCAAGGGATGAGACAAGTAGACAAAGTAGCATTTATTAGTACATAATAGCATAAACAGAGTCTCTCATAGGTTTGTTCCCCCAATTATTATGGAACACCTATCAATAGCCAATATACACACAAAAATCTCCAGCAGAGAATAAGAGTAATTAGAACAGGTGTTTATTGGGCTGGGAAATTAGAAGGGAGACTTCAGATTACACACTGAAGAGAAGCCCCAAAAGTGCCCTTGGATTCTGTGAAAACTTGGAAGTGGAAGAAAAGGCCCCCTTACTATTTAAGTCCAGTGAAACAAATTCCTGTAGCATTCAAGGGGAAGGTGAGGGATACCAAACCACACCAGTACTATTCCAAGGGATAAAAGGGCTAAAGCACAGTACAAGGAATTAGCATTCCTTATTGGGAGGGGGACTCCATTAGCCCATAAGCCTTTTAGGCCAACATAGAGGTTAAAGATAGAATTCATCCATCTTATTCAGATTTACTCTGCCTATGTCATAGAGCAACAGTACTAATCTTCCAAGGGATGAGAAAGTTTAACTAATATTGTTGAAGGGCATCTCTCATATGCAAACACTTTTTTAAAAGTGATGCCTCTGTTTAAGAAGTCAGGTTACAGCTTACAGTAATCTTTCTACTTAGAAATTGGTCCCAGTAAGAATAAAGGACTAACACTTCATCTTGACCTCTTCATACAAGATTTATTCATTCGTTGTTTAATGGTTTATAGTCTCCTCTCTCTCCCATTCAGATGAGAGCAGTAGGATCCATCTCTGATTTTTATTTCAGGTTTCTCAAGCTCTACCACTTGCCTTGTTCCAAAAAGTATACAGTGCACAGTCAGTGATCAGTGAATAAATGGATTAATACATAAATTAAAAAAAAATAAACTGAGGATATAGTATCTCAGACATTTATTCTGAACAAATGTTCTAAGTAATTATAAACCGATAGGCTTTGATTTAACCAAGATTTATGGTAGATAAAAATTTTATACCATTAGAAGTTGTTTTATTTCACCATGAATGATCTCTAGAAGCAACTGAAAGCACAGTGCATTTTTAAATTTTCAAAATGAATTACTTTTTTTGATTACTTAGAATGTATGCAGTATTTTAAAGCTCCATATATATTCTAAATTCTTCTCTTTATATTTCCATGGTAGACATCTATTTTTAATTCCCAGC
>NW_006798212.1:177135-178152 GCF_000442215.2 Lipotes vexillifer
AGGTGTCAGCAAATAGTCACTACACACTCTTGTATGTACACACGGGATGTATTAAGTGCACTTTCCTAGTTAGTAAAGTTACTCTCCAAACAAATACATTGCATAACACAGGAGTTGAATAACACTCTATGTGCCATGTGCCATTTGCTGTTTCAGATGTTGGTTGCTCTCTAGGCCTTCATTGACCTTCTATTTAAAATTCAGTAAAGTTTCAAAAGTCTGTGAATAACAATCATTTTATGAGCTTGTTTTATTATATTAGAAACTAGTGGAGACTGTGAGTTTCTTGTTTGTCAATTATGGACAAACACGTTTTTCCTGCTCCCAATGATTGGTATTATTTTTAAATGGTTTTAGTCTTATTTAATACTCAAAGCAACAAGAGAAATTGGAAACGGTAAAGAGTAATGTCAAACACCAGTTAATTTTAGACAACTCCCACCCTCAATGCACAGACAAATACTTGTCCTGGCAAAGCAAGACTGTGAAAGAATAGAATTAGAGTTTGCTTGCTGAACCCCTTAAGTCTGGGGAAAAATCCATACTTAATTTGTTTATTGCAGTGGTGAGTATTTCATATACATCAAGACACACTATAGTATATCCAAAAAAATGGAGTATAATTTCTCACTTGAGGAAAAAAATTGATTCCTTTATTCTGTGGATTTGTAGTTGTTGTTTTTCTTTAGTTGTCATCAAAGGGTTTGATTGTAGTCATATATGTTTCTTTGATGAGGACTAGAAATTTCATTAGAAAAGGTCCCAGGTGAGCTGTCAAGTATGTTATTAGATGTGTTTTGACTAAGAAAGCAAGAAGGGGCATCCCTGGTGGCGCAGTGGTTGAGAGTCTGCCTGCCGATGCAGGGGACACGGGTTCGTGCCCCGGTCCGGGAAGATCCCACATGCTGCAGAGCGGCTGGGCCCGTGAGCCATGGCCGCTGAGCCTGCGCTCCGCAATGGGAGACGCCACAACAGTGAGAGGCCCGCGTAGCGCAAAAAAAAAAAAAAAAAAAAAAA
>NW_006798212.1:178225-182963 GCF_000442215.2 Lipotes vexillifer
AAAAAAAAAAAAAAAAAAAAAAAATGAAAGCAAGAAGGCAGATTCAGAATGAGCATAAGCATTCAAATAATTCTTGTAACAAGAAAGGCTAATTATGACTGATCTTTTTTGTTGTTTTAAGAATGCCTGAGAGGAGCTGGTGGTAAAGATCTTTTATCAATGGAGTAAGTCTGAGTTCTAGGCCCCACGGCAACTATATGTTCCTTAAATATATAAGCATATTTCTGAGAACTTCCATCTTTGGTCTCCTTCAAAGTAGATGCTGCTTGGGTGGTTCTCTTTTATCTGAGTGTTCTATCACTGAAAGCCAGAGTTAAATGTTCCCCAAGGATAGAGGTGTGACCCATCATTCTATAATATATGCAGTACAACATACACATTACAGTGACTCAGAGTCAAACGGAAGGAACAGGAACTCAGCTTATAGCTCTTATTTCAGCAAAAGGCCAATCCTCAACTTTCATTTATATATCTCTGTTAAAGGCTCTTTTAGCCCAAGGGTTTTTTCTTCTCTCTCCTACCAGTTTCCTTTGAGAGTTGGCCTTCCATTTCAACTGACTTATTTTGTTGATAATGTTTCCTTTAAGATGATTATTTGCTTAAAGTTCAAGCTAATAAAAGTAACTTATCCTATTAAAAATATTCTGGGGAGCAGAACAACATTTTAGGATGTTAATTGCTCATGTTACCAGTCATCCATGAAACATATGCCAAAAATGCTCTAAAAGGTTCCAAAATGTCTCCTGCAGCTATATATCTTTTGCAGGTACAATTATGTGGGAACATAAATAAGAAAAAGTGCATCCAACATCTGGAGTCAGATGGTTTACTGAAGTAAAATTACAAAATTAAATTTAAATGAAACTTAAAAAGGGGAGAGGGATCCAATTTAATATGGCCATTCATCATGTCCTCATTGAAGTTTCTTCTAGCACCGGAAAAATACAATAAAGTTGGAATACAAAAGTTGGATAAAGCCCCTAATGGAGTGTGAAAAGATGACCAAAGAGACACAGTCAGGCAGAATATATTCTCTTTTTCTCTCTGCTATTTTAACGACATGGAATACCCAATTGTTTTGAAAAGACAATATCAATCAAGAAAACTGAGCTTGGAAACTTACCTGTTTCAACCATCTCTTCTGTTTAGAGTTTCACTGTACATACTTCGTCACTTAAGGATGGTGATTACTAGGTTCGGTTTTTAATTCAACGATACATGATTGAAGACTCTAACAATATGCAGCCAAAAATTTTTTTTAAATGTCCAGATAGGAAAGTATTCATTTCAAATGACCTGCCCTTCCATTTTAATTCTCTAAAAAAAAAGGAAGAATCAAAATACTGATCCCTTTAACACTGTGGTACTGAGTTCTGGCTGCTGTTTGATCAGTTTCTGTCTTCTTAGTTCTTAAACATTCTTAAAGCATCTTCTTAATTCTATGCTATGCCTATGTGCTGAGAAAGACATATTAAGAAATGAAACTGCATGTCTTAAGTGACCTATCCATAATTATATGAAAACAACAGAATTTTATTTTATTAAATTAATTGACTGACAGATTCGAGAAAATATAGTCAATGTTATTCAGCAAATTTTCACTCCTAAGTAGTTCCTATATACTATGGACATTGTTAGATGTTTAGTTTATGAAAACTTTATACCATCAGCTGACACTCAGATTCCCATTATGTCATCTTTCCTTCTTCCCCATAAATATTTAGTTTTGTCATACATGTCATTAGTACCTCACCTCCACATCCTCCTTATCTAAAAGAGAGACTTTTAACCTCTCCCTTTGCAACCATAAAGCTAATCTAATGTGGTACAAACTCACCAGTTAAGCAGAAAGCAAAGACAAAAAAATCCTTAAGCAGGGCTTCCCTGGTGGCGCAGTGGTTGAGGGTCTGCCTGCCGATGCAGGGGACACGGGTTCGTGCCCCGGTCCGGGAGAATCCCACATGCCGCGGAGCAGCTGGGCCCATGAACCATGGCCGCTGAGCCTGCGCGTCCAGAGCCTGTGCTCCGCAACGGGAGAGGCCACAACAGTGAGAGGCCCACGTACCACAAAAAAAAGAAAAAAAAAACCCTTAAGCAGAAAAAAGGAGTAAACAGTTGAGCAGGCCGGAAAAACATAAAACAGGAAAACTAATCAAGCATCTGAGACTGAAACCAAGGAGCAGATGATAAATGAAGCATTATCAATGCATATTTGTTGAGCACCTACTGTTTATCAGTAATGTACTGAGCACTTTCAAGTACGTTGCAGCCGTTAACATGGTAACCATGTGATAAGAAAGCAGAGGATAATAGCACTTATGTAACTTCCTCAACATTGTACAGCTGGTAAGTAACAAAGCCAGAATTCAAATACCACCCCTCTGATGCCACATCCCATGCTCCTACCTCTATCACACTGCCTCAGAAACTGTAGGTGGTAGGAACCATATTAAGGGCAATTGAGGAGTATAACAAGATTGAATTTTGGAGTGAGGGTTGAGAAATAACCAGTGGTACAGGTGAGAATGAATAATGAATAATTTTAACCGTTAAGAAAAGTTCATTCATCTAAATCACGTGTTCTGCACTGACTCATAGCATTTGCTTCCCATAAAAAGTACAGAAATGTTACACTTTAAAATCCTTGCAATATCTATACATTGTAGGAAAAGAAGAAAAATAGCAATTTTAAAATTCATAACAACCCCAATGGTACTGATCGTCTGTGGCACTAATTGTGATCCCATTCTATTTATATCTATTTCATATGTATATACTTTATTTTTTCAGAGAACTGAATAGCTGATCATAAACAGAAAACAGCTTTGCTTTCAAAGTTATGAAGCCTAAGGCTTTAGATTCCATTACAACTTGTATTTTAGTCCCATAGATTGGCTGAACATCTATAGTGCCTCCAAAAGCTATTGGACTATTACCATCCTTCCCAAAACAATGTTGGTTTTAGAACTGTCTTAGATGGAAAGAGAAAAAGTTGAGTCATTTATGATTCAGATGCAGTTCTCAAGTCAGTTTTGCAAAGACAAAAGGTCAGGACGAAGGGGAGGGTCACTAGAATTTGCAAAGCACATACCTTCACTTAGTTCAGAATGCATGGCATCAAGGATGAGCAGAGGGTGAGGTGACCAGTATTTTAGAAAATGTACAGAATGAGAGAATGCTGTACTTCTAAGGAAAAGTAGAAGACAGACATGTGGGCAGTTTTTCATTCATTCACTGCATCAAGGAATGGAACAGGTTGGGGGAGAAAAATTGGGAGGTGAGGAAGGGTTTAAATAAGCTGGTGGAGAAAAGCTGGAGCAAAGATGACAAGAGAAGGCCACTAAAATGCAATAATGAGTTCCACAGCTGAGCCTGAATCTGATGGGCCAAATAGTAAAATATTCTTCTGATAAAAGGAATTAACAGGGTATTCTGATTAAAGATGATGAATGAACCACTGGGTTCTGTAATGATGAATTCAGAGGGAACTAACCCA
The DNA here is from genome assembly GCF_000442215.2 of Lipotes vexillifer. NCBI lineage: Eukaryota > Metazoa > Chordata > Mammalia > Artiodactyla > Lipotidae > Lipotes > Lipotes vexillifer. The sequence continues at coordinate 181,722 of NW_006798212.1, forward strand.
CTCCATGTAAGACCACCTCACTGAAGACCACCATTTGGCTCAAGTCAAAAGAGTTTCTGTGTGTTTGTTCTGAGTCATCCCACTCTTCTCAAGGACAACTGTCTCCTTAGCAACAGTAAAGTGGGAACCTCAGAACTCTTCATGTTCTTGGAAAGGTCTGTCTCACCATCCTTGAATCTTGTACTCAACACTCCCCTTAGTGAGATCTTAGTGCCCACTCACGATCACTCTCTCTATTACTACTCCTATTCAATTTTTAGTCATTTCTGTATCCAATGGGATGATCCTTCCACTATCCAGTTCCCTCAGTTCCTGGACTTCCTCTCTTCCAAAGATTTCATCAACCATCATTCCTAAGCCACTCACTTCCATAGTCACACCCTTCACTTTGTTGTTACCAATAAGAGCAGCCCTTGCAAAACCTCAATTTCAAATATTCCTTTCCCTGATCATAACTTCTTATCTTTCCTGCTCACTCTCTCTAACACCCCAAATCCTACAATTCTACAACCCCACCAGGACCTAAAATCCACACTCTCAGTGTCCCTGAGATATCTCCCCCATGATATCCTCTCTTGCCTCCTCCTTTCCAGCTTAAGTTCCATAGATAATCATTAAAATTACATCTTAGCTCCTTCTCTGCTTTAGTGAGCTTTTCTGATGAAATCTTAGGAAATCATTTTCTCGTTGAAGTCACTCTGGCAACCACTCAATGCCTACACTCATGAAGTCTGCTGGGCCTGTTACCTGGTAGATAATCAAGAGAGAACTTGTTCTCTTGTCTCAGAGCCTTTGCACTTACTGTTCTCACTGCCTAGAAGACTCTTCCCCCAGATATCAGCATGGTTTGCTACCTCATTTCCTTTGCCTTATTTCAAAAAGTCTACACAGAAAAGCTTTACTAGGCCTGTCTACCTACAATTCAAACCTTCACCACCACCTTGTGACATTTCATACCTCCTTCTCTACTTTACGTTCCCTCTTTAGCACTCGTCTATATATAAAATACACATCAGAGAATAAAATATATAAACACCATATCTTTTAGATTTCTATCTTGCTTACTGCTCATCTCCTCTACTAGAAGGATATCCATGAAGACAAGGATTTTTATCTGTTGGGTTCACTTCAGTATCCCCAGTACACAAAACAATGCCTATTAAATACCTACTTGGTGATCAATAAATATCTGTTCAATGAATAAGTCCACAAATAAATGGATATATGAATGACTAGGGAAAG
>NW_006798212.1:182973-198658 GCF_000442215.2 Lipotes vexillifer
AAGTTATAAATGCTTTTCACATGGAAATTAATATTTAGAGATGCCTATTTTTACGATGGTATTTCCTGTTCATGAAATCAGGATTTGAGTGGGATCCTAGGATACAGTAGTTGTCATAGTGGTGCCATGACAATATAACAATATAGCTTATTGAACAATATAAAAACACCAAGAATTAACGCAAATCCTTGAACAATTCTAAAATTACCGTGTTTAATCTTAGCAGTAATTGTCAGTCCTTGAGGAAAGAGATATTTGGTAGATCTTGCCCTTTCAGGTAACCTATGGAAGTGTCACTTTTCTTTTTTGGAAGTTTCACTTTTTTTTTTTTTTTTTTTTTTTTTTTTTTGCGGTACGCGGGCCTCTCACCGTTGCGGCCCCTCCCGTTGCGGAGCACAGGCTCCGGACGCACAGGCTCAGCGGCCATGGCTCACGGGCCCAGCCGCTCCGCGGCATGTGGGATCTTCCCGGACCGGGGCACAAACCCGCGTCCCCTGCATCAGCAGGCGGACTCTCAAACCACTGCGCCACCAGAGCAGCCCGAAGTTTCACTTTTGATGACGTCTACTTTCTACTTGCTAAGACATTTCTCCCTCTTCCTCTCCCTCTTCCTTTCCCCCCAACCCCCACAGCACATAAGTAGATAGAGTCTAAAAGCTGACGTGCATGACCAAAGGACGGGATGTCAAAGCATGTCTTCTTGCCTGATATGAGGATGCAATCATAGTATGCTTATACACTTATGTTCTCAGCTCTCCTTGCCCTCTACATTCCCAAAGAAAATTTATAACGTTTTAAAACGTTTTCCAGGATCATATTTGTACCTTTACAATGTATTTTTATAATGTATATTTAGATAATTAATTAGAATTTTTTACAGATATTTGATAGGACATCAGAGAACATATTATTAAAAACGATTTCTCTCCTTCTCCCTCAATTCAGTGATACAAAGATTGCCTTTTATCAGAGGCTCTCAATCTATCCCAATTTTCCATAAGTCACTGTGCTGTAATGACACTGTCAGATGCAAAAGTTGAAAATAAAAGGAGAAAATTCACCTTCGACTTTATTACACCAAAAATGTCTGAATGATAGATGGGACCACTGCAGATATGGTGGTTGTCTGGTTCCTATTGTTAGTCATGGGTTATTTTGATCAGCTGCAAAGTTTTAGTGGGTGACTAGAATAGAAAATATTTGCTGTTTTCTGGAGCTTCAGTGAAATGTTAATGAAAGTAGCTGAGATTTTAAAAACTCTACTTGAATTTCTATCAGTTTCCATTGTTTCATGATCCCATTGCTGAGAAGGGACCTTAGGATCCCTTTTTGCTGATTATATCTCACCTCCACTTTGACTTTGGGGAGAAGCAGAGGTCAACGATTGAAACGAGAAATTACCTTTTAGTTGGGAACACTGGAAATAACAGTATCCAGATCAGCCAGATCGCAAGGAAGTTAGTTCACTGAATTGTCAGTAGTATGGTCTACTGTGATGAATAAAAACTATAATTTTCAGGCTAATTGGGTTAGCTATAAACACATGGAAATCTGGATAGAGTATCTTGAGATAACTTTTCCCATACTTAACTTTATTCCTATCTTAATTCTCTTTGGTTACTTTCCCAGATTAGTCACAGAATTTTGTGATCCAAAGAAAGTTGAAACTAAGTTCTAACATGAGGACGGAATGGACCATACCCAGGCTTAAAGTTTTGTTTTCTTTGGAGAATAAATTGGTATGAATGAGGGTGGATTTAATAGAGTAGGTAAAAATAATGCTTCCATGTAGTTGGGGGGTCTTGAGATAAGGGAAGAAAATGGTACCGCACATAGGTAAACATCTCCATCTTGGTTAACTTTGGATGGTGTTCAAATTTTATCCATAAAAATACTAAATGGGGGTTTCCCTGGTGGCGCAGTGGTTGAGAATCCACCTGTTGATGCAGGGGACACGGGTTCATGCCCCGGTCCGGGAAGATCCCACATGCCGCGGAGTGGCTAGGCCCGTGAGCCATGGCCACTGAGCCTGCACATCCGGAGCCTGTGCTCCGCAACAGGAGAGGCTACAACAGTGAGAGGCCCGCATACCGCAAAAAAAAAACCAAACCCAAAAAACTAAATGGACGATACTCTTGGTGGGTATTTCATATGTCAGCCAGTTTCTCTGACCCACATTCATTATGTTGATGTTCTTTTCTAGCACTCTGGATAAAAAATTTGGACCACTATGTTTTTGGGTTTTTTTTTTTAACATCCTTATTGGAGTATAATTGCTTTACACTGGTGTGTTAGTTTCTGCTTTATAACAAAGTGAATCAGCTATACATATACATACATCCCCATATCTCCTCCCTCTTGCATCTCCCTCCCATCCTCCCTATCCCACCCCTCTAGGTGGTCACAAAGCACCGAGCTGATCTCCCTGTGCTATGCAGCTGCTTCCTACTAGCTATCTATTTTACATTTTGGACCACTATGTTTAACTTCATCCATTATTCATAGTCCTTGATTGCTTTTAACATTAGTACATGAACTGGGAGCTCTGGAAGATTTTCTATAACATGTGTAATTGTTGGAATTTCCTGTTTATTATCTAGGTGACATTTTCCAATAATTATGGTTTTATTCTTAAAGGACATGTGATCAACAGTTCTTTTCAGGGGCAAAGACTATAGTATGTTCAAGCAAATTGTGGGTTTTTTTGACCCAAGACATTCCCACCCCCCACACCCAGTTCATATTGATTGTCTACAATGCTTGTAATGAAACAGAGTCAGAGAGTAAACTCACGGCTATGGGGGTATATTTGTCTTAGAGATCAAACACTTAAAGCAGGATTTATGGAAGCAGAGGGCTGTGGGTCAATAGCTAAAAAAAACCCTGGACTGTAAACAAGTAAAGGACTTTCTGAGGTGTGAAGGAGAGGAGAAAGGAGACTGGAGGGGGTGGAAAGGAAGATAAGGGGAGGAAGATAAGCAGAGAATCTGGCTCAGTAAAAAGTATACATCTGAAAAGAATTAGAGGGAGGGAGGTCTAAGAAAGACTGATTCACTTCATGGATCAACCCCAGAGACCCATTCCCCCCCATCTTGCTGACAGGGATGTATTCTAAACATTTCTTCCATTCTCTCCCATGCTCTCTATCTGGAGGGATTCTAGGACACTGAAATTTAAGATCAGTGCAGCATAATCACCAGAGGAAGGTTCAGACACAAGTCAGACACAATTTACACAACTGACTCTTGTTGCTATCATAATTTAATACAAAAAAGACAAGTAGATTAGAACTCAGAACAACTGTTAGCCTTTGTTCAATGTGAAGACACCTATGAAAATCTCTGAAGATGCTTTTTGAATATAACTTTCAAATCAGACAAGTGCTATAAATAAGGAATCAACTTTCTAGCAATATAAAATTCTGTGTAGTGATTTTAAGTTCCTCAAAGTGTTTCCTATGTATTATTTTATCTTTGGATAGATCTACAGAGGAGTACAGTGAATATTAACCTCATTTTATAGATTAAAAATTAAAAACCAACAGTTAAGTGACTATTTAAGATCTCAGAGGCAAAAAAAGAAAAACACTTCTCTAGCTAAATCAGCTATGGTGCTAGGATTAGGATTTAGGTGCACCAATTGCTAAATCATGGCTCTTTTTACCGTGCCACTTTGTGTCAATGTATCTTTTCTCAAACAAGCCTATCTGGTCAACAGAGTGTTCTAGTATTGCAGAAGTGGCACAGGATTCAGTATCACCTGGTTCCCTACGGAGATTAGGAGCTTCAAGGCTAGCTTCAAGAAAACCTTCCCACACCCCAAATGACACAAGTCATTTTAGCATGATCTATTGGGTTTCTTTGTTAGTCTTTCACTCTTGATAACAAGAAGCAGAATTTGATATACAGAACTCAGATGAAACGATGACTTCTGTGGTCCAGAAGTGAGTTATTAGAGGGACCACTTCCACAGAGGTTTATGGTTTCATTAAGGCCAATCACATGCATGTTTCTCTTACTTTTTTTCTTTCCTCAAATTGCTCAGCTTTGAGGATTTTAAAAAGCCCTGTCTGTTTAGCTCTGGCCCTTCTGATATCTGAGATTTAATGACTCTCTAATTAAGATGTTATCTTGAATTCCATGTATATATGAGAAACCATGACTTATGTATGGGAATTTGGGTTTGGTGGCAGTTCCTCGAAAGCACATCTAAATCACGAAATAAAGCATTAAACTCAAGTGCAAAGTAATTTAACTTTTAAGAGGAATGTGCTATTCAGATTAAAGAAACCATAATGGTACGATCATTTACTTTTATATGTATAAACGTGTGAAGCTGTGCTGTCAGTTCCAGGTATCAGTTTAAGTAATGCATCTTCCAGACTGTTTCACAATCATTCTTCCATTGTTCCATAAATAGATTATGCAAATACAAGCTGTTAAACTAAAAGTTGTTGCAATAATATAACTGAATAAATCAGCAGGGCAATGTGAGAGGACTATACTTAGAAGACTAAGTATGAATGCTGAATTACCAAAATACATCCTTTGAAAATTCACAGATTTAAGATCTCTAGTACTAAATAATGGACAAATAAGTTGGCTAAAAGTCAAATTTTGTTCAATGTACCATGGACCTGCTAAAAGGCCACATGAAAATGGAGACCTGAACATTTGTAGAAAACATACTAGAATGGAAGCCCTCAGAGAATTAAAGGTGCTGAATATAGTCTCACCTTATGATGATCTGACTCAACTTGAAGATGGTAATGAAATGAGTATTATTACTGAATTTAATCCATTAAATTCAACAAGTCAGGGTCCAAAGAATCTACCTGGGACCTACATGATCTTGCTTAACTCCAGTAAACCACATCGTGGTACATTTTTTACTCTACATTGGAAATGTGTCCAGAGACTCTGTTCTCTCCCATTAAAGATGGAATGCTTAATTACTACTTAAACCAGTATTATATTTTGGCCTCAGATCTAAGACTCCTCTTTTCAAAACAATCTTCTAATAACACAATTTGCTATCCATCTGCCAACATCTTCACCATTATGCCTCTCTTTTTAAGAAACATCATATAGTTGTGACTTTGATGCCAACAAGCGTCCAGTGCATACCACACCATCAGCACCAGGCAGTCTTCATTTTCAAGCAATCTCTTAATTGACTACAGATTTGGTTCTTTTAGAAATCCAATCTCTGGAACCATATTAAGGGTATGACTGCCCCCTGAGGTATTGAAAACTGAGTTATTTACCTTTCTTTCTCCACATTGATCTTAAATGTAGTATCCCTTTGTGCTCTGAGAATCATGTCTCTTTGGAATAGACATAGTTTCATTGTTCACAACGGAGACCATTTACCTCACTTGGTCCAAGTGTACAGAAATAAAGAAATCTGATATTGCTTAGTTTCCCTATTTTTCACCAATACCAATAATACTAAGTTCAACATTTATGGACTATAGATTTCCCCTGTTTTTACTGTGGTTTTGCAAGGTAATTGAATAGAGACCTGTATGGGTCAAAAAATTATACCTAAACAACTTTTAGTTTCATATCTAGTACAAACAGCCAGGTTCCAGTAATATTTAATGTCCTTCATTGTTATATCTTTAAATCTTACCACAGCTAGGAAATGTGAAAATCCTTAAACTGCCGGCCTCAGTGTTCCCATGTCAACTGGCATATGCTGAGGTTGGAGATCCTGCCAAAAGTCAAAGGAAACATTTATGAGACAGAGCCTGATAGACGATTATTTTAATCCTGCATGTCCAGCACTGCCTGCAAGCTTGGTTTATGAATGCCTGCTGCTGCTTTAATAAGACCTCTTCAACACAGCTGAATGCAGTGAGTGCACAAATGGATTTTCTTTTTCTTTTTTTTTTCCCTACCGTAACTAAGAGACTGATTATTGATCTCCACCTGGATGTTCCTATTGAGAACAGGCCATTCATGAATACAAGCAGGAAGAATAATGGTGCACTGCATGGGCAGTTTTAATAAACTGCAATAGGGACACAGTGTCTGTGGGAAAAAAAAGAACCAATCCAATCTTAATGTAGCATGTGCTTACATGACTAGAAATTCTGTGGGCATTCTACAGGCCAAGCATCAGAGAGTCCAGAGCTCCTGGGCTTTGACTCAGTGCCACGTCAGAGTGAGTATAAGACCCCAAGGACACCCTATATGCCTACTCAAGGGAAGCTCCTAAGTCCTCTCTATTGCCCTTAGAACAGAAGCTTTGAAGGCTGGAATGGATGGATCTGACCACACAACTGGAACAGGGGGATCTGAACCCAGATGTGGCTATACAGAAACACAAGGGATGTGAGCCCATTGGGAGACTCGAAAATCCAAAACCTGAAGTCAAGAGGGTGAAAAGTAGATGAAAAAAAGAACTAATTAGTACAGGCCACCTTCAGACCCAGCTAATGAGAAAAACTTTTCTGTTTTAGCCAGCCCCTTCTTGTGTTATCTGGCTACAGCTGACATAAGTCAAGCACTGAGTTTAGCAGAAGTATATGCAAGAGGAACAACAGCTGTGATATTTAAAAGGGGAACTGGCTTTTTAAAGATCAGAAACTGCCATCAACAAAGCAAGTAAGTAAGGCTTGTCTGGAGGGCAGATATAAACCCAAACTTGTTCCAGTTGTGTTGAGATGCTTTCTGCACAAATGAAGTTATTAAACCAAAAAAGCCAAAGGCACGCTTTCCAAAACATAAAATTATGTTTGTTTTTAACATCTGATTCCAACACCTACTTTGAATAATAAAGTGTAGCATAAAGGCTTTAAACCTGAAATCCAAGAACCTCTCCCCTTAAAATAGTTTGCAAATTTTATGTGTTCTGTTTGTGAAGTATGTGCCCTCATCCCATCTCCCACTCCCAGAATGTCCATAGCTTTCATCGGATTTTTAAGGTGGACTCTGATGCATAAATGGTGAAGAACCTTTGGATTGGCAGTCTGAGGATGTTGGTTCTAATCTTAGCTCAACTTCTAACTGGTTTTGTGGCTTTCAGCAAATGGCTTCCCCTCGCTACACCTCAGTTTTCTTATCTGTGAAATGAGAAAGCTGAACTAGAGAAATCCAAATACTCTTCCAGGTCAACAAATCTAGGAAATGCCCATAAAACTGGGAGGATCGAACTGGAAGATATCTTGCCCTGTCTGTTGGCCTAATCTCCTTATTTATGGGGGAGAAAATGAAGCCCAGAGAGGTTTTCATACAATACTTATGGTGAAGAGCAAGGACTGAACCCAGAATTTCCAACTCATACACCAATTCACTCTTCATTCTAACACACACGATGTTTGTAAAGCTCTATTCCCAGCTCACAGTTTTACTTATTGGCCGAGGGAGCATTTCAGGCAGGCTTTCCCTGTCTTGGCTTGGATAGGGGTACAGTGTGTCCTTTGGGGTTCTCTCCCAGATTTTCTCAGGGAGAGCACATATGCTCAGGCCCCAGATAATTGTGCTTTCACACTCACAGCTGTAAGACAGACAAGAAAAAGCTGTCCACAAAAAAATAATCAGCATTTGCAAAAGTGCTCTGGGGTAGCTTCAGGAAGTGTTCCAGGAAAATTGCTATTATAAAAAGATCACTAGGTTCTCTCCTCCTGGATCCTATTCCACACTCAGGCATTAATATTTTAGGTACATCGGTGATACTCATTTACTCATCCAAAGTTCAACAATCAGCAAGTACACCTGGCAACAACAGACTGAGTCCTTGCTTTCATGCAGATTACTGTCCAGCAAGGAACGATGGCCTCCTGGAATGTCTGCTGCAATCCTGCCTGTGTGCACCGAGAGCCAGGGGCAAGCACCACCTCCCCAAGAGAGGGCTCATGCTTCCTTTGAGTTGCCCTTTCTCAAATTTATAAACACAGCTCAAGAGAATCTCTATTACTTTACTGTGAACCAGTTTATCCAAATACCTTTTGTTAAACCCAATAAAGCATGAGACTCTGTATAGTCTTTCCTTATCCTGTCAATTCCTATTTGCTTATCAAAATCCTACATATTCAAAAACACCTAGATCAAATTCTTCCTTCTCAATCTACCAATATGACTTTATTACAGCTACCTAAGAATGTACAGAGCAACTTCATTTATTCTGCTCTTACAGCACTTGAAGTACAGAAATGCTAGACCTTCACAAGTACACAGGAATTTTAAATCACTGAGTTCATTTTATCCATAAAGAAAGAGTGGTCTAGAAACACAAAGTCGCCAAGTTAATTGTTCATGAATTATTACAAATCAAAGGGAAAGAACAGGAGAGTACATTTTTGTTTAGCATTTGCTCTGTGCTATGTTCTTTGTAAGATGTTTTAAATACATGATTTCATCTAATTCTCAGAAATATCTTGCTCAGTGGATATATTATCATCCCCATTTACAGATGCAGTAAGCAAGTCTCAGAGGGAATAAATAACTTAAACCAGGTCAGGCAGCTGCCAAGTGATAGCTGGCAGGGGGTGGGTTCAAACTCAGCTGTGTCTGAGGATGCCAGACCACGCCAAAGGCAGTTCTTGTCCCCCTCACCCCCTCCGTCGTCTCCACTTCCACGTGAGGGGATGAGAAGAGGAAGTGGTGGAATTTACTAAGAAAGGGGATTCGGGCAGCAGCCCCAGTGACAAACAGCAAGTCCCTGACAGCTTGGTCAAGGGCTCAATCTACTGACTACTTCTGAGATCCACCCTCCCTCCCCTACAAAGTGGCAGTGAGGATGGAGAAAGGCATGAGAGCACCATCTTTGTGGGAAGGAAAGCAATGAAGACTAGCAAAATCTGAAAGTACCTGAGCTTCTGACTGCTTATCAATCAAATGGGCTTTGGCAATCCTGTTCAATCTTTAAGCTCCAGGGATGATAATAGCTCAGTAGTTGTAAAATATAAAAAACTAGGATTCTGCCTTGTACACATCACTTTCAAAGGGAAGAGAGAATCTCCCAGTCCTTATTTCCAAATACTATCTACGTTCTACACACACGAGGTATTGTGCAGTTTTTCACACCAAATGGTGGACAAGAATGGGGCTCCATGGGTGAATGCAGCTATTCCTCTGTGGATCAGTACCTTGAAGTATATCTACTTCAGGTGGACTTCCCCCAAATATTCTTGTAACTGTGACAGCCTAAGTACCTCTAAAACAATGATAATAACCACACTTTCTGGATATTTGGAATTTTTCACTTTACAAAGTATCTTTACATGCACTATTATTTAATTTCCACAGAAACTATATAAAGTGAATAGACAGTCATTATTAGTCCAACTTTAGAAATAAGGAAGTTGAAGTTAAGTGAAGTAATGTAGAATTACAGAATCAAGACAATGTGTTAACAATGTAAAAACAATACAATTTGTACCTATTGAGGGCCTGCTAGGTGCCACACACTACTGCAAAGATTGTATAAATCTGCTCACTTAATCGTCATAACCACTCCATGACGTAGATATTATCATCTTCAGACGAAGGATTAAAGAGGGTAAAATGGTTTTCCTAAGGTCATACAGCAAGTTAATACCAGAGCTAGGATTCAAATCCATGTTTGAGTCAAAGCCCAGCGTCTCAACCCAAATCTGACTGTGAGTCTAAATAAGGCAATCTAATTTCCAGAAATGTTCTTATTGCCTGAGTATACAGATTCACTAGCCTGCCATGCCTTGCCTTTCTTTGACATTCTGTGTCCTCTTTGTCACACTTTAAGACACAGAAAAATTCAAGTCATTGGTAACCTGCAGTCAAAATTCTTTAGTATTACTCTCCATAATCCAGGTAGTTGAGACAAAATGATCTATTTCAGAGTAGTCTAGCTACCTCATTTTGTTTCCCTTGCTATGTTCTTGAAGACTGAGCTTTGTTGCTCTTCTCACTTTCCCCTTTAGCTACTGATGGTTACCTGCCTACATATGTGCAAAGCTGTATATAGCACATAATGAGAACACTCAGAAAACCTTTTCCTTACCCCTTTCAAGGGTTCAGAAAAAAAGAAAAATTATACTGACGAACTGTAGCAAGAAGATAGAAAAGAAAAGATAATGTGAAAGCACTTTCCTTTCACAGAGCGATTGGTTCTCAGGTCCCCTTGCATATGGCGCCCGTGTGAGTGAAAATGTGGCAATACTTCAGAAATGCTGTAGGGCAGGTGTCTCTGCATACATATGCATAATGTCCTTTTCACAATTTGGAGCTACCAGATGCCTAGTTCTGCTTGGAAGGGGCCTGGTAACCTACTTGAAATCATGAGGATTCATAATTCATTTATACAAGCTGCAAAACCCCTCTAGATGACATCTCCTGCCCTGAAGAATGATTGAGAGAAAGATGTAATAGAGCCGAAAATGACAGTGAAATATTAGCAGTGCGGCAGAGTTTATATGAGGCCCCCAGCTAGATGAGAGAATTATGCAAGTCAAAAGAAGAGCCTTCAGGCAACGAGAGGCAAAAACAAAGGAAGAATGTCTAGGTGTCAAAGACTAATTTTGTTGCTATGGGGAAGGCCCTGAGGCATTGATTCATTTTATAAGCAGGTACGCAGCCCTCTACCTTGAATTCTCCAAGTGCTGCACAAAACCACTCCTCCATTTACATTTGACCTCTAAAATTACTTGGTGCTCTGAAGAAGTGTTTCAGGGTGAAGGTGGGTAGTTAAGATGGACCCAGGCTCTGCCTGAGATGGAACTTTAGGCTCTGATCCTGTTTTCTCCTGGCACCATCCACCTCCAATTAAATCCTTCCCCATTCGCTCTCAAAATTTTTTTCTGAAACACCAAGCTCTTGCCATCTCCCTCTACTCCCTTACCTGCCCCGCAACTCAGGGGTGAGATCCCTGCTCCTTAGAAGAGAAGACAAAGCTTTTTAAAATCCTGCCCTACTTTTTCACCTCTTGCCACATGGAGCTTCTTGCATCTCCTAAAATGCTTTCAGTTTACTGTGCTTTTGCCCTGCTGTCCCCTCCTCCTGGAATGCCTTCCTCACTTCTCCACTGGGCATACTACCGACTCATTCTCTAAGAAACAGCTGCCACATAACCAGCTGGGTGAAGACTTTCTCAGCCTCTAGGAAGGAGCTAGTCATTCCCTCTGCTGAATTCTCATGATACCTGGCACTCATCTCTACTTGACCACTTTGCACTCTCCACTAGAGTTATAGTTTACAAGGTTTAGGCTGCACAAAACTAGGGATTTCTGGAGGGCAAGAGCAATGCCTATAAATATACCTTTTTATCCTTTATACAGAGCAAAGTGCCTGAAATATATTTGCTTAAGAAATACGTGTTGATTGGAAAAAAAAAAAAAATGAATGAATGGCTCCCTCATTTCCCTCCCATGTGCTTTTAGTGATTCAGCATGTGATTCTTTTTAATTAAAAAAAAATTTATTTATTTATTAACATCTGTATTGGAGTATAATTGCTTTACAATGGTGTGTTAGTTTCTGCTGTATAACAAAGTGAGTCAGCTATACATATACATATATCCCCATATCTCCTCCCTCTTGCGTCTCCCTCCCACCCTCCTTATCCCACCTCTCTAGGTGGTCACAAAGCACAGAGCTGATATCCCTGTGCTATGTAGCTGCTTCCCACTAGCTACCTATTTTACATTTGGTAGTGTATATATGTCCATGCCACTCACTTTTGAAACACTCCAGTGGTGATACTGGAGAATAAAGGCAACTACAGAAGGCAACAGATCAGAGTACTACCTTGGTATCTTTGTTCTGAAATCTATCTCTTTGGCCAATTTCTTCTTTCCTATAAGTGACACCCCTCTATTATGATGCTAGGGTTTTCTCAGGTCACAGTATTAAAGCTCCCAGACAGAGTTAGTACTGTATGCTGCAAAGAGCTGGAGCTTTGCGATCAGATGGTCCTTGGCTCAAATCCAGGTGTGGTCTTCAGTAGTAATGCGAGCTGGAGCAAGGTTCAGAATCTAGCTGAATTTCAGGTCCCCCCTTGGTAAACTGAGGATGAATTCCTACCCTATAAGGCTGTTGTGAAGATCAAATTAAATTGTAGCTGCCAAAAACATGGCTCACTGTACACTCTTAATAAACAGTAACATTTATTTTTACATCTTCGGCCTCTAGAATAGAGATTATCCTTTATGGGGCAGTTAGAAGGTGGTTTATATACTAGAATCATCTGGGATGACTTTCCAAACTACATCCCCACTTTCCTTTCTAGAAACACTTGTGTGGTATACTATCACCACTACAGATTGAAGTATGTTTTCTTTCTCAGGAGTTATCAGACAGGAAGGAGATTGAGAATCACTTCTCTAGAACACACCCTGGAAACTTTTGCTCTTTACTTCACAGCTATAACTCTAACTGGGACCCTAAACCTCTCACCCTGACACTGTTATAATATCTTCCTAGCTGACCTTTTTATTTAGACATTTTCCTCTTGTCAATTCATCCTATATATAATAGCAAACATAATCTCTCAAACTCCAGAAAGGCAGAGCAATCTTTTGATGAAATGGGACACCTCAGGAGTCCCCACTGGGAGAGGCAGGCACGTTTCCTCCAAACATCCCCTACATGCTCCTTCATACCTTTGTGCCTTTGCCTATGCTCTTGCTTCCAGCTGAAGGGTCCTTCCCTTCCCTTCCTAGTCTCTGCTCCCCCAAGTTGTAGAGCTAAATAATTTCTACACATTGTGTAAGACAAACTCAAGTAGAGCTAATAGTCCCCTCCTTTGTGCCACCACAGGACCTAGCACACCTCTCTTATTGCATTCATCACACTGTTACTAGTTATTAGTTCACAATTTTTTTGCTGTACAAAATTGTGAATTCTTTAAAGGAAGAAACTGTCTTAATTATTCATGTATCTCCTCATAAAGTAGATACTCACTAAATTTTTATTGAACTGAATTAAATTGAACTGAGATGAATCCCTGTTCATGCTCCATTTAAGCATTTAACTTGCTACTGACAACTGCTAAGCTGTATATATGTGTGCATGTATATCTGCATTTCTGGTATTTTCTCATCACTTTCATGTTTTTCCCCAGGGGATTCTCAGACAAAGATTATGTAAAAAAGAAGAGTTGCACATTTACTGGTCAAGTTCATCTCAGAACCCAGGGAGGCTGGGCAAACTCTCCAGCCAACATGGGGATGGTGAAAAAAGGCTTTGTTAAAACATCCTGTTGCTTCCTCTTCACTAAATCCAAACTCCCTCAGGTAGACAGCAAGATGGCACTGCCAACTTGACTGAAACTCCACCAGTCTAACTGCCTGGACTGGCCTAGAATGCATAATTGTTTCTCTCTGTGACTGTCCTGCAAACAGGACAGGATTCTGTTCTCACATGTCTCCCTCTCTAGTGGGTGACACTGCTGCAGGCTGGTTTTCCTGTGTATTCATTCTTCTGTGATGGATGTGTTAGGGCTCTTGGAGTCCCAGAATCAAGCTTATTCCTTGATTCAATGTTCATTCATTCATTCATCAAACATTTACTGACCCTCTTCCTTTTGTCACATGCAGTGGTAAGTCCTAGGGAAATAAAGATGCATAAGAAAAAGAGTTACCTAGGATGGGGAGAAGACAGAACATGAACAAATAATGACAGCAAAATAAGACAAATGGAAAATAGATACTTGTGCATAATGTCAAAGGGGCCCAGTGAAAGTAGATAAAGTGAGGCTGATGCCCTTTCCCACTTGCAAACTCTGCAAAGAACCTGAGTGCACCCAACACAGACATCTTACTCAGTGCCTGAATATTCCCCATGAACCCAAAGACTGTGGAGAAGAGTGCTAACCCTTTGACAGAAATTCCTGGGTGGCTCTAAGAGCCCAAATTTCCCCTCTGAAGAGCTATCATCCCATCCTCAGAGAGACCTGTATTGTGCGAACAGAAGAGTGGTGCTGTCACATTGCAGCATCCTAAAATCTCTGTTCTCCAATATATGTAACTTCATGACTTTGACCAAGTATAAGATGCAGAACGTAACTAAGAAGGAAATACGGTTAAGGCATATTCCAGAAGAACCTTCAATAAAATGCTACTCCAGGTCTAACTCTACAACTGTGCTGTCCAGTACATTAGCCACTAGCCACATGTAGCTCTTTAAATTTAGATTATCTAAAACTAAATAAAATTAAACTTACAGTTCTGCAATTGCATCAGTCACATGCCATGATTTCAACAAGCACATGTGACTAGTGGCTAACATACTGGACAGATATTGAACACTTTCATCATCACAATTATTTTCTAAAGGACAGTGCAGCTCTAGAAAATGATTTGAATTTTTTATTCATTGATTCATTTATTTTATAATTTTATGACTTGCTTACTTTGTAAAAGACTCAATTCTGAGTTCTGGAGCAGGCAAAGATAAGAAGTAAAAGTTTTCTGTTGTTGAAAGGCTAACCATTTGGTGGTAAAGACAAATATTTAGTAGAAAGAAAAAAACTGGATATTGTGCAATGGGGGATATGAGGGCACGGAGGAAAAACAGCCTAATCTTGCCTAAAGTAACAGGAGACCTCAAAGAGAGGTGACAGGATGTGATTCTCAGGGGATGAGTAGTTACCTTCCTAATTTACAAAGTGGAAAGGGCACTGGAGATGGTGAGAACAGTATATGCAGAGTCACAAGGCATGGAAGAGCTTAGCATGCTGCAGGTGTTTAGTATTCCTGAAGGAGAGTGTAAACTTTTGGAAAGTTGGGTGAGAACAGGCTGGCAAGGTAGATGCCACAGTGTGCTAAGAGGTTTTGGGTGAGCAGGTGGTGGGAGGATGGGAGGTCACAGACCATATACACAGTAACTAAGAACACTGAAGTTATATAAAGCTGGATTATACTCAAAATTTGCCACTTGTAGCTTTACAAGTTTTAAAATCTCATTGAATCCCATCTTTCTGTAAAATGGTGTTACTAACACTGCCAACCTTTTATGATTATTGTGTGGATTAAATGAGACCACGTGCTTATCAGTGTGTGGCACATGTTAAATAATCAAAAATGAAAATAACTGTAATTTATTCTATAAGGAACATGGAATCAACAAAGCATCTGAGCAGAAGTATAAAATGATGATACTGTATAGAGAAATGACACAAGACAATCAGTGATATCAATAATAAATTAAAAATGGCTAAAATTTACAGAGTATTTTACTACATGTAAAAGTATAATTCCAAGTGCTTTAAATAAGTTAATTTATTTAAATCCTCTCAACAACCCTATGAGGTAGGCTACCATTACTTGCTCCCTTTTATAGATGAAAAAACAAAGGCACAAGGTTGTTAATTTGTCACACAACTACTAAGTGACAGGCCGGGATTCAAACCCAGATATCAGGCTCTTGAATCTATACATTCAGCTTCTGGATTCTGCTTCTGTTAGAAATTCTTTGACAAAAGTCTGCCTGATTTTATATCGAATTATTTCCCACCACAGCATGGACTCAAAATAATTTTATTTAAGTACAGATCTTTAAAAAATTTCTCGGGCTTCCCTGGTGGTGCGGTGGTTGGGGGTCGGCCTGCCGATGCAGGGGACACGGGTTCGTGCCCCGGTCCGGGAGGATCCCACATGCTGCGGAGCGGCTGGGCCCATGAGCCATGGCCGCTGAGCCTGTGCGTCCGGAGCCTGTGCTCTGCAACGGGAGAGGCCGCAGCAGTGAGAGGCCTGCGTACCGCAA
>NW_006798212.1:199980-203788 GCF_000442215.2 Lipotes vexillifer
AAAAAAAAAAAAAAAAAAAAAATTTCTTATACCATGAAAACCAGAAGCCAGTATATGTGTTCTAGAAATATTCCATAGATGATCATCTGGATAGAAATGGGCAAATGCTTGATAAAGTGTGTATCATTAGAAAGGTAGGTTCAAAATCTCCTTGGATAATCAAGACTTGACTATAATTCATAGCATTCTCATCAACAGTGAGCCTGTAACAATTTTTCATAAAAGTCAGCTTCTGTTTTAGAAAATGGGGCTAATGTGTGCCTCAGAGGTTTGTAAGAAATATGAAGTAAGAGAATGTGTAGAAAGGATTTTGCACTGTGTGTGGCACACAGAAATAGTTCATTCAGAAGCAGCTTCTGCTGCTACAATTTTTGCTCTTTTAATTAAAGTGTCATCTTCTAATACAAGGTCTGCTGAGTCTTGAAAAGCCTTTCCTAAGATTCACTTGAACTCTCTTAAACATCTTAAGGATGGACAGAAGGGTATCATAGATATGAAATTCTTCAAAACAAACACATCCCAGTCTATGACCTAAATTCCAACTCTCCTTATTTAAAACTTTCTCTGATTCAGTTTCAGCAACACTTTTCAAAACGTCCCTGTTTTTACCCAAACTGAGCCCAGACGAGCGCAAAACAACATTTTCACTGACTGACCTCACCAAAGGCCTCATCTCTCAGTGAAGTTCTTCCAAATGTCTTTTCTTCTGATATTCTGTCCTTTAGTTTGACGTTCATCCTCATATAATTCCACTTTAATGAGTGAGATGATATAATTAATCCTTCAGATTTGTTTCACTCCTTTAGAGCCCAGCCTCTCCCCATGGGGCCTTGTCTAGCATGACCATGTTTCTCCCAGTATAAGGCACTGGCCTGGGTCTCAGCATCGGTCAAGACGGCACGTTCTTCCCTGTTGGTGATGGCAAGCAATAATTGTTGGAAGCACATATCCTCAAACCACCAAAAGCAAACTGTTCTTTTTTTGGTCTTACAAATTTAGTAGAATCAGAAAGCAGATGTAGGGCATCATCCAGGAAGCCAGAGGAGTTGAAATCCAGGAGGTCAGGATTTGGGAAGAGAAGAGGTTCAGGTGGCTGATTGATATATAGTTACCAAACCCTGAGTTGAGAGAAATTCTTGGAGAAATTCAGCAGAAGGGCTGGTAAGAGAACCAGGAAGTTGAATGTTGCTTTGGCACTTGATTAAAAGCAGACTGTTGGGAGCTGAGTTGTCATGGGAATCTCACTGGACTAGAAAGCTCACTGTGGGTTTGCAGCCTAGAATTATCAGCTATGTGACCTTGAGCAAATCACTCAACCTCTTTTATTCTCTGTTGTTTTTTCACCACTAAAATGCAGATAATAATTGAAAATAATAGAAACTGCAAAGAGGTTTTCTTTTTTTAACTGAGAAAATGTATAACAGTTCATATTTTATTAAAGTGTCTATAAATGTACACACTATTCTCACATAAAGAATTTATGTGATTATGTTTGGCAAGACTAGTGGCTCAAAAATGTTGACTAAAACATTTTCACACCAATCTTTCAGTGGTATATAGCAATGGCCATTTTTTTTTTTTTCTTTGCAGTACGTGGGCCTCTCACTGTTGTGGCCTCTCCCGTTGCGGAGCACAGGCCCCAGACGCGCAGGCTCAGCGGCCATGGCTCACGGGCCCAGCCGCTCCGTGGCATGTGGGATCTTCCCAGACTGGGGCACGAACCCGTGTCCCCTGCATTGGCAGGCGGACTCTCAACCACTGCGCCACCAGGGAAGCCCACAATGGCCATTTTTAAAGCACAAAGAGGTTCAGTATCTTTGTCAAGGTTATACTACTGGTAAGTTTAGCCATGGAGTGTGGCTCCTGAGCCAGTGCCCCTAATCATTAGAGTGTAGTTCCTCCCTAGATGAGGGCCCTTACAGTCACTGTGGTTTATCTGAGTTCCAAGGGCAAAGGTATCAGGTTGGTTCCTGAAAGGTTAATGATAACTACTCAGAGCCATCACCTGATGCCAGAACCCCTACAGCAGTGGCCACAGCAATCACCTAACACCACTTCCTTGTTCTCACTTCTGAGTCTTCACACATGCCCTTCCCTTTGTCTAAAATTATGAAGTCTTCCCTCTTCTGTGCCAAGCTATATCTCTCCAATCCTTTAAACTTTAAAACCATAATTTGAAAAAATACATGTACCCCAATGTTCATTGCAGCACTATTTACAATAGCCAGGACACGGAAGCAACCTAAATGTCCATCAACAGAAGAATGGATAAAGAAGATGTGGTACATATACACATAATGGAATATTACTCAGCCATAAAAAAAGAACAAAATAATGCCATTTGCAGCAACATGGATGTCCTAGAGATTGTCATACTGAGTGAAGTCAGACACAGAAAGAAAAATACCATATGGTATCATTTATATGTGGAATCTAAAAAAAGGGTACAAATGAACTTATTTACAAAACAGAAGTAGAGTCACAGACGTAGAAAACTAACTTATGGTTACCAGGGTATAAAGGGTGGGGATAAACTGGAGATTGGGACTGACATATACACACTACTATCTATAGAACAGATAACTAATAAGAACCTGCTGTATAGCACAGGGAACTCTACTCAATACTCTGTAATGGCCTATATGGGAAAAGAATCTAAAAAAGAGTGGATATATGTGTATGTATAACTGATTCACTTTGTTGTACACCTGAAACTAATACAACATTGTAAATCAACTATATTCTAATAATTTTTTTTTAAAAATGTTAAGATTTTATGAAGTCAAATCTGTCAATATCTTCTTTTGGTTTCTGCATTTCTGTGTCTTAATAAAGGCTTTCTTGTTTGGGGACAAAATAACATTTTTATTTTCTTTCAATGATTTTAGTATTTTGTTTGTTTATCTTGAGGACTTTGATCCATCTAGAATGTATTTTGAGTAAGTTAAGTGGACAAAATCTTTGTCTCTTTGGATAGTAAATTGATCCAACACCATTTCCTGAATTATTCAGCCTTTCCTCCCCAGATTTATACTCCCTTTACCATACAGCAAAGAATTTCCATTTTTGTAAAGGCCATATATATATATATATATATATATATATATATATATATATATATAAATAAGGCACATTCTGTAAAATTATAAATTTGAGTATAGTATTTAAATAGTCCTTGTTCAAACAGTTGAGTGGATATTCAATAAATATGGCTGTTGATCATAAAAAATAAAATAAAATTCTCAGCTGAAGACTCATGGAAATGGGGAGTAGGAATTATAATGTTTTTCATCAGCATTTCATGATATTGAAATAAAACCAACAATAACAAAAACCCTTGTTCATTTTACTGACATAGACACAGACTCTAGGACCCTTGGCCCTACTCTGAAGATGTACAAAACACAAGCAGAAGTTCAGGGATTTATAGCATCAAAAGTGAGGGATTTATAGCATCAAAAGTGAGGCATCTGTGACTTTAGATGGTTTGAAAGTATATCTTATCTGATAGTAGCCAATAAAGCAGGAGACAGTGCCAGATCAGATAAGAATAAAGAACATCTCCGGCCAGAATTAAAAAGGCTATTTTGGGATATGTCAAAAGGAGTAAAGCTAGATTGGAAATGACTGCAAAGGTGATTAAATACATGAGAACAAAGAGAACACTTCCTGAGTTCTGGCTAAGAAGGGGAAAATTCTTAATCATCTTTTAATTGTACCTCATAATTAGCCAAGTCACAAATGCCATGGCTGGGAATAAAAGATTTTTCATAAGGCAGAAACTGTTCTGGATTTTTTGCTAGGGAAA
>NW_006798212.1:203798-215179 GCF_000442215.2 Lipotes vexillifer
GAAAGAGCTCATCGTTGGGGGATGGAGTGAGTGCTGAAGCCTTTCAATCTGTGTAAGGATTTGAGAAAGCAGGCCTTACAAGCATATTTGTCCATAACGCACATTTTGAAAGATACTGTTCTTCTATTTTTGCTTTTTCCCTTTTCCAAAGGAAATGAAAAACAGTGATGGAAATTTTTCCAGGGGAACAAAATCTCAACAAACAGTGAAGCAAATAGCCGGTGGAAATTGCTTATGAAGCTCTTAGAGATAATGGATATATGATATCATAGTTATGTTATAATATCTTCAATGACAAGTGGTAAAGAGTAAGAAAATGTTGAAGTTGTATTTGAGTGAGTTATTCCATACTAAATATTCTTAGTTCGTATCACAGAAGGCATGGGAAACAGGTTAATTACTTACAGAAATGAAACAATAAAATCACCTCTAAAAAGCATGCATATAATACATCAGTGTATAATTGGTACAGCCACTATGGAGAATAGTATGGAGGTTCCGTAAAAAACTAAAAAATAGAGCTACCACATGATCCTGCAATCCCACTCCTGGACATATATTTGGAGAAAAACATGGGGCTTTCCCAAGTATGCTGAGTTTGTCACTGACATGTCCTTTGTGGAGACCCTAGAAATTATGCCTATATTGTTGTTATTACAAGAGATATTGGCTCTTAGGGGCACAAGACTTTGAAGCATCTGCCCAGTACAGACCCTGTCTCCTTACAGCTGACCTGTGCTGCACAGAATTCTGTGACGGCTCCCAAAGAAGATAAACGTCTGGGGCTGCCCCTGCTGGCATGCTAGGTTTCCCATCCAGATCCTTCTAAATGAATATGATGTTGAATATCTTCTATGGCAATCTTGTGGGTCTGAATGTTTAGCTGAGCCCAAGAAAACACTCTGAAGACACTGCTGGATATTTCAACTTAGTTTTTTGACCACCAAAGCATATGCTTGAAGGCTAAGAGTATGATAACATTAGAGTAACAAAGGATCTGGATCAACTGTGACTGCTTATGGAATACCAGAATTCTCCCCTGCTTATATGTGTTTTCCCATTTCCTTGAGGGAGACATTTCTGCTGCTGCTGATTCTTCGGGACTGGTAAAGTCATTTGTGGAGGCCAGTCAAAGATTTCTTGATTAGAATCGATTCATAAGTGTAGCCTTCTCAATCTGCCATATGCAGATGGCCAAACAGAACAGAAACACAGATCTGCCAGACAGGAGTTTGTCCCCAGAGACACATTCAGTGGTCAGCTGAATGGCAAAGGCAATCAGAGACGTTCCTCATTTTCATTAGAAACCTTTGCTTACCCTGGTGGCAACCTGTCTCAACTGGGGTTCTTGGAGAGAATTAAGCTCTAATGCCCTTGAAGCATCTATGTTAGTTCCCTATTGTTGCTGTAACAAATTACCATGAAATTAGTAGCTTAAAACAACATAAAGTCAGAAATCTGAGATAGGAATCACTGAACTAAAATCAAGGTGTCTGTCGGCAGGGCTGTGCTCCTTCCAGTTGCTCCAGGGGGCATCCATTTCCTCGACTGTTCCAAATTCTAGAGGCTGCCTGCATTCCTTGGTTCATGTCCCCTCCTCCATCTTCAAAGACAGCAGCATAACATCTTCACATACATTTCTAACTCTGACCCTCCTACCTCCTGCTTTGACTTGCGGGGACCCTCGTGATTATATCAACTCACCCAGGCAATCTGGGATAATCTCCCCATCTCAGGATCCTTAACATAATAACCTCTGCAAAGTTTCTTTTGCCATGTATAGTAACAGACTCACAGGTTCCAGAGATTAGGGAGTGGACATCTTTGTGTTGGGGTCATTACTCTGCAACCTTTTTTTATAATAAATTAATTTCTCTCTTATGCAACTAAAATGGCACTAGTTATGTATCATCCTCAGAAGAACTGAGAAAACTGTCACTCAAATCATTTTAGTGATTTAGATGAGGAACTTCCATTGTGAAAGAGTGCTTGGTAAGAATAATGCCTTAAATGAACAGGCAGTGAGACATTTTTAGTGACAGTAGTTTTATAAATTCTTTGAAAATTTGGATAGAGAAGCAGGCAAAGGAGGTAGGCATTGAAAATTAAGTGTGAGCCCAAAAAGCATATGGTAGTGATTTTAAGATGCACTGTTGGGTAAATACATCTACAAAAGAGAGGGATATTGGGGCAACAAGAGTGGAAGAAAACGTCAATATGAATGGTTGATGCGCCTAAATTCCATCTTTTCTAAAAATGTGCAAGTTATGAAAGTTGTCTTTCATTTTTAAAAATCTAGCCTTTATTCTAATGACCTCTGCATACTTCAGTGGATACTCCCACAAGAAACATTCAGCAAAACATGCATGTGTATAGAAACCACACAATAGCTAGTTTCACTCCTCCCACCAAAAAAGAAAAAAAAAATCAGTAGTTGTTTCTGTTCCCAAATTTCATCTTGGGTCTCTTTGTGAAATGTGCAGTTCAATTTAGTGTTGACAGATCAATCCAGTGAGTGTGAGTTTATATACAATTCAGTATTAACTGCTAGCCAACTGTAAACCGAAACACTCTAGTTAGACAAAGTCACCTCTTCCTAGTCGGCTTGACATTATCTTTTAACCAGTAATAGGAGCCAGTGTCTGCGGGATTGACCCTTATGATCATCACATAAGGTGCAGTAGGAAGACTGGAAGACTCATTACTGTAAGTTCTTATTTAGAGCTGAGTGAAGTTTTTGGTATAAACTTTAGGCTACCTAATCTAGCTGCTAGAATGTTTTCCATCATAAGAAAGAGTTCTGTAAAATCTGAGCTGTGTATGCACTCTTTGAAACCCTAGTCTGCTTCTGACTCATGTCCCCACCCCTACCTCTTGATTATTAATTACAAGGGGAAGCTAACACATCAGACAATATAGAAAATGGAGGAAAAATATCAGTTTAGTAGGGGAGACAGATCCCAAAACCAGTAAAAAGAAAACAAAAATAACAAATTTATATAAATGCTATCAAAGGGGAAGGATACTTAGAGAATCACAGGAGGTTACTTCCTACTACTGTCTCCAGAATAGACCTTTCTGAGGAATTGATATGTAAGCTAAAATTAGAAAGAACAGCCCTGTGAAGACTCACAGAGCTTGAGGGAACTGTATTTGCAAATGTCCTGAGGCAGGAAAGAGCCTGTCCTGTTTGAAGAACTGGGAAAAAAACAGTGAGGCTAGTTCAAGGTAAATAATTGAGGTGAAGTTAGAAAGGCATATGTGGTAGATTACTCTTAGGCAAATATTCACTTCCTCCCTCGTAACCACTTCCATGGATGAATATAGTTGTCTACTTCACTGTTGCTGGACTTGGCCATGTGATTTGCTTTGGCTGCACAGTGGATGGGTGAACTCTGCTAACCCTTAACTTTGGCCTCAGCCACCATCACTTCTTTGGTCAAGGGATACTGCAGATATGATGCAAGAAGAGGTTTAAAATAAATGTGCCTGCTCAGTTGGGCTCACTCTGTTGCACTTTTGTCACTGTGATGCAAGAACATATCCTAGACAGGCCATCGATAGCAGGTGGATGAGACACACGTGTGACTGACATGGATCTAACATGCAGCTTGGAGTCAAGACCAGCTGAGCCAGCCCTACCTAGTTCAGCCAACCTCCAGCTGATCTGCAGATGCTTGAGTGAGATTAAAGCATAGTTGTTTTAAGGGTGCTTTGTTATTCAGCATTTTTTGGGAATAACTGACAGAGGATAGAAGGGTCATCTTACAGAGCTTATGGGAAAAAAACTGAAGAGTTTTAAATCGAGAGTGATACAATATGAATTATATTTACTGCAGCTCACCTTGGCCTCTGTGAGAGACCAGTGAGGAGGAAGCAGTTAGAATAGTCCATTTGGGAAGAATGGTAGCAATGCAGTAAAAGAGAAATGGATTATTTTAAATAAGTCTTGGGTGCAGAATCAACAGTACTGGCTAATTAGTTATATTCAGAGAGAAAGGAAAGTGAAGAACTAAAGAGTGATTCCCAGGTTTCCAGCCT
Source organism: Lipotes vexillifer (assembly GCF_000442215.2). Classification (NCBI taxonomy): domain Eukaryota; kingdom Metazoa; phylum Chordata; class Mammalia; order Artiodactyla; family Lipotidae; genus Lipotes; species Lipotes vexillifer. The sequence goes on from NW_006798212.1 coordinate 207,840, forward strand.
GGACAACTGGATAAAGAGTAAAACACTTTTGGGTTTCCATATTACGATTTTTTTCACAATAATAATGTAAATGGCTATACAGTCAGTTAGCATACCATAAATTACTTAATCATTATTTTGAACGTTGGTTTGTTTCCAGTTTTATTCTTTCACCAAAACCTCAACACTTAACCTCTAAGTACAGGTAATTCTCATATATTTTAGATGTGGGAGGGGGTGTGGATTCCTAGAAATGGGATAACTGGGTCAAAGCATTCCAGTGGCGTCTTTTCTTTTTTCTCCAAAGAGTTCATTCCTTCCCACAGACAGGAAGTGAATGGGGAATGTGGAAGAAGCACATCCACAAACAGCAATGAATTTTGCTTTGGTGAAATGTCACAGCCTCCTTGAGGCTTCTAAGAATAGCAATAGCAAACCTTTATAAAATGTTCTGTATGCACCAGACACTGTTCTAGGCATTTTATATATACATGAATGGATCTAACCCTCACAACAAGTCTATGATGTAGGTACTAATGTTACTCCCATTTTGCAAATAGGAAACCTGAGGCAGAGATGCTAAACAACGTTGCCTCTAAGAGCATAAGCAACAATTCTGCAGAAATCACTGTCTCTGTGGTAAGGATGATGCTAAAACATGTGTTACTTAACCACAGGTACCTTACTTGGACTTGCAGAAGAAATTGCTTCTCACTTTTGTACCAAATAATCCTTGTACTTATTCTAAAGAAATGCTAAATTTTTTAAAATTAATTTTTATTGGAGTATAGTTGATTTACAATGTTGCATTAGTTTCTGCTGTAAAGCAAAGTAAATCAGTTATACATATACATATATCCATGCTTTCTTGTGGAATCTAAAAACACGGTACAGGACTTCCCTGGTGGCACAGTGGTTAAGAATTCACCTGTCAATGCAGGGGACATGGGTTACAGCCCTGGTCCAGGAAGATTCCACATGCCGTGGAGCAGCTAAGCCCATGTGCCACAACTACTGACACTGTGCTCTAGAGCCGCCCACAAGCCACAACTACTGAGCCCACGTGCACAACTACTGAAGCCTGTGCGCCTACAGCCCATGCTCCGCAATAAGAGAAGCCACTGCAACGAGAAGCCCGTGCACTGCAATGAAGAGTAGCCCCCGCTCACTGCAACTAGAGAAAGCCTGCACGCAGCAACAAAGACCCAACACAGCCAAAAATAAATAAATAAATAAAAATTTAAAAATGGTACAAATGAACCTATTTACAAAACAGAAACAGAGTCACAGATGTAGAAAACAATCTTATGGTTACCAAGGGGGAAGGGGGGTGAGGGATAAACTGGGAGATTGGGATTGACATATACACCCTACTATATATAAAATAAATAACTAATAAGAACCTACTGTATAATCAATAAAGTAATGACCTATATGGGCACAGAATCTAAAAAAGGAAATTCTAAATTTTTAACTCATGAGTTTTGCACCAAATAATCATGTGTTTCTCTAAAGCAAATGGTAGGATTTTACTGGACAGACTTTGATTAGATTTTACCTGGAAAATCTGGAGCCAAATGTCTAGCCCAGTTGTGGCAACTGTCTAGAGCTTTATGCATGTTTATCCCCATTCCTATATCCCTGCTATGCCTCTATCTATCATCTTTTCTCATTTACTTCTAATTTTAATTTATCCCATGATGGCTTTTATATATCTTGTAAGTTTCCTTAAATCCTTTTTGAAACAAAGAGAAATATAAATAATATGAGACAGATTCAGGCAAGCTTTAAAAAAAGAATGTCAGTATAAAATCAGCTCAAACTACGTCTATAAATTCCACAGGGTCAATTTCACTGATATATGTTGTTTGTTTGTTTGCTTGCTTTTGACGTTCTTTGGCACTTCCAATTTTTTTAAGTGGTATCTTCAGTGAACTTGATCAGGAAACGCTACCTGAAAGAGTCTTCCCTTTCCAACTCCTCTTCTGTTTGTTCCCTGAGACACATGGTGCAACCAAATAATCATAACAATCCTTAAAGTACTAATGCAAATTTTTAAATAATCATAATATTTATTAAGTGTTTACTACTATTCTAAGCAGTAGAACTTAGGCAGGCACTGTTCTAAGCACTTTACAACAAATTATGCTATTTCCTCCTTACAACAATTCCATGAGGACCTCACTGCCATTATACACATACTACAGATGAAGACACAGGTTTCAGGAGATGAAGCAACTTGCCCAATGACACAGAGCTATAGGAAATGGCAGATCTTCAGATTGAACCGAGGTTTGCTCAGCAACCAAGTCTGTATTATTAATTATGCAATATTTACATATATGCCTGGGATAATGAGCTCCCAATTTTCTTTAAAATTATTTCTATTTTTCTTTGTAACATTGTCTACCCTGATGTAACATTTATCTGAATCAACCTGTCAATCAATCTGTCAGAGGAAATAAATGAGCATTTTTTGAATCCCTCCTATATGCCAGGTGCGGGACCAGGCACTTTAAATATTGTTCATTAATCCTCACAACAATTTCATGAGGTGGATATTATTGTTCATGTTTAAACTTGAAAATACTGGGACTCAAAAAGGTTTAAGTTACTCATCCAAGATCACAAAATTAGTAAGGGTCAAAGCTAGGATTGAATCTGAATACCTTGAAATCCGTGTTTCGTTTTGTTCTTTCCATGACTTTGGGAAAACTACAACTTTAATGCATCTCAACCTTCTCGTCAGTAAAATGGAATAATAAGATTTGCCTTAAATTTCCTGGACAGTGTGCTCCAGGTTGACCATGTATAACAATTAGGTAGTAAAACGCTTTGAAAATTACTTCCCACTGCACTTTCTGGGTTACTTTTTTTTTTTTTTTTTTTTTTGGCGGTACGCGGGCCTCTCACTGTTGTGGCCTCTCCCGTTGCGGAGCACAGGCTCCGGACGCGCAGGCTCAGCGGCCATGGCTCATGGGCCCAGCCGCTCCACGGCATGTGGGATCCTCCCGGACCGGGGCACGAACCCGCGCCCCCTGCATCGGCAGGCAGACTCTCAATCACTGCGCCACCAGGGAAGCCCTGGGTTACTATTAATGAAGGATTTCTGATGTCCTAGAAGACTGCTTACCCCTGGGGATGTGGCCACAAGTCTAAGTGGCCCTGAATTAGTCTGATAAAGGGAAGCAATTGGGAGCAGGATGAACCACCCAAACAGCAGGGCCTGTGATCAGGCGCAGTAATGGATGGCCTCAAAGTGCACGTATGCTCATAATGACTGCCTGCAGGGGCAGTGCCGTTGCTACTGCTTCCTTACTTCCTTATTCCCACCTCTACTGCATTTGTAAGTAGGTAAAAGACAGAGATAAATGTTCCTGTCTCAATACCCAAGCCCAGCTGTCCTGTAAGATAGTTTGATTCTATGAATTTAATTTGACTCATGATTTCTAGCTTTTGTGCCATTGCTTATGAGGTGGCCATAAGAACATACCTTACAGATCTCCAACTACCGGAAGAGTGATTGACCAGGGTGCCCAGCTGCTGTCTACTGACACCCAGCACAGGCCTGCAAAAGGTCATGCTTCCCACAGGCTACTGCAGGACTACCAAGACAGGTCCCAGCCTCAGAGACACAGACTCCTCAACAGTCAACTTTGGCTGTAGAACTCCCCGTCTGAAGGCCTTGTTGCACATTCATTAGACTACAAGACAATCTGGGACCTTCCTTCCCTCTCTCCTTCACTGGGGTCAGTCTTGGAAATTTCAAGGTCTGAAATTTCACCCAGACTCCCCTATATCTCTTCATTTTCACTCACAGGCATTTCCCTGAAAAAGAGCCTCATATGTTTAAATGCCCCATGGGCGAATGTTTCTTCAAGGACTTGGACTAGCACGGTTTACAATGTTTCCCGCTGCTTAGTGTTCTCTTAATTCTACCCTTCCCACCGTTCCCATGGAGCATTCATTGATTTCCCCCAAGCCCCTATTCCCAGCTGGAAGCTTTTCCTGCTACCACTTATCTTTACCTCTTTTAGGGTGCATAAGTTATTTTACCATAAATTATGGTTATCTATGTAGATACTTTATCTCCTCCACCAGATGTTGAACCCCTGAAAGTAACAGCAGCAAAACTTATTGACATATTGTATCACTCTATGCCAGGCACTGTACTATGGGCTTTACATACATATCTACTTAATCCTCATCAACACATGTCGAGGTATACATTATCAATTTCATTTTACAGAGAAGAAAATTGAAGCCCAGAGAAATTAAATGACTTGTTCAGTGCTGCACAACTAGTTGGTAGTAGACCTTATTTTAAATTTGAGCTTTTAAACTAAATCTTGTGCTCAAATTATTATTCAATCCCTGTCAAAAGCCCTTGCTGATATAAAAAGTGCTAGATAACTAACCCTATTTCTTATCTTAACTCCTAGGAAGCAGAGGGCTAAATTTTATGCCCTGTTGGAGCAGATGTACTTTGCTTTGGGGTTCAGGTATAGTTATTGTTCCCTAGCCTCAACCTTTATTTATTTATTTATTTATTTATTTATTTATTTATTTATTTTGTGGTACACAGGCCTCTCTCACTGTTGTGGCCTCTCTCATTGCGGAGCACAGGCTCCAGACGCACAGGCTCAGTGGCCATGGCTCACAGACCCAGCCACTCCGCGGCATGTGGGATCTTCCCGGACCGGGGCACGAACCCGTGTCCCCTGCATCGGCAGGCGGACTCTCAACCACTGCGCCACCAGGGAAGCCCTCAACCTTTATTGTTAGTCCTTTTTTGTTGTTGTTGTTAATTGCTGTATTTCTAATGTACATGAATCTTTTTCTTTGGAGGAGTGGCAGGTATAAAAAGCAAACAAGAACCTCTGGATCTGTACGCTTTGGATTCAGGTACATAGGAATATAGAGATACAATTCTCTGACAAAACCAAAACAGGCTATGAAAAGTGATCTCAGAGAAAGCAGAGGCCAGGTGATGCTTTTCTCTGTTAAAACAAAAAGGAATTAATTTTTATAAATTCACACAGCGATTTGCTTATGGAAATTAGAATGGAATTCAGTACTCCCAGTTCCCAGGGCAAAGACCATGTTCAATGCCTTCATAGCAGAAAGGAACAGCGTAATGTCTACTGTGACTATGTCAAAATGTATATTCATGTGTATTGAGACAAGGTATTGTAAATGGAAACTAGGTCTATGAAGCCCCTTACTTGACTTAATGGCACTTATTAGCTCTTGAATTCTTTATTGCAATATTCTGTTTGCAGTGCAAATTGCATTATTAAGTACTGATGAAAAATCCTAAAAATACCCCTCTATCTATCCAAAAGATAGATGCAATATTTATATGAGTTATGAAAACTGTTGTATATAATGACTCGGAGCACTGCCTCATGAATTCTGTGGTAAAAAATTACAGTCCAGTTCCATGAATGTAATTATTCAGGCACCCAGTCTGATTTATCATCTTGATGAGAAACTGAGCCATGAAATATCCTCTGCTAGAAATCAGCCTTCACTCATTTTGCAAATACACCCAAGAGAAGCAGGAGGGGTGAGAAAAACAACAAATGATCTGCCAGGACTAGAAGAAACATATTTCTTTTTCTTAAAAAAAACAAAACAAAACAAAACTGTAGCAATCAAATGTTAATTCTGAAATAGATAAATGGGAAAAAACTACACACTCCTGTATATGATTTTGGCAGTGTGAGCCTGACTCAGGGCTAGAGATGTCTGCTTTCACACCACTTATCCAAGATCAAAACCCAGGGATGGTGAGACCCAGAGGGAGGAGCTTCTGAACAGGAGGCGTGGAGGCGTGTGGAGCTCTCCACACAGACATCCTCATGCCACAGTTGGTAGCTAATTAGTCCTTTGCAGGCAGCAGTGTCTCTGCTGGCCTCTGCTCACTGCTCAGTACACAAATTAGTGAAAACGAGTCACAGTGTGTGCAAGCGAATGGGTAGGACGGAATCTGCAGAGGTCAGCTTGCTGAGAAATCACTGCAAAGGAAAACAGGACCTCCTGACGGAAGAGTGGGAAGCTGATAAGGAGCTGATAAGGATGTTTCAGAAAAAGGAAAAGGTGAAGTGGGAAAAGAACCACGCTTCCCAGCTGTGAACAACAAGAGAACTAAAACGCGAACTAAAAATGCAGCAAATATTTTAAATGTGCCCTTTATTCCAGATCTGTTAAAAAGCACCTCTTACACATTGCCAAACATTCATACAATGTTTTGGCTTTTCTCTTTTGACACAACTGCTGTCACTTGGAGGAGGTGGGGCGGGCATGTGGAAGCTGGTATTCTGATTTGTGGGAACACAAATCCTGCCATTTTGGCCTTAAACCAAATTCCCTGGAATTTCTAACATTTAAAAAGCATTTAAAGGCCCAGCCAAAAATGAAATGGGGTATAAGCAATAACTGAGCCTATTACAAATGAGACAGTGGAAACAGACTTTGTGTGTGTGAGTGTGTATATGTGTGAGAATGTGTGTGTTTCAGGGAGCAGGAGCTTGAACTTGGGTCATGAGATACACAGAGTTGCTTTTGAGAACAAAGGTAATATATTATGAGAAACTGAATGTGTGCTAAAATTCTGTGGCCTGCCAGAGACCATTCAGTATAGCTTGATGGTTAAGAGTTCTGCCTCTGGAATCAGAAAGAGCAGGGTTCAAGTACCAATTTTTCCCCTACATCTGTAAACCTGGTCAATTGGCTAATCTCTCTGAGCCTCAATTTTCATTATCTTATATATTTATAATATAAATACATAATATTTAACTCATAGGGTTCTTGTGAAGTAAAGCATTTAGCTCATTGTCTGACACAAGTACTCAATAAAATATTATTATAGTCTTGTGAGTTCCGAGCCTCTGTCAGTGCCAGATAATAATGGAAGCTTGATTTCAAAAAGGAAGAGTATGCTCCCTTGAGGAATATCGGTGCTGGCAGCTTTAAAAATCAGCTAGTAGCCAGGGGATAGGAGGAGTTAGAGACCCATTACAGTGCTGTTGTCCATTCCACTCTGCATTTTATCTGACATGCTCACACATTTTCCATGTGTGCTATCCGAGCTAATAAGTCACCAAGATGAATCAGTCCACAACTCTTCCCAAATGAGCTGAGGCGTAAATGAAGACACTAGGATCTTGCCTATGTGACCCTAGTGAATAATGATCCTCCACAACCCTGGACGTAGGGGATTGGCTTAAGACCATTTAGTTGCATCAGAGCTGTGGAATACCAGAGGGCTGAGAAAAAATATTGTCCTCCTGAGGACAGGCACAGAGGGAAGTCCCTTGGATCTTTTTTTTTTTTTTTTTTTTTTCGTTTTTCGGGGG
>NW_006798212.1:215397-242897 GCF_000442215.2 Lipotes vexillifer
TTCCCGGCCCGGGGCCCGACCCCGTGTCCCTTGCATCGGCAGGCGGACTCCCTCCCAACCACCCACCAGGGAAGCCCCCTTGGATCATTTTGAGAGATAAAAATTAGAACCATGCAAATGTCACCTGTCACCTGTCTTCACCAAATAGTGCTATAAGATTAACAAGCAAGAATTAAGTACAGAGGGCTGTCCTTCTGATTTCATGTTTTTCTATAGTCCTACCTACTAGATAACGGCTCTCTGAGAACAGAAACCATGTCTTAGCCATGTGTGTATTCAACCTGGGTACTTGAGCAGCTCTATAAACCTTTGTTGACTTGGCTCCATTAGCATAAAAATGCCTCAGTATCCCATTTTAAAAGGCTTGATTCATCATGTAATTGTTTATTTGTAAGAGAGCTTATATAATAATACCATTCCTGTGTTTCTTTTGCCGTGTTAATCTACTAATGTTCTACTGAAAACAAGTAGCAGTGATTCGCAACTCTTCTCTATTTCATCAAATATTTCCTTCCCAAGGATAAAAGTAATGAAAAATATTCTCAGGGCATTTACAAGGTCTTATTCACCGCTGTTGCCTCTAAACCCAGACACATTCTCTGGCTCAGAGTAAATATTCAACACATCCTCATTGAATGAATGAATGAAAAAAGGGGGCCAGGTAGGACAAAGATCATTTATAACCATGCGTAAGAGGAGTTAACTCATATGTTCCCCACTGTTTCATTAGTCACAACTTAGAAAGTTTGTTCACGGTGCCTATAAATTCATTGTAAGATGATGAGGTTTACAACTCATTTTCCCCCTAATTTTACATTAATATCACATTACTTTGTCTTTGTATACAATTGTATACTTTTTTTTTTAAGTGTGGCCACAACTATTATTTTGTCTTACCTCTGCTAAAAAACATTTTTATTTATGTATAATAAACTCCATGGCACCCTCTTTCATAGGTTACTTTGAAATCTTCAAGAAAGCCCCCAAGTCAACCCTAGTAGAGAAGGATCACCTTCCCAATGCCTTTTATTGGAGTATCCCCAAGGTCATAAGTGTGGCTAGTGTGCCTGAGTCTGGGGCATGGATCAGATTGGTTACGGGAACTATCCTGTAGGTGTCTCTCCAGAGAGTGATTTGGGTAAGAAAGACCTCCTACAGAATGAGGCCTTTTGGTCAGTCTACAAGGGTGATCAGTGGATGGGCTCTTGCTCAAAAATAGAATTTGCACCTATTGGCTATTTCCAGTAATAAGCTAAAGCCACGAATAGGATACTACCTGTTGGATTGTCCAAGTTTGTGGTGGAACCTATGGATTTGCTCTGAAATAGCATATTTTGGAGATTATAAATCCACCATAATCCACTGTCATTTTCACCATGTTCTCTACTACAGTAATGTTGAACCAGATGTTCAAAGGGTAAAATCTACTAAAAGAATGTTTGGCACTAAGCCCAGGAGGCTGGTAGCTTCAGCCTGTTATGTTTCCGAGCCACAGAGATGTTTAACTTGTTTTTTTATTGCAGCTGCTTTAATTTTCTCCTTCTAGCATTTTATTTATCATCACTAGGGGTTAAAGTCATGGGTGATGTATGATGACCTCTAGCTATTTTGACTTCATGTTCTAGAGTCACTTTTAATTGACTCCTAAATCTAGGCTCATCTTTGAGATTACTCTCATTATTGTATTACAATAGCTATTTCAACAGAATACCTCTTTGACTGACTTAACATATCATGCATTTCTAAAATATAATGAGACCCTCTACATACTGAATTCTCTTGTTCAGCAAAATGAGTTGCCTACTTTTTTTTTTTCTTAATATGAAGAAAAGCCATTTTATTCTAAAATACAGCCTGGAGTCCTATAAAAAGATTCTTGTTTTCTTATATTATCTAAAACATGTCTTTCTGTAAATTGTTTTCTGGGTTTTTTTAAATTTTATTTATTTATTTTTTAAATTTTACTGAGGTATAGTTGATCTACTTTCTGAAAGTCACTTATACGTTCCTAAACCCACTAATAGAGTTGTTCTTATTACAGTATTTATATAATTGAATTAAAATAAATTAACCAATTAAATATGATATTAAAATAAAAAGAATTGTTCTTATTACAGAAATTACATTGATGCTTTCAAAAGATTTTTGAAGGTGTGTCCCCAAAGAATCAGCTTTCAAATTCTGTATAGATGGGATAATTATAAATGTTTTTCTGCGGGGGGAGCTGCAGCAGGAGACTGTATACTCATATTGGTTAGCAAATGTCTCAGAGTTCCAATCTTGATTCCAACTGAACTTGGAAATTGAGAATTATACATGTGGGTGTGGTTAATGCAAGAGAGTCATTAGAAAAAAGAATCAACAGACTCCAACTCAAAAGAAAATATCCTGGCATTACGCTGAAAAAAACTGTGGTTGAGTGTACATTTATAGGCTTTACTTTAAAATAAAATGTTTAGAGTGTATGTGTTCCATATTTTGATTCCCTTTTTAATGTTCTTTTTTGATTAACCAACCAATATATGTCAGATGAAAGGGCTTCTACTACAAACGTGGTATTTACTCAGGCTGAGGAGATTTTCTTATTCTCTGCTCAGAACTTTCTATATCAAGTCTCTAGTTGTGAAGACTACTTATCTCACTTAAAATTTCTCTCCACTAATCTCTTATCAAAATCCTATTCAAAATTCACCTCTTCCACAAAAGCTTCTCTGATTAATTCCACCTGTGTTTTAATTACCTTTACTTTATATCTCCTTATCACATATCTCAATCTACCCATCTCAATTGCTTCTTCTTTTTATACTGCCAAGTATTAAACACTTTTCTTATCTGTTAGGCTACTTTTCCTAAATAGATTATAAGTTTTTCCAAAACAAAGACTGCTTCTTCTCTGTTTTGAAATTTCCTTCAGTGTCTTTGATAGTACTCTCTACAGAGTGGAGTTACTCAATATGGCTTAACTGACCTATCATTTAGACATTTAATTGAATGGATTAAATAAATGATTTCATATACACAAATATTTTCTTCCTTACAAATCCCAGTTTTGAGGAAGGCATAAGCAATTCCCCAAGAACATTATTTCTACCCCCAAAGCTGTAGAAATTTGGTGGGAGAAATGTAGAAATTTTGGGTTAATTTATCAGCAAGATAATATGAAAGACAGCTAACTACGACAATGAAGGATTTACAAATTCAAATGTTCATAGCTGGGCTGAAAATTATATTTCAGGCTACAGCAGTTACAGAGCCAGAAGGAAGTTTCCAACATAATCCTACCCTTTCTGTCTCTGTTTTAAGACAGTCTCTGGCTGTAGAAGGGAACAAATTACACGACGAAATGCAGTATGTGTCTTCTGGTATACCCTTCGCCAAATGACTACAAACTGCTCACCTCGACTGTCAGAGTTAATGTTCTTTCCACAATGTCCAGAGTATGTCTGAAAGTAAGATATATATATTCTGGAAATGGCCTAGTGAGTACCTCATTAAATTTTGTGATGTCAGAGCTGAGTATAATACTAATAGAGCTGTCTGCCACTTCTAGTAATCCCATTTTACAGATTATACAATTGATTCAGATAAGTCTGGATTCATTTAGCAGAATCTTATCTTTCCAAGCCACAGGAAGTACTTAATGGAGTAGATGGCAGCATCAAGTAGAAAATAATGTACTTAGGCCAGCTTTGTGCCTTTTGCAATACATTGCACTAACTAAAATAAGCAAGGCATTAAGAATTCTGTCTTGGAAGTAGGCACCGAGTTTGAGGCACAAAGACTATTCACTGATTTTTTTTGATTATCATGAAAATTCTTAGATTGCGAGGAAAGACTGGATTCACCTAAACTTTAAAAGATGTGCAAAGCACATGTCCCAGTGATAATACACCAAATAATTGGCCAAACATTTCCTCGTGAAGATCCTTTGACCTTTAACATTGAGAACAGGAGTCTAATTTTAAAACGGGGAAGCAGAGGAAAAACAGCATTTCTTTCAGACACAGTATTTTTGGCAGTCACACTTGCTGGGGATATTCTGCTTCTAGAGAGGTGAGAATTGTGCTTCTATTATCACCCTATCAAGATGCAGACCAAGTATGTGTTTTTAAGCATATCTCCCACTAAGGACATTTCCAGTTAATACATTTAATTGAAAGTGACCAGGCAGCATAAACTTTCATCTAAACACTTCAATTTAAACATGTAGGAATCTCACTAAGCAGGTAGGTTTTCCCAATCTCAGTCTGAAAGGACAACACCCTCCCACCAAAAAGAAATTAAGAAACAGTAGCATTGTAATTTGTCTCAACCCCTCTCACCAGCCATAAACACCTTAATAGTCCCCTTAGACTCTTGGGGAAGGTGTTATTAGAGGTCGCCTATAAGATTTCACTTAGTTCCTGTATTTCAGATAACTTTTTCAGTTCTATTCTCACTTTACCACTTCAGACTCAGTCATTCCTTCCCTGGCTTATTTTGGGATTGACTCCATACTAGTAAGGACTATAGGCCATCTGACAACTTCCAACCCTTCCACTATTGAGGAATGCTTTTTCATTTTATGAGAGCTTAATTTCCACATACCCTTTATTACTTCCCTGCAAGGACTCATAGGCTCTGATTCTTAGGTCTCTATAAAACAGCTTTTTTCCCCCTAAGCATTGCCTTCTATTTCTCATCCCTGTAGCCCAGGAGGCACTCAGCAGCAGTGACAGACATGTTACTATTTCCATCTGATTGCATTGCTAGGAATTACTGAATTCCCCCGTGAGGCCCCTTGTACCTATTTCCTGATGGCTCCAAAGATGACAGCCAATCCCTGAAATCATTTCATGTTATTAAGACACAAATTTATTATCACTGAATAAATTATATATTTGATTCAAAATTCAAGCTAAATGGAAGACTTAGATTATTACTATCATCACACACAGATTTTATTATTAATTTGTTCATTTGAAATTTAATAATTCTAGGCAGGTCAAATAAATTATTTAAAATTGTATTCTGCCCTCAGACACAAATCCAACATATCTTCAGGCATTCAATTACTCATCATATATAGCTCCTTTAGAAGTCAAGATGATGTCTGGCAAATACCTACGGGGGAAAATAGGGTCATTGATCATCAACTATCAGATGCCAATTATTGATTATTTTAAGCCAAATTAGTTGTTTAAGTTATAATTATAATATAAAAACAATAGATAACAATATCCAAATTAAGCTTCTGATGTTATCGTGGGAAAAATAAGGGGCTGATCAATTTCTCAGTAACAGATTCATAAAAGGTCAACTCAGGGATCTGTGGAGACTACTGGTATTTAACATATTTTACCCCACAAGAAGGCAATCGCCTTTAAAGCACACATCTCTGCCCATCTCCACAGTAATATGTAACCTAATAAAGAGCCGCTGCTCCCCAGCTACCCATTGTCTGGGTAGAGTTGTTTATCTTTCTTTAGCAAGCTCTGCAGAAAGAAGAGCAGTTTTCTAAATCTTAGATGAACAGTCTGGACTTACAAAATAGCATTTTGGTTTTCTCACAGTAGCAATTTTAGGCGACACTAGTGCTTGGCTAGAAAGCTGAACACAAGTTATAAACAACCATTCACATAACAACCGGGTGGACATTATGATGGAGCCAACTTTTATGTTCAACATCTCCATTGTAAAACCAGTTTGGCACTTGGTTTTGTAAAAGTAGAAGGCAGTTTGTGCAGGGGGTGCTGATGTGGATTTCTTGCTGTGCTCAGCATCAAGCAGCAGGCTGAATTAGTTATATTCAAATGCCGGTTGTGATAAAGAAAAGAAGTTAAAAGGAGTACCCCCAAAAGACAGATTTGTCAAAGGAAAAGCAGATGGAGATCCAAATAGGAGAACTGCAGTAAAGGGAGTGCAAATCAGCCAGGGCGGCACTACTCATCCCTTCCACTGTCTCCTGGAAGTTCTCTCCCTGAAAACAAACAGTCAGGTGTTCAAGAAATGTTCGCTTCTCAAAAATATTTACAAAACGTTTAAGTTCATTTCAGTGATGTGCACTGTTTGAGGACACAGTGCTAGACCCATTTTAAATAGTTTGTTTTCTCTACATGGGTTAAGCTCTGCAGTTATTAATATAAATAACATAGAACTGCAGGCTAAGAACAGGCAATATGAGTGGATTCAAACACATAAAAATGCACTGTTTTAAAATTTTTTCTATATATAAAATACCAGCATTTGACTCATTCATATTTTCCCTATTAATACAATAGAGCATAAATATAAATATATATGTAATGTCCATTATCGTTTAAATTGTTTTCAACGCATTATAAATCCTAATCCACACAATTTATTAGAAGAATAAAATTATACTTACTATGCACCCCTGGTCATTTAATTTTTAACAGACTTCTATAAGTAAATCCACACACTTTTCTTTGTCTTATAAGAATTAGAATTATAACTAGGTCAATAGACCAATTCTTTGCTGAAATGTTGGAAAACTGAATTTGACTTTTTTTTTTTTTTTGCAGTACGCAGGCCTCTCACTGTTGTGGCCTCTCCCGTTGCAGAGCACAGGCTCTGGAGGCGCAGGCTCAGCAGCCATGGCTCACAGGCCCAGCCGCTCCGTGGCATATGGGATCTTCCCGGACCGGGGCACAAACCCGTGTCCCTTGCATCGGCAGGTGGACTCTCAACCACTGCACCACCAGGGAAGCCCCCCTGAATTTGACTTTTTATCTTCCCTAGCTTGGTGTGAAGTCATGCTCTCTGCTCTCCAGCCAGTTAAAAAGTAACTAAGATATACATCAATATTATAATTCAATGGGTATGTGGAATAAAAAATTAAAACAAGTAATTTGCTTTGAAGAAAATAAGAATAAAAGGGGATGAGGTGGAGACTTTGAGATAATAGAGAGATGGAGGTGGAGGGGGAAGGTGAGGGAAGCGACAGGAGCAGAGGGAGGGAAAGGGGAAAGTCAACATGAGGCTCTGTGGTTGACAAACAGGCACCTGAAAAGCTCTCCACTCAATGTTTTAGATGATTCCACACCAACACCATTCCTTCTTTTCTTCTACCCTCTGATTCATACTTCTGCTGCTCCTAGTGTCCTCCTGACCCACCTTTTTGGAGCCAGGTAGTTTTTGCTTTTACAGCATCTACAACACCTGGAGACTTCTAGTCTATCAAATGTTAGTCTGCTAGTATGGTTAGTCAGCCTTTTCAGACATCTCATAAGGAGCAATACTGACAAAATACGGTTAAGAAATGAGCAGAATGGCACAGACTGCAAATGGTGTTTAAGTTCAGAGATGAAAAGTTATGAAGTGCCCTCTGGGTAACAGGAAAGAGAGTAGTAGTAAGCAGCTGCTGCTACTTGGCCTCTGTGACAGGTCTACAGCAGAGCTGGAGAAACCAGCCTTGAATCTGATCAGGAAGAGGGAAGACATTGCAGCATTTTTCTCTTTCCACTCAGCTTCAGGGGCTCAGATCTGGTCCCGTATCCAGGTCCTGAAGCACTGAGATGGCAGGATAAATAAGGCATCTAGCCCAAAGATGGAGACATTTGTACTTTGCCTCCGCTGCTCCTGCCCCTGATTTCTGCACAATAATCCTAAGCCTAGGACAGGTGCTAAGAGGTCTCACTAATCAGCTGAGACAGGTGCTAAGAGGTCTCACTTGATAAAGTGTCCCTCATATGTAGTGAAAGCAGTCAAATCAAGCTTTAACCTCTACTGACAATCAGCCTTTGCAGGTGACTCCCAGACAGAAAAGAAAAGGAGAGTTCTGCCTCAGAAAGCCAAGGACAGGGGACGCGAAGGGTATGAGACCAGTAGGGTTAAGGAGGCACTGATTCACCAGCTTGCATATGGCTTGTCCACGGAAGATAGGCCCATTGCTATTCTTGCTTACTAAAAGGTTCCCCCAACAGAAGGGAGGAAATTCAGCCCTCACCCCAAGAATGACCTCTGTCACCATTTTCTGCTTGGTTCGTTTCCCTCTCACAGCTGTGAGGAAGGGTAAGCTGAGACCAGAGGACTTCTTTCTAACGCCTCTCCGCGACTCCTGCAGTGGGATTTCTTCCACGAGCCAATTTCCTAATTCTGATCCCATTTCTTCCCTCTCAAATGAATGTTCCAGCCCCTTACATTAATACCCTTCTCATCTATTCTAGAATACAGGGAAGTGGTTATCTATCCTTAACACTGGAAAACAGTGAATGTTTGGAGCTACAATGAATGTTTTCCTTTTTATTTGCTAGCATTCAGCACTTTTTGTCTTAGCACATTTCCAAAATAAGGTTGGTTTCTACCAGCTAATCTTCACATCTGCTGTGGTTCAGTCTGTAGCCATTACACGAACAAAAAGTTATTTACTGCTGAATGGATTTGTGCCACGACCCTGCTGGTTGTGCCTAAGAACCTCAATGAAATGAGAGAAACCAATTATTTGCCTTTTATCCAATAAAAGATTAGCGCTTCCATTTAGAGCTTTCATTCAAAAGTCAGCGAAACTTTTACAGTATAGAAAACACAGATTTTGGTAAAAACATTTTTTAAAAACCACACCTGTATGAAACAGAACCTGGAACTTATTAGAAGGCATCATGAATCATAGTAGTTCAATAACCAAGTGTTAAATTAAATAGTAATATTTAGTCACAAGGTTGGGAAATATCCAGTTTATTTATTATCATATACAGAAACCTCATAGTGTTCTTAGCAACTGTACCAAATACAGTTCAGTTTGCACATGGACAGCTCTGTCACAGGAGTGAGGTAGGAGAATACTGTTTTATCCCTTCCTCCCTTTCTCATCCTCTGTGAGGGACATTTCTTTGTACTCCAGGACTCCAGTATCCAAAGCCATTGGGTTCTCTCTTCCCTCTTAAAGAAGGAACTCTCTGAAAACATGGTGATTGTAGTCATGTGTGAGAGTTAATGTATGTCACTGTGTTATTTCAAATATGGAGCATATTTACATTTTAGGATATCTATAATTTCCAACCACGTTTCTTTTAAAAAACACACAAGCACTGGAAAACAAGTGAAGGAGGAGTGGGAGAGGAGGCTTCCTGGCCTATGAAAATCCCACTGTCCATGTGACAACCTGCTACAAACACAATAGCACCTAAAATGACATCTCAGAGACACTTGGATCTGATGGGCACCATGAAGTCAGTACAGCTGGTTGATTCAACCCTTCATTCTTGTCAGTGTCCTGGACAGTGAAATGCACAAATCTAGTTTTTAACACTGAGGTTGGAGACGGTGATGAAGCACTTTGAGGGCTAGGCAGGGAAATAGAAGCTGAGGTAGATTTCATTGCTTATGTGTTTTTGGTAGAATTACTGTTCCATGATCTAAGTTTGGCATTCCGTGACCTTGTCATCAAGGAACTGGAAGTTAGGAATTAAGTTATATTTCTTGTGACACACAATCTGGATTCTATTTCTTTCCTCAAGCCTGAAAATGACCCTGGCCAGTCCTATGATTATCGACTAGAATTAGCAGTGGAGGATGTTCTAGTGAAAACATAGCTCAGGTGGCAGGAGGATAACATTTATAAGTATCCTGGAGGGAGTTGCTAAAGTTTTAGGGGCAAAGTTTAATGTGGCTATTTCTTTCCGTTTTGAAACCTGAGGCCACAAAATAAACAATAATGTAGTTTTATTAAAACACTAAATACATGGTGATTTTCCACTGACATTTACCTAAACATGGGAAAGCGTATACCAAAGGGGTTCAGAGGCCCCTGCAGATCTGTGCTTTGTAAGCTGTAGCATCAGCAAACATTTGCAGCAGAAGTAAGGAGGTGAGCTAAATAGGGAGCTCTCAGGTCATGTGTATTTTGAGGCTAGCTAAATATGGAGTGGGTTTTTGCTTTGCATCTATTTCTTCAAATCCAGCTCTACCTTTGCAAATAAAAAGGAAGAAGCAATTTCAATGTTTTTCCATCCATCTGTCCAAGCATGTGACATTTTAGAATTTCCTATTAGAGGGTATCCCAAGGCAGGTATGTCAGGTTTTCTGCTTGCCTGAGGATCAGGGGAGGCCTGGGAGTGGTGCCAACCCAATGACTTGGGGTCCTAGGCCTGACTTTGATCATAGAGTACAGTTATGAAGCCAGAGGCTGGATGCCAACTGAGCAATAGTTCCAAAGTCAAAATCACTGAAGCCAGTGCTTTAAACAAGTCAAATCAATGAGTTAAGAGCTGAGGAATAGAGATATGGAATTGCTACAGGCAGATAAAGTATACTACACTGGGTGCCAGCTTAGGGATCAGGACAATGTGGACTTGAATACTGACTCCAGCACTGAACAGCTGTGTGGCCTTGAGCACATTACAGGATATAGCTAAGCTTCCATGTGTAACTGGGGGAAAGTATTACTGCCTACCTCACAGGACTGTTGTCACTATTGATAAAATGTTTGTAAAGCACTCAACACAGTTCCCGATAAGCAATTAAGTACTTAATAAATATTATCTATGATGATCATCATCCAACACAAAATAGAGTAAGAGCCAGCAAAGGACCTTGAAATGAGAGGGCCTCGAGCATCAGCCTCCAAATGCTTAGGATGTCCAAATGTGTTTCTAATGGCTCACCAGTTATATGGTAATTAGTTTACCATGGTCGACAAGAATCACAAGTGCAGAGAAACAGTGCCTCTGGGGTAGCATCACGGGTACCTAAGGCTCCCATACATGGAGAGTGTCTTCCTCCTACTCTTCCTGAAGGTCCTGGCATTCACATCACTTTCAGCAGGGTTTTCTTCAAAAGGTATATGATTTCATTGATTTGGGGTAGGATCGTAATTAAAGGAAGAGAGTAGCAAATACATGCAAGAGATACATGGTGGTTAGCAGATATACTGGCTTGATTCATTTGTTTGGTTAATTTACAGTAGTTCATTTATTTTATTCAACAAATTTCTCTGCCTATGTGCAAAACATGGAGGTAGGAGTTAAGTGTCTGTCATCATCACTTGGCAGAAAGCTGCCCTTTGAGGGCATGTTTGCGATGCATCAGCATTATGGTGAAAAGCAAAAGGTCTCCAGAATGTCATCCTAGGTTAAGAACTTGGTTTAAGGAAACATATGGATACTGGCTTTTCTTGAACTGTAGCCCTACAGGTGAAGTAAATGGGAGTCTATATTGATTAGGAGGCTCCTGGGCCCACTGTGATATTTGGCCATCCATTTTTTCATTTGGTGCTGCACCCAGTGAACAGATCCTGCACAGTGGTGGGCACTAACTGGCATCAAGTTGTATCCAAAATCTCACCTTCTGCATCAAAGCCCTTTACAAAGCTGCTCTAAGTTACATAATTCCCTTTGCTTCCTCCTGCACTATCCCCCGTACTTTCCTCTCCATGAACTCAATACTCTCTTTGTATAATCATTGCTACCCTTTAATTTATGAGATTGTCTCCCCATTTTTCTTAACTCAAGGCTGCCAAGCCCTCACCATTTTTCCATTTAAACTATTTATGAAACACCAGCAGACTTTTTCTAAGCCTTAGAGGGTGAAGGAGTGAAACGTTGAGAATGAATTGCCTGCCCTTTACCAGAAGAAGAGCCAAACTGAGTAGGTTTATGTCCTAGTTCTGTCTCAAACTGGCTGTATAATAATCTGAGGATCTGAGGCAAGTTACATAACATATGTGTGCCTTATTTTCCTCATCTGTAAAATGGAGATAATAAGAGACCTCTCTCATAGGCTGATAAGTGAGTCATCCCAATGCAATATGCTTAAAACAGTGTCTGATATATAACAAGCATTCGATTAATGCAGGCTATTTTCATACTTATTTTGTAATAGGTGGCTCCTGAAATGATGTGAACATTTATTACACTGTATGTAGATTTTCTAGGCAGAATCATAGTGTCTCACTATTTCAAAATTTTCCTTTCGGTAGAAACTTCCTCTATTCTTAGGGCAATAACGTATGCTTTAGCAGGGGCTGGTAATCCAACACAATTCTAATGTACTAACCTTTTATGTATATGGTAAAAGACATCAATGATTACTATAATGGTCAGTAAGGTTAAAACATGAATCACATTTCCTCATAATCGGTATCTTACAGCAGAAGGAAAAAAGCAGAATAGTTACTTTTGAATTTCAATGGGAGGATTTAAACCATGATAACATATTGGGATTCAAATTTTCACACTAAGCCCAACGCAGTAGATGAAACATCAGCAATAGTGGAAAGATATGGAGGGCAATTTTCTAAGATGTTTTTTCTTTTATAAGCTATCATTGTGTTTTTTCCCTGAAAATTTCAATACATTGTAAAGGTGTCAGATAATTCAAAGAAGTTGCTTCAAAACTCTCTGAGTTCTAAGCCTGATGCAACTTTTAGAAATGTTTTTATTGAATTAGAACATACATACAGAAAAGTGCACAAATCATAGGTAAATGATTTGATTAATTTTCACAAACTGAACACTCCCCTGTCCTCAGCTCCAGCTCATGAAACAGAACATGACTAGTACCTTAAAAGCCCCTGGGGCCCCTTTCATTTCCTGTACTCTGAAAATAATCACGACCTTGATTTCTGACACTGTCCATTAGTGTTACCTACTTTTGAACTTTTATAAATGGAACCAGAGGGTATTTATCTGGCTTCTCTTGCTCCACATGGTTTATGATATTCACCCATATCACTTAGCACCCAAGTTACTCACAGATTAAAGCAGTGATGTAGCTCTCCTGCCAAGAACACACAGATCATTTGGGATGTTTAGTGTGATCCCAGAGGGTCCACAGGGACCAAGAAGCATCTTTAAGGGAGACTGCATCTTTCTCCATGGGCGATATGAATAAATGTTAAATTTTGAAAAGTAGCAGAAAGTAGAAGACTTTTGATCAGATAAATCTGGGCTCCAATTCTTACTCTGTTACTCTGGTATGAACTCTGAGCTTCAAGCTATGTAACTGTTAAAATGAAAATGGAAAGGTCTATCAATTAATGCAAGGATCAGGGCAGCATTTATGAAACTCCTATGAGGTGCCTAAAATACAGTGCAGTAAAGGCCAGTTTCCTAGTTTCCCCTGTTAAAAGGGAAAAGACACCCAAAACGGTAGTCTACGGGTGTGAAGTGGGTATGTGAGGGGTCAGACAAACCTACTTTTTTGCCTTAATGATGGTGTTGGAGAGTCAGACTTATGAATGATTTCATGGCTAGGAGACTCAAGGCTTTCTGATCACCAGCTAGTGGAGCTGCCTCCGTCACCTCCCCCAAGGGGCGTGCTAAGTCACTGTATGGCCAGCTGCTCAGGGCTTGCCAAGGTTGGGGAGCCTGGCACAATGCTGTTGGCTTGCCATATCTTAGAGGTCACCCTTGCAATGGTTTTAGGGTTATGAACACTGGTATCTAAAAAAGAAAGATGAAATTGTAAGTGCACCCTTGGAAAGAGATCTGAAAGGCTGGTGAAAGGCTTGTCCCTCTACCATTTTTTGTTGGGCGCAAACATTATGTTCCAGTCACACACCAAATGTTGTTATGAAAAGAAATAGGGAGCATTAAGCTACAGGGGGCCCTTGGTCTCTCAGAAGTGTCCTCATCTTGTCAAAGCTTAACTGAGAGCTTTTGACTATAAGCCAAGGCTTGTCATCAGAAAAACAGGAAGGCTTTCTCCAACATTATTTAATTAAAATGTTAAAGAGATGCCCGTGTTGTCAGCTTAAATACAGGGGTTGTAGTATTACTTAATAAAGAAGCCAATGGTATTAATCAATCCATCTCTCCTTCTCTCTCACCCTTCCTCCCTCCCTCTTTCTCTGTAAGGGTGTGTAGAAGGGGAAGGGAAAAGTAGTCATAATGGCAAAATCCCAGACTAAGGGTTCTCCTTTCCAGAAATTTCTTTTAAAATAATTTAAACTGATTTTTGCTATAGCTTAGGGGAAAAAAACTAAGGTAAAGCAATGAACAGTAAACAGTTCATATGTCCCATAGTTGAGTATGCTAGAAGACAGTAGAGCTTTAAAATGTGTTATTTGATGTGAGAAGAAAAAATACTTAAGATTTACCTGATTTTCTTCCATTTTTAGTGCTGTTAATAGTAAGCAGATATTCAGATGACCTGAGGTTTGCTGTCCACCCAAACTAAACTAGTTATTTATAATCTAGTCAGAGCAGGATTAAGGAGACAATCTGGACTGTGGGCTCCATGAAATTAGCAGTAATAATAATAGTTAATCATAGTAATTAGAAGAGGAGAAGGAGGGGGAGGGCAAGAGCAGGAAGAAAAGTAGCAGCAGTATAAGAAGATCCACCAACAGTTACTGTGAATTAGTAAATACCAGACACTCTGGCAAATGAATTACATCATAGATTATCTCATGTAAAACCCACACCAACTCTATGAGGCAGATACTATTATGAATCCCCTTTAACAGCTAATGAAACTGATGTGTGCAGAGGTTAAAGAACTATGAGGGATGGCCCATGCATTCCCATTCCAGAGCCCATGCTCTTACTACTTTGCTGCCTCTACAGGCAAGACAGTTTTATTGGCTGTCATTGTTTTCTGATTGGAGCTTAACTGGCCAAGCAGTCAGTACTGAATTCATTTATTGATAAAATTTTATCTTAGATGTCCAAACAGTTGAACAAGGAGCCTTTGTGATCTGGGCCTTTGTGAAAGGCCCACCTTTCTAACTGTATCTTCCATTACACCCCTTCTTGCCTGTACCCACTGTCCCCATTGTTTCCTAGTACTAAAGAATTTCTTGCCTCTAAAAGCTGCACACTTTGGTATCTTAAGTCTTTTCACACAAGGATTCCTCTGCCTGAAATTCTTTATTCACTCTATATCTACTCATCCCTCAAGACCACAGTCTAATGTCATCTCCTCTGTGAAGTCCCCCTTGATTCCTTCAAGTAGAGTTAACTCTCTTCTACGTTTCCCAACAGTACTCTGTACATACCAGAAATATAGTCTTAGGGCATTTTTTATTTCAGTGTAATTTTTCTGTCTTTACATATTTGCCTTTGTCACAGTTCTTTTTGATAGGCAGGGACTGAACCATCATTTCTGTATTCTTACTCTATGTTATTGAATAGATTAATGCTTTTGTCCCCGTAGAACAGAGGTACACAGAGCTGTCACACATGACCATGCAGATTTTTAATTGCACAACTCCAGAGGGCACCATCCACAAAAATTACAAATATGAATGGCTCGTGAAATCATACAGTACATCCCCTGAACTGAACACAACTGCCTATTATTGATAATAAAATATTTAAAAATATGAATGCATATGGTACAAATGCACTAAAAGCTGTAGCACATGGCTATATATGAATAACCGAGATCAGAGTGACAGCATTTTGACCTTCAGTCCAAACCTTCTTTACCATTTGTAATCAGTTATATCCCAGTTTGAATAAAACACTGATACTATAAAGAGGGTAGTCAGTTCCTAACTGACCCAGGTCATACTCTAAATATCTAAATGAAATATGCTCCAGAAAAATCTTGGTGGATTCTGTTTCTAATACTATGTCTAAATTTGTTCAAGCATGGGCAGGCTAGTTTTATCATAAATAAATGGACACTTGACCCAGTCAAGAGATTAGATGCTAATGTTGGACACAAATTCCTAGTAGAGGAAGAGATATTCACAGATGTTATATTGCCATGGTGTAGTTCTTTGGGCTTCAGTGGGGTTAGCTACCTGCAGGAGTCCCTGGGCATAGTTGCAGGTGCAGGAGGTGAAGATTAGCCATACTTCAACAGCAAAACATCAAACCCCAAGAAGAGGTAAGACTGAATATCCTAAGCAAGGGAGAAATCAATTCTAACAGTGTGCAATGTATAAATGAAATTGGCTTTCCTGTTTTAACTTTGATTAGCCAGGCTGTCATCTTGAGGCCTGATGATTAGCAGGTTGTCTATTTTGCTGGAGTCTGTTCCTAATAGAGGTTCTGTCTGTGGGATGCCCTCCTGGAGCCTTTTAGGCCCTACCAGGCCAGCTGAAAGGCAAATGATTAGTGGCTGCTTTTAATTTCCCCTGGCTTCCCATTTGTTATCTTACTGCTTGCCATCTCTTAGATGCTTGTACTTGACGGATTCTGTGGAGATAAAGATAAGGATAATTTCTTGCCTATGATGCTTTTCTTTTGATCTTTTGTGGTTTCGTTTTTGCACTTTGGAGTGTGGTACTCCTACTGTGCAGCCAGATGTGCCCAGAGCCTATTTGAGATGCAGCCCCCAGCACACAGACCGAAGCAAGACTGTTCTGAGATGGCCAGGATCATTTGTGTCCTGGACCCAGGTACAAGATGGGGAGGGCAGGAGGGGATGGAGGGGGACAGGAAGTAGGTGTGATGCTTAAGGTAGGGAAGGTACTGGAAGAGGAGCTATAAGGGAGGTCCTGGAGTGGAGAGGTGGCCTGCTGCCTGCTCTATTTTGTGTTGGTTACATAGAAAACAAATTACAGCCACTGTATAAAATTCCACATTTGCCATGTAGGGCTACAAATAATGATAATTATGCTGCTACTTCCCCAGCAACTTGCATGTTGACCCTGAGCAGACCCCTGGAGCTATAGCTTATTTGAACTAAAAATCCCCTTTAGACCTTTTCGTCTCTGGTCTCTCGCATCTTTAGAATGACTGATTATGAGACAGTTATGTAGGCTGTGGTCATTTTGAAGCTGAGATAATATAATACAGCTGGGCTCCTGTCACACACAGATTCAGTCACAGCTGGTTTTGACTTGCAGCTCCAAAGGTATGAAAATATTCCACACCTACCTGGCTAGGACTTAGGAACATTTTGGTTCAGAACAAGTGTAACTGAATGACACAGCTAAGGGGCGGGGGATTCAACGCGATGAGCCATCATGCTCACCCGAACCTGGCTCCTGACTCCTTACTGGGAAGTAATGTCTTAATTTTGTAGGTGTGCCCTCCACTTTTCGACTGCATGCTTTCTCACAGATTTCACCTTAAGCACATTCACTCCATTTTCTTTTTACATATACTCTGTTATTTGCTTTGTACTCTAGGTCTTGTTTTGTTTTGTTTTGTTTTTCTGGGAGTTGGGGACAGGGCCAGCTTCATAGGATGCCACCTGTTCCTCTTTCAGAAGGATCCCATGTTTGATTTAATGCTCCATGACCTAAAGTCAACATGTGGAACGTCTTCACAATTTTTTAAAAAGGGACCCAGCAAGTTATTTACCCAGTGCTGAATGGGGGCATGTATTCCTCCACCCTATCCTACCTCAGAAGTGAACTCAAATTCATAGACCCCCATAAGGCACACTTTATGCTAGGCCCTATTAATAGGTATTTAATGGATGTTCAATTTTAGGGGCATGTTCTTAGTAGTGGCTAAGAATCCATACGCTGAAGCCAAATGCTTAGGTTCAAATTTCAGATACCACCATTACTGACATTTACTAGCTCTATGGTCTTGGACAGGTTACCTTCTTATGCCTTAGATTTTTCATCTGTAAAACAGAACAATAATAGTACCTATCTTATAAAGTTTCTGTGAGGATAAACTGAGTAAACACATATAAAAGTTCATACAACAGTTTTTGATAATGTAAGTGTTATGTATCAGCTGCTATTATGACTATGGTTGCTATTGCTTTGTTTGGAGATCTTTTTCTGTTGCATTTGATCCAGGTATTGAAGGGCAGCAATGTTCAGAAGGTTTCCTAAAGAAGTCACCCTGTGTCAGTAGGCTCCCAAGGATTTGGTCATTGACCTGAGAGAGCCTGCATATTTCCCCCAGAGCAAGTGAGCAGCATGAGGTCATCACCTCTGGAAGTTCCCACTGGCCCTAATTCAAGAAACTTGGCCACTCTCTTGGCCAGCTAGCTCTCCAGTATGGAGGGGGCTCCTCTCCGAGTGGTGAAAATGTCTGTGTCCTAGGAACAGCAACTCAGAGGCCTGCAGCTGCCCCCTCCCTCGCCCTTCCTCTGACCAGCCCCTGTGGGGAATTCATTATGGTTGGCCACAGCCACTGCTCTCCTCTCCAAACTGGTGGTTAGGAGGCTCCAGGGAGGGCCACTCTGCTTTCTCCACACTGATTACTATGATCTCCAAGAAGCTCAGAGCCTCAAGCAGATTTTGGGGGGGGCTGGTAAACCCACACAAGAGCCCAGTGAGGAGTGGGGTCAGCAAGCATCAGTGACTGTGTCAGATGGGGACATCCAGAGGTTAAAATCATGCTGGTGAGGGGGAGAAGTGAGACCCCAGGGCAGTTCTGCTGGTCAGTCTTTGTTAGGCCAAGGCCAGATTCCAATATCAAGAAGAAAGATGTTCCTGCCTGGGAAACAAGAATTCCTATTCTTGCTATGGAATCATGAGGCTCCGCATTTATACGGACCCTTCAGCATACTATTTATCCACTCCTCTCCCAGACTAGTATTAATATTCCAACAGCTTCACCAAGGCAGGCATGTATCTGCTTCCTCATGATGATTTCCACTTGACTATGTAGCCAGCTTTGTCCCCCATTCCTCTTTATTTCTTCTTCATCCTGTGTATTCCCTCTTTGGTTTCCATGGCAGTTGCTTGCTGACATTTCTCCTTCCCAATTAAGACAGTCCACTCAGCTTTCAATAATTCAGAGAAGGTGACCACAGAAATCAATGTTTTATAATAAAAGGGGAACACATTTATGAAGCCAAATTTACTCTAACAAGCTCATTTTTGTTTTAATGTTTTTATATCTTGGTAATTCTATTAAATTGGAAGTCTTCGAGGAGAGTTTTGCAAGGATAATTACACAGCACAGTTTGTTTTCTAGCCACAGCTATATGGAGAAATCAGAAATGATGGTGTAATGCAAGAGAGCTCCTGAGACTTTCTAAAAAGAAAAGGTACAGTAGTGATGACACCAGAAATAGAAGGGTGCAAGAGGCTAAGCAGAGTGAAGGTAGTGGATGATAGAGACACTGGATCCAGCAGAAAAGCACATACAAGGGAGGCAGGTTACCTCTGCCATCCACTCATCCCACAGATATGCCCTGGGCAGCTACTAAGTGACCGGCACTGTGCTGGACCCTGAGAGAGACAGCCGGGAACAGGCAGCCCAAGTCCCTGCCCTCACAAAGTTGCCAGTCTAGCTGGGAGGCAGTTAGTGGTTCTTACTGAAGTTTGAATGGAAAGGAGCAACAAGAGACTTTCTAGTCCAATCTTTCCATTTTATAAATAAGGAATTTTACCATGAGATATAGGATTTGCAGAAATCATTGTCAGCACTGAGACTTACACCCGGATCTTCTGATTTCTACTTTAATGCTCTTTACTCCTTCTGATCCAACTCAAGGAATAAAGCTGCCCGAAATTTCTCCATCAGTGCCCTGCCATGGGGTGTGAGCTTCTCACTGCTGCTGCTCCTTTCCAAGGGGAGATGCAGATTTTGACTGAATGAAAGCATGGTATTATCTGAAAGGGTGACTGGTCAGGGGGATGTCACAGAAAGAAAGAGGAGTTTATCTGGCCAGCACAGCTAGATCCTGAAACACAGAGTGGCTGGCGTGAAAGTACCAGGCTCCAGGCTCCAGGATGCAATGGAGAAAGAAGGCAAAAGAAGACCCTGAGGAGGAGGTGAGGAAGAAGAGAGGAACTGGGAAAGGGCCTAGTAGTTACCAAGCTCCTATGTGGGGTGAGTTTTGCCTGTTTTTGCCCAAGGAGGCTGCCATTTGGCAAGAAGCAAAGTTAAGACCCAAATCCAGGTTGGCTGGTTTCAAATATATATGTGGATATATATTTCAAATATCCACTCCACAGGCCTGATAAAATTTTCCAGCTTCATAGTTTCTTATGACTTTGTGCTTCATTAAAGCCTTACATTTTACTTTATTTTATATTAATTTATTTTTTAACTGCTGTCTAAATGTAATTAAGGATTCATAAACACTTCAAAATCAGTGAAGGTAGCTGAATAGAACCTATTATGAACTGCCATTTGAGGAGAATGAAATCTTCCTAAATTATTCTTTTTGTAGGCCTACACTTTCACAGGTTGGATTTTCTTCAAACAGGATATACTTGCTCTTTATTGGAAACTGGTAAATTTTCTTGCTTTATACCTGTAGTCTACTGCAGCACCATCCAATAGAACTTTCTGTAATAACAGATATGTTTCAAATTTGTGTTGTCCCAATATGGTAGCTGCTAGACACATATGACTATTGAGGACTTGAAATGTGGCTAGTATGACAAAGTAACAGCTTTAAATTTTCCTTAATTTTAATTTAAAATAGGCACATGATGGCTAATGGCTAACATATTGAACAGTGCAGGTCTAAAAAGTTCTGTAAATGTAAGTTGCTCACAGAGACCTATACTTATCTGCTAAGCAAGCTCAGAGTGTACTAGGGGAAATTGAAGAATGCTGGTACTCTGCTATGAAGACACAAATGTCAGAAGCGATCTAGGATAACAGCTTCAGTAACATCCAGACATCATTAGTGGACTTAAGGATTCATTAAGTTTTAGAATCCCTTCACTGATGAGCAGGATGCACTTGCCTGATATGGGTAGTTGTGTCACATTATTTTACTGGCAGAATGAACATTCTGGAAAATTTATATCCTTGTTTAGGAGGCTAGGAAGGAAAAAAAAGAACCTCTCAGCCTGAAGGACCATGACCATGCCAAACACAGCACTTCTGAAATCCTCTTTGGGCCCAGATCATACCAAGCATTGTCAGTGGGTGTGAGCGCAATCCAGCACCGCTCTGTGTCTTTTAGCCCAACCACATTAGAATCTGCTTAGAGCTTTGATTTTTTTCCTCCCCCAGATCTATTTGATCGCCTCCAAACTGTGCTAAGTCTCACAATATACCTTGCAAATTTGTCGTAAGACTGAAGCAAATTATAAAAAAGAATCTCTGAATGAAAAGCTATTATAGCCTAACTAGAAATGTGATTATCATTTTTTTTTCTTTTACTCTTTTTATATTTTCATTCTGTAAAGTAGGTACTAATCCCTAGGAAGATATTTTTTTCAGTTGGCATAAACTAAGTATTTGAATTTCTGTGATAATTTTCAGCTACATATATAACAAATATGTCTTCTAACTGCATAGCTTCTTCCTCTCAGAAGCTTAAGTTTTCACGCTCATTTCGCTTCATTCCCAGAGAGGCGAGGAAAGAGGGAACCCCCCCCACCAACACACACTTTCCATATTCCAGGTAAATATCAATTTCCCACTATGTGCCAGGCATTATTCTAAGAAATGCACATGTATTAGGTCATCTGATTCTCACGACAACCCTTATGAAATCACTATTATAGATGAGGAAACTGAGGTACAGAGAGGTTAAGGAGCTTGATGATTCAATAAATATCAATCAGATGTCAGATATACACACATCTAGCACTGTGCTAGGTGCCATAGGAAATATAGCTCTTACTCTCAAGAATGTCCAGTACAGGGAGGAGAGAAGACATGCATCTGACTTTCTAAGATCCAAAGAGATGACATGATAAATTCTATAAAATGTATTATGGCAATCTGTATGTGTATGGCTGATTCATTTTGTTGTGCAGTGGAGGCTAACACAACATTGTAAAGCAACCATACTCCAATAAAAATTAATAAAAAAAATTTTTAAAGTTATTATGGCAGACCAAGTATAATCAGAACTAAAACTGTTCTTAAATACAAGAGTGAAGTCTCTCTTGTCTTCTGTCTTCCCAGAGCTGTACAGGTCAGAAGAGTTAACTCTCTACTCCCGGGCAATGGGCACCCTAAATTTATATTTAAAACATTAGAATAATCTCATAAAATACTTTACTGCTCCTATGCATAAAGCAGCTATAGCCGTGATTCCCATTGAGGGCCCTGACTCATGGAGTACACAGCTCTCCTGTGAGACTGATGAAATCCAGACCTCCACCCATGTGGGTGTTGAAAGAGCCTCATTCACACATTACCACTTCTGCCCAGGAAATCAATTACAGCCAGGTGGTCTCCTACCCATTTCAGAAACCAGGAAAGTGGAATATATAAAGATGATCCTTTCACCAGATGACTCGGAAAGTTTCTGGAGGATAAAGGAATAGGATGCATATGTCCCATCACTCCAGTCCATTCCTTTCCCTCCTCCCCAACAGACCATAGTAAGTTCCCCTGTTTATATGGGGATCATCACAAGGAAGCAATTATAGTAAAAAGCTAAATCTGTATGTTGTCACTTTATTACTTTCAAAAATATTTCTCTATAAATAAACTGGGGGTGGGGAGACCAAAGTTACTATGCAGAAAAGGACAGATTATGAACCAAAAAAGGCCAAGAAGTAAATGGTGATTATATAATAGCATCCATAACTGGTTTTCCATGGGTCGTGGTGATCATTCTCCACAAAAAAGTAACTACTAACCAACCAAGGCCACTGACATTATTTTGTTCAAGGATACGGCTGGGAAGGCTCCCTTTCACATGTAGTGGCCACACAATTTTTCAAGAGTCAAATGAAGAGTTTGGAGAATAGCATCACTTGCCTACAGGGAAAACTCAGAGCCCTGGCACAGAGTAAATTGTGGGACTCTGCGGAAATGGTTTTCTAAAAATTCCCGACGTCTACAGAAATATGGAGCTTCTTTTAAACTGAGTTTAAATATATTTAGTTAGTTTGTAATATATTAGTAACTTTGTAATGATGTGCCTTCCTACTACGGATAATTGTGGACAGGATTCCCCACCAAAATCATCTTTTGTGTTGAATCAGCTGATGGCATTGCTAATAGCTTTGGAGGGTGGAAAGGTATCAGTCTCTGATATAACTATGTAAATACAGCAAATGGTTATGTGCATATTCAAGTATTTCTCAGTTTCCTCTGGTCTTCACACTGGGTGGCTGTCTTGGTGTTCTGGGGTTTTGGGTTTTTATTTGTTTTTGTTTTGGAGTGTTTTATCAAAATGTCATGCACAGCCCCCATTTTATCTAAGCATTAAAATCTGTTCACATTCTAATAGAAGGGATTTGAAGATTATCTGCCCTTTTGGCATAATCAACGTCTCTATTCCCCTCCACGCCTATAAACAATTGAGGTTTGACCCTATTCTCATTCACAAATAAAATGAAATAAAACGGTTTGGGGCGTTATTATAAATGAGCAGTGGACTGAGAAGGGAGTTGGCTCTCCTAACAAACTCTGGGTCCTTCAGGAGGGATGGAAGAGTGGGACCAATGAAGGGGGAGAGGAAGAGATAAATGGATGTGTGGATAGGCCTGACAGATGGATGAATTTCCTGATTAATGGATGCCTTACCTATACATCTGCACTTGAATTTTAATAGAAACTTTGTTCAGTTTCTCTTTATCCTTCTGTGAATTGAGAGATGAAGGCATGGTGCAGCTCTCACATCTTATGATCACATCTTTGTAAAGATTTTTTGTCCCCTTCTCCCCTCTTTACCTTTCCACAGCATGTACCTTGGTGAACTGATCCTTTAAATCTAGGCTCAAGTTTTTCTGATTTTCCCAGCATCTCAAATATGCTCCTACATGTCTTCTGAGGCAGTTATTATATTTTAAAATGTTTATTAGATAATCATATAGTCTTCTAGACTGCTGAGTTCCTCTGTTCTTCTCTATGGGGAGAGAAGGGACGCTTGCCTACTTTATCTGGAACTGGATGGAAACCTAGGAGGTACTTAATGACATTTGTTGGCATCAATTTTCCTTTTACTTTTAGGATGATCCTCCCTAAAGGATTTAGGTTCATATTCTTTTTTCCCACCTTCTTCCTCTTCTCTGCCTGTCTCTCTCAAACGAACAGTAAGAAGGGTGGGGAGGGGAGAAAAGAAAAGGAACATTGACAGAGAGACCAAAAGAAGAGAACTTGGTACAATAGGAAAAACCAACAAGGACTGAGCAGGCTGCCAACTCCCACTGTTTCTCAGAATTTCCCTCTGGGTTAGGCTGTCCCGATTTGGAGCTCTGGCATTCTATGGTTTTCCTTCCTCCTCAATGGTATCCAGAGTAGAATGTCACTTTTAACTAAGAAATACTGTAAACAGAGACTTGGAAGAGCAATTGAAAACAGCAAAATCTTGCCCCTGAAATTGTTTTTGTAATTATAATTTCTGCACTGGGAAAACATGGCCTTCTAATTCACATGCCCTCCTAGAGCGAAGGTCTGATGCACACTGATCTGCAATGTAAATCACAAGGAAGCCCTGCTGGATTTAAGAGAGCAGTTCTCTAACCACACTGTCAAATGCATTGAGTCCTTTTTTTTCCTTCTCAGATCTGGTTTAAAAGCTATTTAAGCAGGTAAGCATAGTCCTGACAGGTAAAGCAAATGGAAGGGAAGGTTACAGGATATACCAAAACTAAGGAGCTAGAGCAGATGTCTGTCTCTAAAAAGACTACAATGGTAGATGCATTCCTGAAACTTTTCTCTTTCACACATGCACATACACACAGTCTTTATTCTGACAATTATCTAATCTGAATAATTTTCCACCTCTGCTCTTTGATTCCTGAATATCTTTCTTAGGCAATATCAGTTGCAATCAAGACATAAAACTTTTCATTTTTATCTAGAAACAAAAGGAAAACAACAGCTATAATAGAAATTTTTGAGGTGGTAACGTTATGATCAGCATCTACTATTTTCTTTTTAATTTAATTTTTGTTTCAACATTTCAGAATCTCAGTCCTCGTATCTATATTTAATTGATTGGCAGTTTGGTTTTTGGAATCATTTTGCTTCATTACTTGCGACCTACAACTACTTCCCCCTCATTTCTGCCCCCATTTCCTTCTCCAGCCCCTCAGCCTCTTACTCTTCCTCCCCTAACTTGAACACCAAGAAAGACAGAGAGGACAGAGTTTTACAACATGGAAATTTGGTACACAAAGTTACAGTTTGATGCCCAAGAAGGAAAATCCTAAACCCTTGCCATCTTTAATCTACATGAATTCAAAAATTCCTTCCTGACCTCTTAAATCTTCTCCTAAGTTGGTTTCAAATAATATGCAAAAAAAATCTGATGAATTCATTGGAACAGTTTTACAAATTCTTGAATGATTGTGTCCCCTAGGGCTGGAAACACACATTTTAGGCAGCTTAAAGCTGT
This sequence comes from Lipotes vexillifer, assembly GCF_000442215.2. NCBI lineage: Eukaryota > Metazoa > Chordata > Mammalia > Artiodactyla > Lipotidae > Lipotes > Lipotes vexillifer. The sequence continues at coordinate 240,475 of NW_006798212.1, forward strand.
TAAATAAGCCCACTTTTCACTTTTTTTTTCTTCCTGTACTTATGCTGCCAGCAATAGAGACATGATGTGAACTGCAAGGCCTTTTGCTGACCACACAAGTCTCCTCTGTGCAGAGTGGCAGGCAGCCACTTCTAAGCATAACTATTATGTGCCTGTATCACTTCTGGCATCATCCCACTGATTCACCCCTACCCGCTCTTCAGTGGAGAGGAGACAGGCTAACTGAAAACTCACAGGGAAAAGGAAATCTTCTCATTCAATGGTAAATCCCAAGTTGCCTTTCCTCTGCCAAATAACAGTGGACTCCTAATCTTAAATTTCAACCTCAAAAAAGATCAGAAGGGACTAGGGCGAGGGAGAGGTTGGAAAACTGAGGCATGAGAATTGTTCATCGTGATTTGTAAAAATTAAACACAAAATATAAAATTAAAAATAAGGGGGGAAATGTCGACCAATTACGCTGTGGGGTAAAAAAACCTTTTCTCTATTTTCTCCATGTGAAGGACTAATAGAACTGAGAATGCTTATCATGGAAAAGAAAATTATAGGAAGGCTTGGGATGTGGGGACAAGGAACTTCAGTTGTCTTTGAATAGCTGAACTACTGCAACTGGAAAGAAGAAACAGGTTCCATGTGTGTGGCCCTAAGGAGAAGAACCAGGTCCAATGGGTGGGAGTTACAGGAAACTAGATTTTGAGAATGATAAGAATATTAGACAGTAAGACCTACCCAGTGATGGAATGGGGCATCTCAGTGGAAGATGGGATAGAGCTGAAAGCTTCTAAGTTTGTTCAAGAAACATCTGAATAAGCACCAGAGAATCCACCTGCAGCTAGTTCTTCCTTATATGAACGCAATGGTATGATGGAGGGGAGCACTGGACCAGGAGTCAGGAGTCCTTGCTTTGTCACTTAATGGCTAAAGGATACTGAGAAAATCAACTAACCCATTTGGACTTTAGTTTTCTCATCTTCAAAATGAGAGACTGAGATATGCTTTTCTCTACAGTCCTTCCAGTTCTCATAATATCCTATTATTATTTCTTTACATTTTTCCTACTAGTTGTTCACAAGTTGATGAGGTACTTATATATCATATAGACACAATTCGTGCATACTATTTGGATATACATTTCTCAAATTTCACTCTCACCATACAGAATGCTTGGAAGTATTATGTGTATGCATTGCAGTGAAAATCCCTCTTAACCAGAGGTGCTTGAGGATTTTGGTCAACCTCTGTTTCCTGAAATGGTACAGCTAAATTTGTTCAAGGAGAAGTTGTAAGTAATACAGAGGGGAAAAATGTGGTATACCCAGCTAGGATCAGAGCTTACTGGCTTTACTGACGATACATTCTGCTATGTGTTGTTCAATGTAGAATAGAGAAACATGAAAAAGATTCAGGCTATACTCAGCTCTTGCAGGAAGCAAGATAAGGGTTCAGTGAAGCACAGGAGTGTTCTGTTTCCCTAAGACTGAGGAACCGCAGATTGGATATTGGTAAAGGCTCTGCCACAACAGTCAAATGTCAATTATTGCTTTGTGCCCATACCTGAACTCTCACATTCATCTCATTCTTTGTACCCCACCCCCGCCCCACAACCAGAACAGACACCTGCGTCAAACCATTCAGAAAATACTTCATTAGAAGACATTATGATAAGATGGTATAGTTAAATTTAAAGGAAGGGTATTTGTGGCTCTATATTCTTTCTACCCTAGGAATTTGAATCACTAGAATCATGAGCAATACACCTCTGTGTTGAAAACTATTATGACATTCAATGGAGAAGGTGCACTGTTTATATCTCTTTCTATTCTGAAATCACCAAAAGGTATAGTCTCAAAACGGGCCTTATAAGAAAAGTACCAGCACACCAAAGACCATGGAATGATGCCAAGATATTAAAAGTTACCTTAGAAACTGAAGGATTAAAAAAGAAAGAGAGCAAGAGCGAGTGCTTATCAGTGGCGAATCCACTGTGGGATTTAAGAATCCCATAGAAAAAGAACTAAATAATATTTTAAATTCTGGTTCCTTGTGAAACATATTTTTCAAAACCTTGAAAACCTTTCTACCTATTTATCTTAAGATATATATTTCATAATTGTCTGCATAGTCCTCTTCTCCATGTTAATGGCCTCAATAAAAAAGGAAAAGATTCTGTGTGTAACAATCTCGACAACCTTATCCAATATTTTACACAAACAGTACAAAATTGGCTTCATTATTGTCTTTAGGAAAACGACAACTCACTTGTTCTTTCCTGACAAATATTTACTCCCTACCTTTTATGGACATTGCCTTATGAGCTGTGGTGGACTCAAAGATGAGATTAGCATGTTCCCTAGCCTCAAGTAATTTATCCTTAAGCTGGGAAGATCAGATGTGTAATAAAATTTAAAATAATATGCTAAGGG
>NW_006798212.1:245397-251947 GCF_000442215.2 Lipotes vexillifer
TTTTGGACCACCCTTAACTTCAGTGTGAAACCCTGAGTTCAGTCATGTTTAAAATACCAAGAAGAATCATTAGCCCTCAAGGAACAACTACTATAGTAATTCAGGTCATAGGTAATTACACAACAAAGTAGAAAGTGGTAAGTTACAAGCAAAAGGAGGTATAGCTATGAAGCACAGTCTTGCCTACTGGCTAAGAATAAGGTCTATGAATTAGAATTCCAGATGTAAAACCAACCACCAGACCTTGGATTAATTATTGTGCCCTCTCTAAGAATTTGTTCCTAAGTGAATTAGGAATAATAATAGTATCATCTCCACTATGGGGTTGTTTTGTGGATTGCATGAGATAATGTACATAACGAACGTTTCATATTATAGAATAAGGTTTAATATTTATCATTATCCTTGTGATTTTGTTCTTATTGGTAGGGTAGAAAAGAAAGCATCGCAAAATGAGATCAAAATGATACTTAATATACGAGAGATTTTATAAATGAGAGAGAGAGTAATCATGTCCAATGTAAGAATCAGGGAATTCTTCAAAAAATTTTGACATTTGAGGTAAAATATTAAAGGTAAGTAAGATATAAACACATGGAAATGGGTGGAAAATATTTTTCTTTAGAAGGAAGAGGATGCACTGAGAGGTAGAACCAAGAAAGCATCAGGTACCAATAAGGAATAAGAGGCTGCTCAGCTCGACGTTTGGGCAGGGTACGTGAAGAGAGAGGTCAAGGTGTACCACTACATCCATGCAACATAGGAACCTGACCCTGATTCTGTAGGAAATGTACAGAACTTCAGGAGTTCTGATGATGAATGTTATCATATAACCAAAATAGCATTAAGTCATAGATGTGATAAGGTTCCACCTCCTACTTGGGACAGAAAACATTATAAACAGAATGGCTTGATAAGCTAAAGTAAAGAAGCCAGTCATGACCCCATTTTCTTTAAAATTTATATTTACACTAAAGTTTAAACTGTTTAGATCTGCAACAGCTGTCCTAAGCTCAGTAGCAATAACTAAAACAGCTACAGTTCTTTTTTAAAATATTAGTTGCCCAATCATTTTAGGGATTTTAATAAAAATGCAAATACTTGAATACAAGTTTCTGCATTGGAAACATGAATTTTCATCTCCTGTCCCCTCCCCAAAATTTTTATTAAAATGATATAACAAACAAACACAAGTTATGTTTAAGTAGAAGGTCTGGGTCTACCTATGCAGACTAATGGTAATGACTCAGAATGGTCTGTTGTTTGCTGCTATTACTAGAAACATATAGGCCATGTGAAAATAAGCCCTTGCTAACAGAATACCTTGAGTATCAAACCCCTTATATTTGACCTTATATTCAGGGCTACTGTTTGAAATTCAGTTTTCCAACATTTATTTAGTAGCTGCTATATGTAAAGTACAGGGTTGGTGTATTTAAGCCCCTATTATTGGCTTAGTTTCTGCCCTAGTGATTGCCCCAGTTTAGGAGTCCAGAGCAGGTGTTACAAGAATAAAGGACTAATTTATTAAAAGCCTACTAATCTCCAGTTGTTGTTTTTGATATCCGTCCTATGAAATTCTAGATTTTTTAAAACAAGATCAGTGAAATTAAAAACTTGATTTGTGATAAAAGGGCATGACTGGGTTATCATGAAAACATACTTATGTGACCAAATACAGAAACACACACACACACACACACACACACACACACACACACAAACACATTTCCTCAGGGATGCTGGAGAAATAAAATGCTCTTCTATTACACTGACTTCTGAAATGAATAAACTGCTCTGAAGCTGACGTGAAATCATTCTCCAATAACAGACCCTACTTTGTTAATTTGTTGTTGTATTGTTATTGTGCACTGCATAGTAATGGTATGAAACCTTCAAGGGTTATTTCATCTTCCATGGATGAGGAGTTTATCTCCATGGAGCAATAACCGAGATCAAGCCAGTATTTTATTCTTGAATGTATTAGACAATATTAGCATTGAGACCAAATTTCAATTTACTCCAGGCAGTTACCAAAATCTGTTTTTATATTAGGCCTTATCTCTAAATCCATATTTTTTATAATGACCTCAATTCCACTTTCCTGCATCTTTTGGTAGTAGCAATGCCTGCTTAAATGCAATTAAAATTCATTGTAACACCTTATTTATACTAGAGCCCCACACAATATTTTCCATGAAAATAGTATTCACATTTTAAAACAATCAGAAAAAGGCCCCTCCAGCACAGAACCACTGGACAATATTCCCTGTCTTTACATTCAAAACATCTTGGCACATTGATAAGACAGTGAGGCTTGATCCTGCAAATGTCTCTTCTCTGGGCTTAACCATATGCACCAACATGCCCGGTGAAGTCATGGATGGTGAGCAAATAAACAAAGTGCCTCTGCCTCATAGAGATGTTGGCCTGCACCTGCAAATCTCAAATAACATCCTCTGATGAGGAAATCAAATCAGATCCACAAAAAGTGCCTTCTGCTTTTCAAAAGAAAGTTATCAATATGCCTATAACAATATTGCTCCTAAGGAGTATGATTCTCTTCTGTGTAGAAGAAGCAGGCTTAGATAAATGCCTGTGGGCTGAACCACTCTGTGTTTATAGAGTGGAGAGAATAAAAGAGAGAAATGGAGGTCCTTCACCCACAGTCTGCTCTGGTATTACTGTGGAGAATGGAGCTAAGTAGATTCTGCCATCAGTTGCCCTGGTCCTTTCCCTAGTCCTCCTATCCCATATCCTTGAAGAACAAATCCACAGGGTTGGTACAGCACCTGCTTGGCAAAGAACAAGGCCAGCCACCAATTTCTCATTTACGTAATCTTGTTGTTTCCTCCATCACAAATGCCTCTTGCATTCTCTACTGAATAACTCTCATTCTCCCTTCAATACACTGCCTAAACATCACCTTTTCTGAAAGGTTTTCCCTGAGTTCTCCCACAGAATTACTTACTGGTGGTATGATATAGCAGGAGAAAATAGTGTGTGTATGTGTGTGTGTGGGGGGTGTGTGCTCTTGAATCAAGGAGGCCTGGGTTTGAATACTGGCTTAGGCAATTACCAGCTCCATGATCTTGGGCACATTATTTAAAACTCAAAAATTCTGTTCCCTTATCTTTTCAAAGTCACTTTGGAATTTTAAGTCATTTGCATTTCCATTATGTAGTTTAGAATAAGTTTTCAATTTCTACAAAAATGCCTGCTACAATCTGATTTGGAATTGTGTTTTATCTATAGATAAATATGGGGAGAATTGACATCCTAACATATCAAGTCTTCCAACCCATAAACACAGTATGTCAATCTATTTATTTAGGCCTTCTTTAATCTCCTTTAATGATGTTTTATAGTTTTCAGTGTATTAGATCATCATATCTTTTTTGAATATTTATCTGTAAGTACCTCATATTGCTGATGTTATTCTAAATGCCTCTAATTTTTTATTTCAATTAACAAATATTCATTACTAATACATAAAAACACTATTGATTTTTGTCTATCGATCTTACATGTTGTAACCTTGTTAAACTCACTTCTTAGTTTAAGTAGTTTTTTTGTAGATTTCACTAGATTTTCTACTTAGATATTCACGCTGTCTGCAATTAAAAGAGCTTTTACTTCTTTTTTCCGATTTAGATGACATTTTTTTTCTTGCCATACTTTGCTGCCTAGAATTTCCAGTACGATATTGCATTGATCAGTACTGAACTAAATCCTCAAGGTGGACACTGCAGATCTCCAGAGTTCTCTGTTCATTTCTCTCTTCTCAGGATCTCTGTCCTGAGAACTCTAGCCATCTTGACCTCCTCATGCTCTCAGCTTCATATCCTCAACTCAGGGAGTATATCAGACTGCTCCTTGATTTCCCCTCCTGTACTGTGGCCTGGAAACTCTCCAAAGACAGTAAGTTGGGGCAATCAGAGGCCCAACTTGTTTTTTTTCTCATCTCTCAGGAATAACTGTCCTTCCTTGCCTGACATACAGTATCTTGAAAACTGTTATTATATACATTTTGTCCATTTTACTGGTTGCTTAGACAGGAGTATAAATCTGTTCTTTTTTACTTCATCTTGGCTTATATATTTATTTTAATGTATGCTAAAACATAACTGACAATCATACTGGTAATGGAAGAGTGATATAATTTTCTTTTAAAATATTTTAAGTAAAAAAAAGCCTATTGTTTTTAAAAGGCATTACATGTATAATAATGCTTATACAATTGATGATGTGCCAGAAAACCTGAAGGTAGTACTAAAATTGTTAGTTTATGAAGCAGTATAGCAGGGAGTAAATTAAAAGTAGAGGTGGGTGAGGGCTTACACTTAAAGGAGATCAGCCAGGAAGATACAGGTGACACTAAACAAGGAAGCAAAAAATCTGGATGCCTTGCAAGTAATTTGGGTTTATTTAGTGCAGGGGAAAGGGCCTGCACCCAGCAAGAGTCATTTTACTAATCACTGTACTAAAGAACACTATAACTTTAGCTCCTAAACTATGTTCAGAATACTATGATACAGTAAGTAATCATAATACATTTTAGGAACAATTCAATAAATATCTGTTCAAATTTCTTGCTTGAGGAGACAAGACTTAGCGATTTGCAGAACTTATTCACTAAGAACATCTTAATGGTGTTTCCTGAAAACTGAAGAACATATGTGATTGTTCATTTACTTTTTAGATGATTAAGAGTAAAGTACTTTGGTATTCTAGGGTCAACAAGGAACAATTTCACTGAATTTCAAAGGCTTAGAGTTGGAGCACCCCAAATGTGTTAGGCATGCAGTGATCTTTCAGATTTGTAGGTGGAAGGAGGGTGGGGAAGGAACAAACATGAACTTAATTAACACTAGCGACACTTTGCTTCCCAGATGTCACAAAAAATATCATGAGCTGAAAAGCAGGGCCCCTGAAGTCCCATAACAATAGATTTGGATTTGTATAACTATTTCTGGAATAGCAAGTGCCTCATTCAAATTGTGCATAAAATCACTGCAGAGTGATTCTTTAAATACTACAAAGCTGTTTAATAATATGTATTTATAATTTTACAGTTAAGAAAGTATCAATACTTGATCACATCTTATCTCAACTTTCATACTCAGATAAAACTAGAGAGAGAGAGAGTTACAAATATCCCTATATTATATATTATAGATGAGAAGGTTCTGGGAGAATGTGACCTCTCCAAAATTATACAGTTGTTAAGTGGCAAAACTTGAAAATGAACACATACCTTTCTCTCCCAAGCTCATGCTATTTACAACACACAGAAATAAGTTTGGGTCTCATTTCTAATTCCATTTTTGATCTCTAGTAGCATTAAAAACTTATCCTGAATCCACTGGCCAGCTTGAGAGATCACTAAATCTCCTAAAATGATTTCATATATAAGGACTTTTTTAATGAGTGAAAGACTCAAAATGGGTTAAAAAGTTCTACTTGCTCTACATAGTTCTGGAATGATCATTTAAGCTGGAGTTATAAATCTCTCAGCTCTCAACACTCCCAACAGTTCCTCCCATTCCAATGGCATGACAGGATTTTTGAAAATAAATCAGTAAACACCAGAAACCTAAGGGAGGACAGAGTGGTGTTTCAACCTCTATTTGAATCAGTGCTTTCCTACTGCCCACTTCTCTTTTGCTAAGGACAGTTTATTTTAAGCCCGGGGCTACGGCCCTAACAACATGATTTAACTCTGTAGTCTTACATCCATGTTTCCATCAGCTGGCTGAAACCAACTCTAGGGATTCAGCTGAAGGCTTCCAAATCTGAGACCTGAAAAAAAGTAAATATTTTCTAAAAAGAATGATTTTTACTAGAAATGTAAAGCCACAGATATGTATTATTTTCTCCTGACAGCAGTTCACTAACTTCCTAAACAGGGAAACAGCGAGTCGGTAACAATACAGGACTAAGTAAAAGGGTAGAGAGTTCTCTGTTCTCCCTAGAGAAAGTTGCAGCAGAATTATCATTCCAGCTATGTATTCTCACAAGCAAATATTTGACTTTCTTTTTTTTTCTTTTATTAGCACTTAGGTAGGCTGTTTTGCTTAGCTCACAGACATAGCTGATTCTGGGGAATGATTTACTTGGGTCACTGCCATCTTCTCCAATGTTCTCCCTCTTCTTAATTTCCGGGCAATTTCTTCTCCAACAACGTCCTGTCACCCATCAGTGGGCCCCCACCAACCTCTGGAACCTCATCTCCTACAACTGTTTCCTCTGCCCCTCTGCTCCATCCACATATCCTAGCTCTTCTTCAACACTACCAACCATGCTTCCACCACAGGGCCTTTATACCCAAAGGTGCAAAGAATGTCCTTCCCCCAGAGAGCCACATGGCTTGCTTCTTTACTTTACTTAGGTCTTTGCTCGAATGACACCTTATTAAAGACCACCCTATAAAAAATAGTGACCTTCCTGCTTCCAATACTATCCCCCTTATCCTGCTTCATTTTTTTTTATAGCCCCTGGTGACATCTGGAATGTTATACATTTATTTACTTGTTTGTTTTCTGCCTTT
>NW_006798212.1:252012-271915 GCF_000442215.2 Lipotes vexillifer
GTTTTCTGCCGTTCCCTACTTAGAATGTAACTTCCATGAGAGCAGGGATTTTGTCTGTCTTGTTTTCTTGATGATTTCCAGCAACTAGAGTAATGTCCAGAAAAAGGAAGTGCTCAGAGAATCTCTGCTGACTGACTGAGTGTATGAATGATGCGTGCTATCAAATTAACTTCCTAATTTTCCATTACAAGTTTATGACACTTGCCATCAAATTTTCGGTAGTATTTCTGGGCCCAATAGTAATGAGACTACTGCCATCCAGACACTTGGATAAGCAGTTACAAAGGGGACAGTGAGGTCTTCTCTACAGCCTTTTGATCTCAAGTATTAAGCCTGAACTACAAAAATATATTAGCATGCCTCAGCTCTCACTTATGACTCATAAATATTTTCTCTAAGTTTTTCACCAATTTTTCTCAGATTTTGATCAATTATTTTTAAAATTTTATTTATTTTTACACAGCAGGTTCTTTATTAGTTATCTATTTTATACATATTAGTGTATATATGCCAATCTCAATCTCCCAAGTCATCACACCACCACCCCCCACTTTCCCACCTTTGTGTCCATATGCTTGTTCTCTACATCTGCGTCTCTATTTCTGCCTTGCAAACGGGTTCATCTGTACCAGCTTTCTAGATGTGTTAATATACGATATTTGTGTTTCTCTTTCACTCTGTATGACAGTCTCTAAGTCCATCCACGTCTCTACAAATGACCCAATTTCATTCCTTTTTATGGCTGAGTAGGATTCCATTGTATATATGTACCATATTTCTTTATCCATTCATCTGTCGATGGGCACTTAGGTTGCTTCCATGACCTGGCTATTGTAAACAGTGCTGCAATGAATATTGGGGTACATGTGTCTTTTTGAATTATGGTTTTCTCTGGGTATATGCCCAGTAGTGGGATTTCTGGGTTGTATGGCAATTCTATTTTTAGTTTTTTAAGGAACCTCCATAGTGTTTTCCATAGTGGCTGTATCAATTTACATTCCCACCAACAGTCGAAGAGCTTTCCCATTTCTCCACACTCACTCCAGCATTTTTTTTAACATCTTTATTGGAGTATAATTGCTTTACAATGTTGTGTTAGCTTCTGCTGTATAAAAGTGAACAAGCTGTATGTACACATACATCCCCATATCCGCTCCCTCTTGCGTCTCCCTCCCACCCTCACTATCCCACCCCTCTAGGGGGTCACAAAGCACTGAGCTGATCTCTCTGTGCTATGCAGCTGCTTCCCACTAGCTATCTATTTTACATTTGGTAGTGTATATATGTCATGCCACTCTCTCACTTTATCCCAGCTTACCCTTCCCCCTCCCCAGGTCCTCAGGTCCGTTCTACATCTGCATCTTTGTCGCAGGTTCCTCTTTGTCAAAACTTTTTCTGCATCTATTGAGATGATCATATGGTTTTGTTCCTTCAATTTGGTAATATGGTTTATCACATTGATTGATTTGCATAAACTGAAGAATCCCTGCATTCCTGGGATAAACCCCACCTGATCATGCTGTATGATCTTTTTAATGTGCTGTTGGATTCTCTTTGCTAGTATTTTTTTGAGGATTTCTGCATCTATGTTCATCGGTGATATTGCTTGGCCTATAGTATTCTTTCTTTCTGACATCTTTGTCTGGTTTTGGTATCAGAGTGATGGTGGCCTCGCAGAATGAGTTGGGCAGTGTTCCTCCCTCTGCTATATTTTGAAAGAGTCTGAGAAGGATAGGTGTTAGCTCTTCTCTAAATATTTGATGGAATTCACCTGTGAAGCTATCTAGTCCTGAGCTTTTGTTTGTTGGAAGACTTTTATCACAGTCTCAATTTCAGTGCTTGTGATTGGTCTGTTTATATTTTCTGTATCTTCCTGGTTCAGTCTCAGAAGCTTGTGCTTTTCTAAGTATTTCTCCATTTCTTCCAGGCTGTCCATTTTATTGGCATATATTTGCTTGTAGTAATCTCTCATGATCCTTTGTATTTCTGCAGTGTCAGTTGTTGCTTCTCCTTTTTCATTTCTAATTCTATTGATTTGAGTCTTCACCCTTTTTTCCTTGACGAGTCTGGCTAAGGGTTTATCAATTTTGTTTCTCTTCTCAAAGAGCCAGCTTTTAGTTTTATTGATGTTTACTATTGTTTCCTTAATTTCTTTTTCATTTATTTCTGATCTTTATGATTTCTTTCCTTCTGCTAACTTTGGGGTTTCTTTTTTTGCTCCTCTTTCTCTAATTGCTTAAGGTGTAAGGTAAGGTTGTTTATTTGAGATGTTCCTTGTTTCTTGAGGTAGGATTGCATTGCTATAAACTTCCCTCTTAGAACTGCTTTTGCTGCATCCCATAGGTTTTGGGTCATCAGGCTTTCATTGTCATTTATTTCTAGGTATTTTTTGATTTCCTCTTTGATTTCTTCAGTAATCTCTTGGTTATTTAGTAGTGTATTGTTTACCCTCCATGTGTTTGTATTTTTTACAGATTTCTTCCTGTAACTGATATCTAGTCTTATAGTGTTGTGGTCAGAAAAGATACTTGATATGATTTCAGTTTTCTTAAATTTATCTAGGCTTGATTTGTGACCCAAGATATGATCTATTCTGGACAATGTTCCCTGAGCACTTGAGAAGAAAGTGTATCCCATTGTTTTGGATGGAATGTCCTATGAATATCAATTAAGTCCATGTTGCTTAATGTATCATTTAAAGCTTGGATTTCCTTACGTATTTTCATTTTCGTTCATCTATCCATTGGTGAAAGTGGGGGGTTAAAGTGTCCTACTATGATTGTGTTACTGTCAACTTCCCATTTAATGGCTGTTAGCATTTGCCGCATGTATTGAGGTGCTCCTATGTTGGGTGCATAAATATTTACAATTGTTATATATTCTTCTTGGATCAATCCCTTGATCATTATGTACTGTCCTTCTTTGTCTCTAGTAATATTCATTATTTTAAAGTCTATTTTGTCTGATATGAGAATTGCTACTCCAGCTTTGATTTCCAGTTGCATGGAATATCTTTTTCCCTCCCTTCACTTTCAGTCTGTATGTGTCTCTAGGTCTGAAGTGGGTCTCTTGTAGACAGCATATATATGGGTCTTGTTTTTGTATCCATTCAGCCAGTCTATGTCTTTTGGTTGGAGCATTTAATCCATTTGCATTTAAGGTAATTATCAATATGTATGTTCTATTACCATTTTCTTAATTGTTTTGGGTTTGTTATTGTAGGTCATTTCCTCCTCTTGTGTTTCCTGCCTAGAGAAGTTCTTTTAGCATTTGTTGTAAAGCTGGTTTCGTGGTGCTGAATTCTCTTAGCGTTTGCTTGCCTGTAAAGTTTTAATTTCTCCGTCGAATCTGGATGAGATCCTTGCCGGGTAGAGTAATCTTGGTTGTAAGTTTTTCTCTTTCATCACTTTAAATATGTCCTGCCACTCCCTTCTGTCTTGCAGAGTTTCTGCTGAAAGATCAGCTAGCTGTTAACCTTATGGGGATTCCCTTGTGTGTTATTTGTTTTTCTCTTGCTGCTTTTAATATTTTTTCTTTGTATTTAATTTTTGATAGTTTGATTAATATGTGTCTTGGCATGTTTCTCCTTGGATTTATCCTGTATGGGACTCTCCACACTTCCTGGACTTGACTATTTCCTTTCGCGTATTAGGAAGGTTTTCAACTATCATCTCTTCAAATATTTTCTCAGTCCCTTTCTTTTTCTCTTCTTCTTTGGGACCCCTATAATTCAAATGTTAGTGCATTTAATTTTGTCCCTGAGGTCTCTGAGACTGCCCTCAACTCTTTTCATTCTTTTTTCTTTATTCTGATCTATCGTGATTATTTCCACTATTTTATCTTCCAGGTCACTTACCCGTTCTTCTGCCTCAGTTATTCTGCTATTGATTCCTTCTAGAGAATTTTTAATTTCATTTATTGTGTTGTTCATCATTGTTTGTTTGCTCTTTAGTTCTTCTAGGTCCTGTTAAATGTTTCTTGCATTTTCTCCATTCTATTTCCAAGATTTTGTATCATCTTTACTATCATTACTCTGAATTCTTTTTCAGGTAGACTGACTATTTCCTCCACATCTGTTTGGTCTGGTGGGTTTTTGCCTTGCTCTTTCATCTGCTGTGTTTTTTTGCTGTCTTCTCATTTTGCTTAACTTACTCTGTTTGGTGTCTCCTTTTCGCAGCCTGCAGGTTCGTACTTCCTGCTCTTTTTGGTGTCTGCCCCCAGTGTCTAAGGTTGGTTTAGTGGGTTGTGTAGGCTTCCTGGTGGAGGGGACTACTGCCTGTGTTCTGGTGGATGAGGATGGAACTTGTCTTTCTGGTGGGAAGGACCACGTCTGGTGGTGTGTTTTGGGGTGTCTGTGACCTTATTATGATTTTAGGCAACCTCTCTGCTAATGGATGGGGTTGAGTTCCTGTCTTGCTATTTGTTTGGCATAGGCTGTCCAGCACTGTAGCTTGCTGGAGTGGAGCTGGTCTTAGCATTGAGATGGTGATCTCTGGGACAACTTTCGCCATTTGATATTACGTGGAGCCGGGAGGTCTCTGGTGAACCAGTGTCCTGAATTCAGCTCTCTTACCTCAGAGGCACAGGCCTGACACCCGGCTGGAGCACCAAGAACTTGTCAGTCACACACCATGTGTTCCTTTAAGAGAACAACTAAGTAACATCCTGAATGTATGTGGTACAACTTTATTTTTGAGCTGAGAGTTGCGGAAAAGGGCATTTTTGCCTTCCCCTGATGGCTGGAGGTTACGATTTTTGTTTTTGGAAACCCCACCACCTCGTTATTTCTCTTATTGTTTTTGCAAGAAAAGTATAAAGAAAGTTTGAGTGGAGGTGAGATTTGTGATCGGGAAAGCCCTCCGGCATTTGTTGTTTGTAGATTTTCTGATAATGCCCATTCTAAAAGGCGTGAGGTGATACCTCATTGTAGTTCTGATGTGCATTTCTCTAATAATTAGTGATGTTGAGCAGCTTTTCATGTGCCTCTTGGCCATCTGTATGTCTTCTTTGGAGAAATGTCTATTTAGGTCTTCTGTCCATTTGGGGATTGGGTTGTTTTTTTTAACTATTGAGCTACATGAGCTGTTTCTGTATTTTGGAGATTAATCCTTTGTCCGTAAATTTGTTTGCAAATATTTTCTCCCATTCTGAGAGTTGTCTTTTCATCTTGTTTATAGTTTCCTTTGCTGTGCAAAAGCTTTCAAGTTTCATTAGGTCCCATTTGTTTATTTTTGTTTTTATTTGCATTAATATAGGAGATGGGTCAAAAAGGATCTTGCTGTGATTTATGTCAAAGAGTGTTCTTCCTATGTTTTCCTGTAAGAGTTTCATAGTGTCTAGTCTTACACTTAGATCTTTAATCCATTTTGAGTTTATTTTTGTGTATGGTGTTAGGGAGTGTTCTAATTTCATTCTTTTACATGTAGCTGTCCAGTTCTCCAAGGACCACTTACTGAAGAGACTGTCTTTTCCCTGTTGTATATCCTTGCCTCTTTTGTCATAGATTAGTTGACCATAGGTGCGTGGGTTTATCTCTGGGCTTTCTATCCTGTTCCATTGATCTATATTTCTGTTTTTGTGCCAGCATCATATTGTCTTGATTACTGTAGCATTGTAGTATAGTCTGAAGTCAGGGTGTCTGATTCCTCCACCTCCATTTTTTTCCCTCAAGATTTCTTTGGCTATTTGGGGTCTTGTGCGTCTCCATAAAAATTTTAAGAATTTTTACTCTAGTTTTGTAAAAAATGCCATTGGTAATTTGATAGGGATTACAGTGAATCTGTAGATCCCTGTGGGTAGTCATTTTCACAATATTGATAATTCCAATCCATGAACATGGTATATCTCTCCATCTGTTAGTGTCAACTTTAATTTCTTTCATCCGTGTTTTATAGTTTTATGAGTACAGGTCTTTTACATCCTTAGGTAGGTTTATTCCTAGGTATTTTATTATTTTTGTTGCAGTGGTGAATGGGATTGTTTCCCTAATTTCTCTTTCTGATCTTTCATTGTTAGTGTATAGGAATGCAAGAGATTTCTGTGCATTAATTTTGTATCCTGACACTTTACCAAATACATTGATTAGCTCTAGTACTTTTCTGGTGGCATCTTTAGGATTATCTACATATAGTATCACGTCATATGCAAACAGTGACAGTTTTACTTCTTTTCCAATTTGTGTTTTTTTTAATTTCTTTTTCTTCTCTGATTGCCGTGGCTAGGACTTCCAAAACTATGTTGAATAATAATGGTGAGAGTGGACATCCTTGTCTTGTTCCTGATCTTAAAGGAAATGCTTTCATTTTTTTACCATTGAGAATGATGTTTGCTGTGGGTTTGGCATATATAGCCCTTATCATTTTGAGGTTCCCTCTATGCCCACTTTCTGGAGAGGTTTTTTTTTTTTTTTTTTTTTGCGGTATGTGGGCCTCTCACTGTTGTGGCCTCTCCCGTTGTGGAGCACAGGCTCCAGACGTGCAGGTTCAGCGGCCATGGCTCAAGGGCCCAGCTGCTCCGTGGCATGTGGGATCTTCCCAGACTGGGGCACGAACCCGTGTCCCCTGCATTGGCAGGCGGACTCTCAAACACTGCGCCACCAGGGAAGCCCTCTGGAGAGTTTTTATCATAAATCGGTGTTGAATATTGTTGAAAGCTTTTTCTGCTTCTATTGAGATGATCATATGTTTTTTATTCTTCGATTTGTTAACATGGTGTATCACATTGATTGATTTGTGTATTCTGAAGAATCCTTGCATCCCTGGGATAAATCCCACTTGTTCATGGTGTATGATCCTTTTAATATGTTGTTGGATTCTGTTTGCTAGTGTTTTGTTGAGGATTTTTGCATCTATATTCATCAGTGATATTAGTCTGTAATTTTCTTTTTTTGTAGTATCTTTGTCTGGTTTTGGTATCAGGTTGATGGTGGCCTTGTAGAATGAGATTGGGAGTGTTCCTTCCTCTGCAATTTTTTGGAAGAGTTTGAGAAGGATGAGTGTTAGGTCTTCTCTAAATGTGTGATAGAATTCACCTGTGAAGCCATCTTGTCCTGGACTTTTGTTTGTTGGAATTTTTTTTTTTTTTTTTTGTGGTATGCAGGTGTCTCACTGTTGTGGCCTCTCCCGTTGTGGAGCACAGGCTCCGGATGTGCAGGCTCAGCGGCCATGGCTCAGAGGCCCAGCAGCTCTGCGGCATGCGGGATCCTCCCGGACTGGGGCATGAATCCGTGTCCCCTGAATTGGCAGGCGGACTCTCAACCACTGCGCCACCAGGGAAGCCCTGTTGGAAGATTTTTAATCACTGTTTCAATTTCATTACTTATGATTGGTCTGTCCATATTTTCTATTTCTTCCTGATTCTGTCTTGGAAGCTCATACCTTTCTAAGAATTTCTCCATTTCTTCCAGGTTGTCCATTTTATTCACATAGAGTTGCTTGTAGTAGTCTCTTAGGATGCTTTGTATTTCTGTGGTGTCCATTGCAAGTCCTCCTTTTTCATTTGTAATTTTATTTATTTGAGTCCTCTCGCTCTTTTTCTTGATGAGTCTGGTTTATCAATTTTGTTTATCTTCTCAAAGAACCAGCTTTTAGTTTTATTGATCTTTGTTATTGTTTACTTTGTTTCTATTTCATTTATTTCTGCTCTGTTCTTTATGATTTCTTTCCTTCTACTAACTTTGGGTTTTGTTTGTTCTTCTTTCTCTAGTTCCTTTAGGTATAAGTTTAGATTGTTTGAGATTTTTCTTGTTTCTTGAGGTAGAATTGTTTTGCTATAAACTTCCCTCTTATAACTGCTTTTGCTGCATCCCATAGGTTTTGGATCATCATGTTTTCATTGTCATTTGTCTCTAGGTATTTACTGATTTCCTCTTTGATTTCTTCAGTGATCTCTTGGTTAGTTAGTAACGTATTGTTTAGCCTTCATATGTTTGTGCTTTTTACGTTTTTTTCCCCTGTAATTGATTACTAATCTCATAGCAGTGTGGTTGGAAAAGATGCTTGATATAATTTCAATTTTCTATAATTTACCAAGGCTTGTTTTGTGACCCAAGATGTGATCTATCATGGAGAACGTTCCATGTGCACTTGAGAAGAAAGCGTAATCTGCTGGAATGTCCTATAAATATCAATTAAATCTATCTAATGTATTCTGTCATTTAAAGCTTGTGTTTCCTTATTAATTGTCTCTCTGGATGATCTTTCCACTGGTGTGATGTGTTAATGTCCCCCACTATTATTGTGTTACTATTGATTTCCTCTTTTATAGCTGTTAGCATCTGCCTTATGTATTGAGGTGCTCCTATGCTGGGTACATATATATTTATAATTGTTATATCTTCTTCTTGGATTGATCCCTTGATCATTATGTAGTGTCCTTCCTTGTCTCTTGTAACATTCTTTATTTTAAAGTTTATTTTATCTGATATGAGTATTGCTACTCCAGCTTTTTTTTGATTTCCATTTGCATGGAATATCTTTTTCCATCCCCTCACTTTCAGTCTGTATATGTCCCTAGGTCTGAAGTGGGTCTCTTGTAGACAGCATATAAATTGCTCTTGTTTTTGTATCCATTCAGCAAGACTGTGTCTTTTGGTTGGAGCATTTAATCCATTCACATTTAGGTAGCTATCAATATGTATGTTCCTATTACCATTTTCTTAATTGTTTTGCATTTGTTTTTGTAGGTCCTTTTCTTCTCTTGTGTTTCCCACTCAGAGAAGATCCTTTAGCATTTGTTGTAGAGGTCGTTTGGTGGTGCTGAATTCTCTTAGCTTTTGCTTGTCTGTAAAGCTTTTGATTTATCCATCAAATCTGAATGAGATCCTTGCCAGGTAGAGTAATCTTAGTTGTAGGTTCTTCTCTTTCATCACTTTAACTATATCGTGCCACTCACTTCTGGCTTGTAGAGTGTCTGCTGAGAAATCAGCTGTCAACATTATGGGAGTTCCCTTGTATGTTATTTGTTTTTCCCTTGTTGTTTGTAATAATTTTTCTTTGTCTTTAATTTGTGTCAATTTGATTACTATGTGTCTTGGCATGTTTCTCCTTGGGTTTATCCTGCCTGGGACTCTCTGCACTTCCTGGACTTGGGTGGCTATTTCGTTTCCCATGTTAGGGAAGTTTTCGACTATAATCTCTTCAAATATTTTCTTGGGTCCTTCCTCTTTCTCTTCTCCTTCTGGAACCCCTATAATGCAAATGTTGTTGTGTTTAATGTTGTTGCAGAGGTCTCTTAGGCTGTCTTCATTTCTTTTCATTCTTTTTTCTTGATTTCTTGATTTTTTGATTCTTTTTTCTTGATTTCTTGATTTTTTTGTGATCCACAGCAGTGAATTCACCATTCTATCTTCCAGGTCACTTATCCGTTCTTCTGCCTCAGTTATTCTGCTATTGATTCCTTCTAGTGTATTTTTCATTTCAGTTATTGTATTGTTCATCTCTGTTTCTTTGTTCTTTAATTCTTCTAGCTGTTTGTTCTTTAATTCTTCTAGATCTTTGTTAAACATTTCTTGCATCGTATTGATCTTTGCCTCCATTCTTTTTCCAATGTCCTGAATCATCTTCACTAACATTATTCTGAATTATTTTTCTGGAAGGTTGCCTATCTGCACTTCATTTAGTTGTGTTTGGAGTTTTATGTTGTTCTTTCATCTGGTACATAGTCCTCTGCCTTTTCATTTTGTCTGTCTTTCTGTGACAGTGTTTTTTGTTCCACAGGCTGCAGGATTGTAGTTCTTCTTGCTTCTGCTGTCTGCTCTCTGGTGGATGAGGCTATCTAAGAGGCTTCTGCAAGCTTCCTGATGGGAGGGACTGGTGATGGGTAGAGCTGGGTGTTGCTCTGGTGGGCAGAGCTCAGTAAAACTTTGGTTGTCTGCTGGTGGGTGGGGCTGAGTTCTCTCCCTATTGGTTGTCTGGCCTGAGGGAACCCAGCACTGGAGCCTATGGCTCTTTGGTGGGGTTAATGGCAGACTCCAGGACAGGTAATGCCAAGGAGCACTTCTCAGAACTTCTGCTGCCAGTGTCTTTGTCCCCATGGTGAGCCACAACCACCCTCTGCCTCTGCAAGAGAACGTCCAACACTAGCAGGTAGGTCTGGTTCAGTCTCCTATGGGGTCACTGCTCCTTCCCTCTGGGTCCTGATGCGCACACTATTTTGTGTGTGCCCTCCAAGAGTGGAGTCTCTGTTTCCCCCAGTCCTGTCAAAGTCCTGCAATCAAATCCCACTAGTCTTCAAAGTATGATTCTCTGGGAATTCTTCCTCCTGTTGCCAGACCCCCAGATTGGGAAGCCTGATGTGGGGCTCAGAACCTTCACTCCAGTGGGTGGACTTCTGTGGTATAAGTGTTCTCCAGTTTGTGAGTCACCCACCCAGCTGTTATGGGATTTCATTATATTGTGATTGCATCCCTCCTACCATCTCACTGCGGCTTCTTCTTTGTCTTTGGATGTGGGGTATCTTTTCTGGTGAGTTGCAGCGTCTTCCTGTTGATGACTGTTCAGCAGTTAGTTGCAATTCCGGTGCTCTTGCAAGAGGGAGTGAGTGCACATCCTTCTACTCTCAATTATTTTTCATTATGACATGCATGTCACAATAATGTGGACTATTATAAACAATAAATATTTACTCATTAAATCTTACTCTATTAACTACAACTTAATCTAACTGGAGTAAGCCCTGTAAATTTGAATACAGCATACTTTAAACTCATGAACTTTTAAAGTCTTAAGGAACAATCAAAGGTCACTAAACCCAATCTCCCACCTCACTTAGGAAGTCCTCCCAATAAGAATAATATAAACCACAAAAGTGACAACTTCCATGTATAGAGTTCTTATCTTACTGTTATCGAATTATCTTAGGTTACAGTAAGTGTTTATTTGAATTTGTTGAGTTGTGACTTCCACCATCTCCTTCCAGTAACAAAGCTTAATAGACAGAAAACAGTCATTGGAGTGGCAACACTGTGTAAATGACTGCATACTTGTGCATACAGCTCAATGGTGCCTATGTTTGGGGTATTATATTGTGCATATGTGCAGGTCTGCTCTGTGATTCAGGACCCATCTCAAATAAAGCCTTAATCTACTCCACATTCCTTTATCCAAGAAGCTTGATTATTTTGTGGGAACCCTGGGACCTAACCTGGCAGACGAAGGCTTTTAAGCCTGTGGACAAGCATGTCTTTCTCACGCATATCACTCTTTAAGAATAAATGACCCCATAGCCACAGCTAGATTCCAGAGGGAGAGCTCTGTTCTTGATTTAAAGCTTAAGTGGACTTAGAAAACCATCTTGAGTTTCATCCTAAAGGGGGAAAAAAACACAGCTTGAGTGGTAAAAGAAAAGCTGCCATCTCCCCTTTTTATGCCACCCAGGGCACATTTCCAAGTTCCTTCTGGTTACTTTTAACCAGAGCAGCAACTACAGCAGACAATTAGGTGAAAGCCTTGAGCTTAAAAATATGCAGTCAGGGCCAGGACCAATTTCCTACACAGACTCAATGCTCAGACTCAGTGTTTTAGCTGCCTGCTTTTCCAGTGGTGCCCTTCCCTGCCTGACATGTCCAAAGCTGGGGTAGGAACCTGAGAGGTTCTTCAATCTCACAAGCATTTTTTGATCTCCACTCAAGGTTACATTAATATGCACAAACCAATTAAAACTCAGTTATCATGTAAACAAGGGGGCAGTGTTTGTTGGCACTGCAGCATGCTGTAGTGCTATTAGCTAAGGAAAAGTAGAATTACCAAAGATGTCTTGTTAGGTGCATTAATTCCATTTACACTCATTCTTCACATAAGTAAGCTAATTAGAAACAGACTTTAGCCTCAGCACTTCTCATTCAAAACCTAACACATTGGAAGAATGATAATAAAGGGGAAGAGAGGTGAGCTTCCTGCCAAAGTTGTGCACAGATTTAGGGCAAAGTCAGGGATGTTTTACTGAGCTCCTCGTTCCAAGACTGTAACTGATTCAGTCATCACTGCATCAGGCTGTTACTTGTACAATATGAGAACCAGAAATGTATTAAGTGTCTGAAAACATAAATTATGGCTGTTAGTATGTTTTCCTATGTTGTCTCTCCACATAATGGCTAGGCACAGAAACATGTACCACAGATCTATTCTCGACTTCTGTTTTTATTTACCCTTCAGTCTTTTCATTTTAAAATAATATTTTCATT
The DNA here is from genome assembly GCF_000442215.2 of Lipotes vexillifer. Lineage (NCBI taxonomy): Eukaryota > Metazoa > Chordata > Mammalia > Artiodactyla > Lipotidae > Lipotes > Lipotes vexillifer. Next base: position 264,194 of record NW_006798212.1, read on the forward strand.
ATAGAAAAATTTGACAATGTAGAAAAAAATAGGGGATAATAAAAATCACCTATAATTACACCATCCAAAGATACTAGTGTTATTTTGCTTTGTTGCATTTCCTTATACAATCCTGTCTCCACACTCACAATTATACATATGTCCATGCACTATTTTTTTCCCCAAAATTAGGTATATTATATATTTAGTTTCAAATCCCGTTTTGTCCAAGGAATATAATAAACATTTTCCCATATAATTAAGATGAAAATACAATTTAAAGATTGTGTTATATTCTATTGTATGAATGTGCATTATTTGCTTAAGTAAATTGCTCGAAATTTAAATTTTCACTATTTTTTTTTTTTCTTTGCGGTACGCGGGCCTCTCACTGCTGTGGCCTCTCCCGCTGCGGAGCACAGGCTCCAGACGCACAGGCTCAGCGGCCATGGCTCACGGACCCAGCCGCTCCGCGGCACGTGGGATCCTCCCAGACCGGGGCACGAACCCGTGTCCCCTGCATCAGCAGGCGGACTCTCAACCACTGTGCCACCAGGGAAGACCCTAACTTTTCACTATTATAAATAATGCTACATTGAATATCTTTCTGTATATATCTTGGCACACATACAAGATTAGTTCCTTATAGCCTATGCTTTTAAAGCACAGAAAAATATATGCTCATATATCAGGTTAATGCTCATGAGTGTTAGCTCAAGGAAAGTAAAAAAACAAGAATAATGTGGTCAAGGGTTGGACTGTTCCAAAAGACATCCAGATTTTCCTATGGTGACCCTTTCTCCCTGTGGCCTCAGACTTGGGTAGACTGCATTATGAAATTGAGGGCAAGAAGAATTTGCCAGTGTGGATTGGGGTAGGATCAGAAATTAAACTCATGACCTAGACTATTCAGATCTGATGCTCTTGCAACAGCTAAAGACTGAAATCGGGCAACATAAAAAAAGGCTGTGCAACATGGAGGAGGAGCCAGGGTTCTGAGCATGGCATTCACATCCATAACTAAATATGCATTCTCAATACACTTTGCCCTTGCATGTGTCTACATTCCACGTCCTCTAATCAGAAACTCTCTCTCTTGTCTACCTGGAATTTTACAGTGCACCCATTGAAGCCCACCTTGAAAGTCATTTCCTCTGAGAAGCCTTGCCCCACCTTTCCAGAAAATTGTGGCTACCTCTGAGATCCCATGACATTTTGTATTGAGAAGGCATTATTTGGTTGTATGTGCAGATTACTCTCAAATAATACTCCAGAGACTACGACTCATTTATCTTTGTAGGTCCACAGATTCTGGTATATAGGTGGGGCTTGATAAATGTTGGCAGAATTAAGGAGTAGTGACCAGGACTGATATTAATACCATAGACTGTGACCCATTCATCCCAGTAAACCCAACAGGCTTCCCAGCCAGGTTTAACACATGGAAAATATGGAGTTAGAGACTGCCATCTTAATACCTGGTTTCTCAGTCATGTCAGCTTCACCCATCCATCACTGATCACCATCTGGTCACCATCACCATTGCTAGTCAACTACTTAAGGTCTCTAACCTACACAGTGATCCTTTACATGAGATAGTATCTTTCCCTGAATGCCTTATCCCAGGCATAAAATCAAGAGTGCCTGGCTACCAATGCACTGTGGGTCACCTACATCATGCACACACAAACATGCAAACACACACTCACATGCATGCATGCGTACACACACAGATACACAGAGACATCACTCATTTCTATATTCACATGGAAACATACACATACACTGTCCCAGGGCAGGCTAAAAGGAAGACAAAATAATAAAATGGGAAAAGCAGATTATAAAATGAAAAGCATAACAAGAAATTGTCACTTGTTGAACACTTACTAAATGCCAGAAGTTGGCCAGGTGGGTCACATCTACAGGCAGGACCTGAGCTGGAGGCCTGATCAGAGGAGCTGCCAGCCACGCTTTGGTCACCTCCCTGGGAGGAGTACTGGGAGATGCTCTGATGATAGTCTAAAGTAAATGCTGCCCTTTAACCCGTAGCAGTTCAGGTATTCTCCATCATTTCTGCCTTAAAATGGATGCTTTATGCCTTCAAAGCCCGATCAAGACCTTGATCCGCACCGAAGACTTCATCCTCTTAGGAATCTCTGGTTTATTGACCAACGGTATAGTTATATCTTTTGGATGGAAATATCAGGATTTTCAGGGACAAAGCCCAAGCACTACTGCTTTGGAAAAGCTTCCCTTTTCCAAGTGTTCTGATATACTCTCTTGGTTAGGAGTTTAGAATTCATGTCAGCTTGGCATCAAAGAAGAGCCCACATACTCTTGCTAGCTACATAGTTATCCTGAGAAACTTTATGTTTTCAGCCTTCTTTGCTCCATCTAAGGTATGTAGAATCAAGATTCAAGATTAGTTTTGTCTTTGTGTCTGAATTATCGGATTTTAACAGTATTTTCTGCAGCTTCCCTTGGATTGGTGAACCCATACTCTAGAGGAGCTTACACTTGAAAGCTGGCACACCTGGATTCAAGTCCTGGTTCTGCCATTTACTTGCAATATATCCACAAAGCCTCACATGTGTAAGATGGAGATAAAGATAACAAACATCAAAGGTATAATTCTGTGAACAATAAATGGGGAAAGGATTAAAAGTACCTTGATTCTGACATTTAGTAAGCGTTCAACAAGTATTATTTCCTTCCCCTATCCTACCTCTCAGAAAAGGTCTCAGTTTGTTGGCAAAGCCCTTTTCAGCATCTAAACACTGAAAATTATGCAAAAGTACTCTCCCAGTATTTCCCAGTCCAAAATACCATGCTTTCTCTTTCCTGAATGAGAAAAGCATTTCTCAGCTAAGCAATAATGTCCTTTATTGTTGCTTATGTCCTAATATTTACCTTGTATTTATATTTTCTACTTCTAAGTCACAAGTTAAGGGACAAAAAGTACTATCTGAATAGGCTTGTATGTAAATACAAAGATAGGTTTTCTACACACATATCTTTTTTAAAAAAAGTTTTAAATATCTAAACAGAAACATAAAGTAATTTTATCACAACGTTCATTTCAAACACATGTGTCTATTCATAACTTAATGTAGTTCTCAGAGCAGAGTGGTCCCTCACTGGTGAATTTTAACAAAAAAGTTAGAAAATATGGGGGCAAGGCTATTAATGTAATAAAAATAAATACTGTTTATATTGTGCTTATTATGTGCCTGACACTAGGCTGAATGGTTTACATTTATTATCTGATTTGATCCTTACAGTAAATGCTAAGAATTAGATGTGGTTATCAGGATTTTACAGCTGGAGAAACATTAGAAAAAGAGGCTAAATAACTTATCCGAGGTCACCTAGCTAGTAAATGGGACATGAAGCCAGTGCTGATGGGCACGAGGCGCATATATAGTATCTGTGTAGCATCTGCCTCCCAAAGGCCTAAGCACCACTGATATAACCAACACCTGATCACCCAAGGGACATGGTCTCACCACAGAAGAGTGACAACCTGATTCTGAGCTGACTCTTACTGTCGTGGAATTAATTGGCATAGAACTCTGGCTGTGGGAGCCTGTCTCTTAGAAATGGCACTTCCAGATGTCCAGGGCATAGGCCCAGAATCTGGGATATGTATTTAGAATTTTCCAGAGAGGTGTTGGTGGCCTACTCACTGTAACCACATGAATAACCAGCCTTGCGTGGCTTTGGTGAGGCTGCGGGGAGGCGGGATAAAGAGATTAATCTGGCATGAGGAAAATCTTTTCCTCCTCTGACAAATGACAAACCCCAATTACTAGAACACACACATCTAAGGAAGCCACTGATTTTTCTTCAACCATCAGTGTTTAACAACCAACATGTTACAAACCTGAGTCCACATTCTGAGCTTCAGCCTGGCACTTTCAAAATTCCCTGTCAGATCTATTTTCAAGGTTCACATGACAACACTGCTTGTAAACAACTCAGCCCTTACTCACAGAAATGTCAATCAGGCTGCAATCTAACTGAAGATAGTAAGCAAATTTTGAGAGAGAGGAAGATGTAATTCCCATTTGACCTCTTTGCAATTTTGATCTTCACTCACCAAGTGAATGCATTAAAAAGTAACACCTTTTAAACAAGAATGTGCACAGCAAATGCTTTTAACAGGCCAGGCCAGATAAGATGAAATGATCTCTTTTTCTTTCTGATTGAGAATAGTAGTATGACTGCCGCACTGGTTAACAGCAGAGCCATTATTGTCATAAGTAGGATGAAATAACGTTTATTATAACATTTCTGTAACTTCTTTACAATTGCTCTGATTGGAGATCTTAAGCATGATTGTGACAGAATTTAATTCCTGATATTTTCATGCCCAGCAGTAAATAAATTATTGAAAACTGCGTTAGAGAATCTATTTCTTTAATGGTTTCTCATACGGATCCTCTCTGATGCGGTACAGCTTAGGGAGGTTTTCACAAGGAACCGTTGACAGCCGCTTTAGTTTGGACCCCTAATGTTCAAAGTAATTTAACAGCAGCCATTTTTCTGGAAAATCTTCTAAATTTCCTACAAATCCAAATCCAATTACCTGTGCAAGCTCTAATAACTAGTTACACGAGATGTTGGGTTTTGTTTTGTTTTTTCTTTTTTTTCCTGGTACCTCAGCAACTGCTTGAGGCAGCAAATTCAGGTCTCTTACAAGCAGTTTTTAGATTTTTATTTTTTTTACTATAGAATAAGCCCTAAAGAAAAGATAACAACATCAAATGAAATATCAAGATGTAAATTAGTCCTTTCATTAGTGACTTGGCAACTCCAGGCACAGAGGAGGTTCAGGGAGGGAAATGGCAAGGTGAATAGGGACACTGAGCATTTTGACCCAACCACCCGTAATGCAGCAGGGACAATAAGAAATGGATTGGTGGCCAGGGAGCCGCATAAAGGCGATTTAAATGGTAAAGACAGTTTAAGGTTGTTTTCAACTTTGGAGAAGAGGCCTTGGTAGGTAATGCATTTTAAAGGGTAGGTGTTCTGTCACAGGTCATTAGAATATGGGAAAGGAAATAATACTGACAGATCTTGGGTCTGAAAACCTCCACCCTATTTTTTTTTTAACATCTTTATTGGGGTATAATTGCTTTACAATGGTGTGTTAGTTTCTGCTTTATAACAAAGTGAATCAGTTATACATATACATATGTTCCCATATCTCTTCCCTCTTGCTCTTATGATTTCCAAAGAGTAAGTAATAGTTACGGACAATGGATAATTGAGTGTTGCCTATTCCGGAGGAAAACAGTGAATTGAGTAAGTTGGAGAAGTGTTACTAGGTTGAGTTTAAGGTTTCTGCAACGAGTGAGGGAGGATTACGACAGAGACGAATTTAGGGAATACTTTTTTTTTTCCTGCAGAATTAAGTTGAGCAAAGCAATTCAGAGAAGTATATAAAAAATGGCCAAGAAACACAAGGAAATATATTCAAACTGACTAGAAAACAGAGAAATAAAATTTTTAAATGAGGTAATTTTTTTTTCCTAGCAAAATGATTAAAGAGAGCGGTGATACCAGTATTTGGAGAAGGTGTGGCATATCTGGCATGTGCATATGCTACTGCCAGGACAGTAAATTAGTACCACCTTTCTAGAGTGTGATTTTAGAAATCTGTATAAAAATGGACATAGTCTTTGAGTCAAAAGCTCCATAAACCTATGTTCATCATAAAATTGTCTGTAATAGCAAGCACTAGAGCCAAAAATCGAATGCCAATGCACAGAGGGTTTTAAATGAATTAATGAACCTCACTGCAATAGAATAACAGACTTTAAAATGATGTCAGACTATATTCATTGGTATGGAAGGATTTAAAATGTATTTCTAAGTGAAAAGAGCAGATTATAAACTTTCCTGATTGGAGGGCACCATGAAAACAGTGGGAGACACTATTAACTTAACACTATGTCTTGTGAAATCTCTTTTTAGCCTCAATTGGCCAAAACTCTGATTGGCCTTTAAAGTACAAATATAGGCCACACTTTATCCAGACAATATGGAAAGGTGAGAAACATATATTTACCAGCTGTAATATTTGGCTAGGTAAATGACACATGGTCTGAATAATCTGACCTTTTTAATCATGAGTTGAATGTATAAATAGATAGATGGATAGTCTGGTGAATGGATGGATGGCTAAGTAGGTAGGTAGGTAGGTAGGTAGGTAGGTAGGTAGATAGATAGATAGATAGATAGATAGATAGGTAGATAGACAGGCAAAGACTAAGACAGACTAGACTAATATGAGCAGGTCTAAAAAATTCAGTGCCAATTCGGCAAATACATCCAACTTTTGAATTAGACTCTTCCCTTGAAATCTAGGTAAATGTAGCAATATGTTCTCACAGGAAAGAGAGAAAAATAATTGTCATCTGAGGGAAATACAAAGCCACCATTAGGCAAACACTACAGTTGTGGGCAACATTCACCAGTAGATGCTAAAATCAATGTACAAATGTTTGAGGAGAAATAGAATGTTAGAATTAACTCAAAATATCTTCTTAAGATATTTATCAATTAGAAAGAGAAAATTAGTCATTGGACAATGGAGAAATACAGCAGATATTATCTTCACCAAATGATCAAAGTTCCTATCACCGGTAATAATACATATAGACAGCATGTACCTCTGATATAATGCCCTGAAAAGGGTGTGACACTGCCCCTGTGGTATTCTTTCCCCAAGTGTATAACCTCAATGAAATCATGAAGAAACATCCAAAAAAACCTAAGTTGAGAGACACTGTACAAAATAACTGGCCAGATCTTAGTAAAAATGTCAAGGTCATGAAAGACAAGGAAAGAATGAGGCACTGTCACAAACTGGAGTAGACTAAAGAGACACAGCAACTACATGCAACATGAGATCCTGGTTTGAATCCTACAACAGAGAAATAACATAAGGGGAAGGAAAAAACTGGTGAATTCTAAGATGGTCTGAAGTTTACTTAACAGTACTTTACCAATGTTAATTTCCTAGATTTAGGGAAAGCTAGGTTAAAGGTATAATTCGTGAACTTTCTGTGTGATTCCTGCAACTTTTCAGTAAGTATTAAATAATTTGAAAATTAAAAAATTCTTTTAAAATGGGGAAAAAAGACTATGCCTTCCTTCTGCGTTTGATTCTTGTTCCATAGATAAAAAAGAAACTCTGAAATCCTCACATGCAGTTTCCTATTTTATATAAGCACAGACTAACCCTGAATCTTAACAGTACAGCTAAAAAGAGATTTCACAAGACATAGTGTTAAATTAATAGTGTCTCCTACTGTTTTCATGCCCTCCAATCAGGAAAGGGATTTCCTGCTCTCTGCAGAACATCAGAGGGGGGAGGGAGATTGTTTTATTATTTAAAAAATAAGCCCATGGAATAGTGTTAAAAGGGTTTATCTATTCATATTCTGTGACCATCAATCACAGTATAAATGGCCAGTACCTAAAGAAGTGTTGGACACATAAATTTGTGTTGACTGGTAAATAAGGAACATGAAACAACAAGGTGCTCCATCTCCTTATATTGAAAATGTAAAAATGACTTTTCTCATAAATAACTAACACTTCTTCAAATGCATGGTCATTATACTATGGTATCATTTCTTATGAGGAACACATACATTCTTCTAATAAGGATGATGATAGTAATATATGGCTTATATAATGGGCTTTTTTTTTTTTTTTTTTTTTTTTGGGGTT
>NW_006798212.1:272180-279530 GCF_000442215.2 Lipotes vexillifer
CCCGTGTCCCCTGCATCGGCAGGCGGACTCTCAACCACTGCGCCACCAGGGAAGCCCAAATGGGGTCTTTGTAGATAGTAAAAACATTGAAATAGACATAAACCACTCACTTTTGACTCTAAGATTGTGGTTAATGACCACATCTTTTTCACTCAATAAATATTGTTGAATGATGGCTGATGAAACAAATGTATTCCATTATCTATCCTTAAAGTGTCCAGGCAAAACCCACGGCCATTATTCTCTGCATCCCCTTGTAGGGCAGCTCCAAGGTCTGCAATTTGAATGATACTCAGTTCTATCTTATTTTACCTAGCAAGAGATAGAGCTCATAAATGATGGAAGTGAATCCCTGAGACTGTAGCAGATACTCTGCACCAGGAAGAAGGGCTTCCCCTGGTTGAATTAATTAGACCTGGGATATACATATATATTTTTCAATTTAACTTTCACTTGGCTAATGCTGTGTAATAAAAGATAGGACCTTGTTATCAAGTAGCTAATAATTCAGCATGGAGGACAAAAATAATATTTCTAAAGTAATTACAGAGTATGTAAGCATCAAGCCATATAGAGAGGTCAGTATGCCAGCGAAGATCCACCTACTTAATTATTGTTATCTGTGTACTGCTTGATGTTAGGGATATAAAGATGAAACACACACTTTTTCTACTCTCAGGGAATTCATGAGTCTAAGGGTTGAGTTAGGAAATTTAAAAAAAAAGAAAGCAATACAGGTGTTGAAGTGTTGAAACAAAGTGGCACTTTAAGACTCCAAAGAGGAGGTGATGTTTGAGCTGAGACTTAATGGATGAAAGGGAATTTTTAAAGAAAGAACACAGGTTGGGAGAAAGGGCAGCCTAGGCATAGAGAATGGCAAGTATTAAGTCAGAAAAGCATGAAGAGAGGAAAGGTGTGAGGAGTCATAAAATGTGTGAATAACTGTAACATATGGTACAGAAGGAAAAGGGGGCAGAGGTTATGGCTGGAAAGGCAGATCAGGGCCTGGGCAGGAAGCACCTTTATGACACATTGAGGAACTCAAGTCTTATAAGATAGATAATGAGGAATCACTGCACATGAAGTGAAATAGAGTGATACAATTTTGGCTGCTGCAAAGATAAAATATGGAACAAGGGCAGTAGAGGAAAAGAAGTCAGAAAATTCTTATATATTACTAACACCGGAACCCTTAGAATAAAGAAAGAGGACTTCAACAATGACTGGAAGGTTTCTGGCCAGGGCTATTGAGTGAATGATGCTGGGATAAGGAAGGCAGAGAGGAAGCTCATGAAGTCTCCTTGGATGTGATGAGCTGGAGGAACCTGAGAAGCATCCCTGCAGACATATCCATTGGGTGGTCAGAGAAATACAAGCAACAGAAAGACAGAGGTAATGAGAAAAGCATGGTCTAAAATGGTCTAAAGCTGTGCTAACATAGTAGCCACTAAGCCCATGTGGCAATTGAGCCATGAAATGTGGCTAGTCTGAGTGAAATGTGCTATAAGTGTAAAAACGAACCTGATTCCAAAGATCTTGTTGAAAAAAGTTAAATATCTTAATAATAATTTGGATATTGATTATATGTTGAAATAATAATATTTTGAATATACTGGATTAAGTTAAAATATTATTAAAATTCTTTTCACCTTTTTATATTTACCTTTTTCAATATAGCTGTTAGAAAGTTAAAATTACATAGGTAATTACATATGTAGCTTGCATGACATTTCTGCTGGACAGTGCTGGTCTAATGGCTCCTAGGCTCCCACCTTAACACTGTGATAGAGTTTAAAGATGTAAAGAGGGAAGCAAGGGCAGTCGGGCATGTGTTTGGGGATAGAGGCTGTCAGAGACTGAGATAGGGAGCAGAAAAAACAGAAGCACTAAAGACACGATCGATTATTATTTTGACAGCTCATGATGAGGAAAACAGCTGGACTGGGGCCGATACGCAAAAAGGTGAACATGTATAAAGAAGTGAATTTGATTATGGAGAATAATGAATGATTGTGGCCAAACATATATGTAGTATAAAATAGAGAGCACCTGGAAAGGGTAGTACCATGATGAGAACATTGCTTTAGGAAGAACATAAGTCATTGGTACACATGATGAGGTGGGGACAGGAAGAGACAAGACAAGAAGGTAGAGGGAGCTATGGCTGTTGTCTAGCGTGAAATGATGTGTTTTTAGATGAGGGTGAAGGTAAGGGGAAGAGGAAAAGGAAAACTTAAGAAAGATGCCTAGGCAAGAATGAATGCTGTCAATTGGAACTGCAATTTAAACCTTACCCCATCATTGGAATGGACAGGTCAACATCACACTCAAAGCTGAGACACCAGAGATGGGAGGCCATACCCTTTTCTTGCCTTAGCAAGCACCTGTGAGGTGCTTTATTGGATCAAAACTGATGAAGATGGCAAACTGGAATGTCCTCATGAGAGCTTCAAGAAATGGCAAGGTCGCTGAAGACCGCTCCATAATTAAGACCCATTGCCAGGAACTGTCTCCTGCGGCTTTTAGCTGCTGCAGACATTTGGTTTGCCTTATGTAGACACAGAATAAAACCCACCCAGAGAGATATCCCATGGGCAGGGAAGAAATGTGAACAGCCTAGGGTGCTTCTTGACTTTTGTTGCTGACTGCTGTTTGAGAGAAAAAGCTATATAAAGATTTTTTTTTCATTCCTGTTTCTGTTATTTTAATGTAACCCAAAGTTAAAGTTAAAAGATTTAAATGCTCAAATCCAAATGATAACTTTTAATTTGTAGAAGAAATGGATATACATCTTTTACTTCAGGGTAAATATCACTGTGCTGATCTGCAAGATGACCTGATTCTGGAACTGAATACATCAAAATATATGTTAAAAAAAAATCCACACAACACCTCCTGCAAGCATTATATTCAATGTCCTTCCATGATCCCCTGTTGGCTCCAAAGTAGATTATATTCAGGAATCAAGAGGGGAAAACACTTGACTAAAAAGGGCATTAAAATGACTGCTGTGTCTCTGAGATAGCAATTACATTAATAACTTCCTTGGATCCTTAAAAAGAATCAAGTTAGCTATCACAAAGGGTGTCAGATTGAGCTCATAGGCAACTAAATCCTACTTTACCTATATAGACTCTTTGAATGGTAGAGAATGCATTATGCATTCTTCTCACTGACTGAACCAACCGATTCAGTCACTGTGTAAAGAAAAATGTATGTGGATGATGCAACAAAAGTCAAGCTCTTTGGGTCAGCTGTTCCCAGGTTGTGCTGATAGGAAATCTAGAACAGGTAGGAGGAAAACAATGAAGTCTTTAATGGTTGGTCCCTGATTGAAATTCCAAATCAAAGCACTATGACACTGTTTGGAATTTTACCTCCCAAGTATGCACTGTGTTGTACAGAGTTTCAGCCAAGAAATTAGGTGGTATGTGATATGACTAATCTTAAGAAATCCTGTGCTCAACTATGGCCATAAACCCACGGTAGGGACACTTCATGAATTTTTTAAGAAAAGGGACAATGGAGGAACTAGAATTTATTTGTCTATCTTCAACTTCTGCAGATTACAGTTGTCCCTTGGTATCCCTGGGGGCTTGGTTTCAGGAAATACCCTTGGATACCAAAACCCCCAGATGCTCAAGTCCCTTATGGAAACTGGGGTAGTATTTGCATATAACCTACTCACATCCTCCCTTATAATTTAAATCATCTCTAGATTACTTATGATACCTAATACAATGTAAATGCTATGTAAATAGTTGTAAATACAATGTAAATGCTATGTACATAGTTGCCAGGCACAGGGCAAATAAAAACTTTGCCTTTTGGAACTCTCTGGAATTTTCTTTCCGAATATTTTCTATCTGAGGTTGGTTGAATCCATGGATGTGAAATCCACAGATTTGGAGGGCCGACTGTATATTCAGATATTTCTTTCCTTTTGATTTTACCTTAGTCCTCCCACTGATTATGAGGCAGTATAACATTTGCAAAGTAGCTGTGTGATCTTAGGCTTCGGTTTCCTCATGCATAATATATGGAAAATACCATCTCTCCTCATAGGACTGTTGTGAGGATTAAGTGAGATGAAAGTGTGTAGGATATACTAGATTCTCCATAACAATTAATAATAACTACTATTACTATTCAAAGGGTCCATAAGTTTAGGTTAAAAAAAGGTGAACTAGAAAAAAAATCATGAACTATATTTGTATATATTTAGAGCATTATTTTTGCCCCCAGGCAATTCCTTCAGGAATTTATCACCTCCTTCGAAGTAGTCCACAAGTTGGGCAGACTGTGGGAACAAATGAGAAAAGATCAACTGGCCCACTTTAAATAAGTAATATACTACATTTAAAAATAGAGACACACCTACCAACACAGACACTGGCTCACACACAACCTAGACCAGGAATTTGACACCCTTCTCAACATCAGCCCCCATTGCCTCTGCCCCACCCCATACCCTACTGTGACTGGCAGTTTCTATCTATCTTCCAGTTCATAGTTATGATGGAATGTATGGTTTCTAAATGTAAGCTGAGCTTGCAGACCTTCCACATCTAAGTCAGTGTTGGGCATATGGTTTTGTCAGTACAGAGTAAACACCTGTCACATGAAAAAGACCCATTTCATCTATCTTTTCCACTTGCCACAAACCTAAAAGGACATGTTTTAAGGATCTCTCTCATCCCAGGCACTTACCAGAATTTCAGAGGTTTGTAGTGAGGAAGCTGAAAATGAGTGTAAAAATGAACCATGTACCCTTTGCCTGTATAGTCAGTCAAGGGTTCTTCTGAGAAGCATGACTCCATATTGCCCTTAGAAATGATGTACTTTATAATTTTTTAAATGTGTACCATAAAGTAAATGTCAATGCTGTAGTACTGCTGAAGGGGCAACCTGAGTGCTATGCTTGAAAGATACTAGGGGATTAGGCAGTCAGATGTGTGTTTTAATTTTGGTCACATCCATATGATGCTGATAGAAAAGAAAATAAAAATTTTCAAATGGGTTAGATGTTTAATTTTTAAACAACTAGAGCAGACTCAATGGTTTGATTTCAGCTTCTGTCCAAAATAGTTCCAATCTAATGGAAAGAAGTTAGCACTTACATCATTTTCCCCATGAAACCTCTTTCTATGGTTATAAGAGAAAAAACATAAAATTTGACTTCAGTTTTCTGTCAGTAATCACTATGGTCTTTTTCCAGAGTGCCTGAAGAGCCCAACCCAATACTTTGATGCCGCTGCCAACACTGTGACGTAGGCACACTTGGGTCATTTGTCTAAAGATTCCTCTGAGAAATGATTATGAAACTGTGTCTCAGAAGATTGGTTCTAAAGATTTCAAGGGGATTTTCTTGGCTTATCTAATCAAGAAGATAAGCCTACTCAAATCTTCATTTATTTTAGAGATTATAGGTAAAGAACAATGATTTAAGGCAACAGATAAGGATGGGTAAAGCTTTAATATTTATTGTCTACTATATGCTATAAATTATGCCAAATGCAGTAAACATTGTTTTCTTTTAACCCCAAGATGGCCATTCCCATTTGGCACATGAGGAAACCGAGGCCTGGAAAGAATGGTAATTTATCCAACAGCATACAATGACTATGTGGCAGGATTTGAACAAATGGTCATTTCAACTATGTACAAAACATACACCAAGGAGAAAAGACTACAGGTTAGGCCAGTATTTAAATATTGGAAAACTTATTTTTCATTTCTCACCTTTTTATAAAATATGCCCTGAAATGTATGAGCTTAATGTCAAGTTGCTTACCTCTCAACTATTAAAAAAAAAAAAAAAAAATGGCCAGATCAAATTCTCATACATTATTGCAGGTAGCAAATATGCAAAACCCATCAGAACTTCTCTCCTCATCTAATATTCCTGATTAAACTGGTAAACAAGATATGCTTCTGTGCAACAAGTGTATCATCATACATAGACCCCTTTTATGTAATTCTTGTAAATCATCTTAGAGAAGATGGTTTAAAATGATGAAGCTTAATTAGTATAACTGCCATTTTGCAAGTAACAGTCAGTCATTGTCTTTTACTTGGAAGAAAATGAAAGACATTTTGGAGATAAAGAGGAGATACTGACAAAAACCATTAGAATCGCTTTCTTTTCCTTATTGTACCTCCTTCACCTAACTGTTCATCTCATATCAAGTGTTGTGTTCTTAAATACCTCAATATACTGCCACCAGTAAAGTACAATACACTCATGCATAAGTTGTTATGTCAAAAAATATCTACCTGTTGTTGAAATTGTAGATATATATACCTATATTGAGTTTAAGAGCCACATAATTTCTATAAATTATATTATAGAAGGGTATGTATATAATTTGTTAGAAAGGAAAATGTTAGCAATTGTCTCTAGTTGGTGGGATTATGATTGATCTCTATTTTTATTTGTATATACATATGCTTATTGGTTTTTTAATTGTATTCTCTATTTCTTTTCACAAGGAATACGTACTGCTTGAATAATTATAACAGTTTTAAAAAGGAAAAAAAAAAGTAGAAGTTGAATTCTTAGGAGAACCCTCTAACACCAGAGCAGGCTAGAAGATGAGTTACCACTAAACCTTGACCCTCTCCCCACTGGAAATCTCACCTACCTGTTTCAATAAAACCTTTCATTTTGCACAGCACCTTACGGTTTACAGAAAGTTTGCAAGTGTTATTTAAGTATTATCCATCAGAGCCTTCAGTTCAATTTATTATTCTTTGTGACAGAGAGGAGAGGATGGCGAAGAGCAGGTGCTACACAAAGAACACTGAAGAGTGTGCAATGGCTTGGACAGGAGCAGGCTGTGATCTGTATGGGAAGGACTTTTGGGTGAGCAGCTCACCTTGGCTGCCTTGGTGGCAACTCAACTCTTACAGAGGTATCCTGGCCTCTGGTCCAAAACCCAGAGCTTCCATGTGGTCAGGAAAGTCAGAGCATGCAGTACCTCCTCAAAGCAGTATTGTTATGATGGTGGCAACAAAATTAGCAAGTTAGGAAAATTCTTCAATAAAATGTCTTCATAAGAGAAAGAAATACTACCTTAACGTAATTCTACTTAGTTCCCTGTAGTATAAAATTGCAAAAACTAACATGGAACAAAACAACCAGGACAAATTATAGCATTCTACAATACAACAACTTTACCATTAATTAACAGAATCTAGTAACCAAGGAAAGCAGTGCTCTTTCTTTTCTCTTTTACCAGATGATGCTACTTCTGGGGCAACGACCCGTGGGATATGATGTCTTCTTTCACAATGTAGCTTTGGTATGTTCCAAGGAAGTATAACTCAGCAATAAGTGCCATGTTTCCC
>NW_006798212.1:279845-290170 GCF_000442215.2 Lipotes vexillifer
TCCCTACAGATATTTCCAATAACTTTGCTATCATCAGATCATCCCATGGGCCACACCCATGG
Source organism: Lipotes vexillifer (assembly GCF_000442215.2). NCBI lineage: Eukaryota > Metazoa > Chordata > Mammalia > Artiodactyla > Lipotidae > Lipotes > Lipotes vexillifer. Next base: position 279,908 of record NW_006798212.1, read on the forward strand.
AAATCTACATGGCAGTGCCACACCAATCCATTTACTCACTGGTCACCAACCCAACTGAGAGTGTTTACAGTAGAAGGGCTGCAGTATATTCTAACACAGTGGACCAAACTTTAAAATACATAGTAATCACCTGTGAAACTTGTTTAAAAATGCAGATTCTCCAAGCCCTACTCCTGTAAAATCTGATTCAGTTGGTATGGGGAGAGGCCCATGAATTTACATTTTTAGTAAGTAACCTAGCCTTTATGGTAGATATAAAAAAAAAAAAACAGGTGCTAGTATAACAACACTCAGCATATATTCTTGTTTGCCGTATAAATTCTCATCTAAGTATGAATAGAGATGGTAAGGATAAATCCTTCCGCTTTGCTTCATTAATAATTCAGCAAGACTGAATACTGTTGCTGAATATATTTGATTGTAAACTTGGCAGGCCTTGCAGGCAAATTTCCTCCCATATTTCACATCATCAGGACAGCCTTAGTCATCAGCACTAAAGCAGACTGTACATTTACTCAACAGTGATGAGGTGTGAGGTGATAGTTCAGATAGTTCAGTCTAGTATACATTTTCCACTCAAATGCAACTGAGGAAAGAAAAAAATAGGCATCCATCTACAAAACAAGAGAATATCTAGTAATTTGAGATTTATAAATAATAGGTAAATAAGAAATATAAAGCTATATAGTAGATGTTTCCGATGAATTTTGGAGCATTTTGGACTATTTTGAAAAAGTGGCTAATATGGACAAGACCTAGAGTGATTCTGTCAAAATCAACAGATTATTGGCCATGTTTTTATTTGTTTGGGTTTTAGTCCTTTGAGCAGAATAGTCCAGTTGTGGGGAACTCTCAGTTCAAATCAAGATGAGAATAAATACCAGGCCACCCTATAGACTCTAACAGAAGCTTTTGTACAGAGAATTCCCAGAGGTGCTACTTATAGTATTACTAAGACAACATGACAAGTTCTTCCTGGAGGAAAAATGTGATTTACACATAATGGTGGAAAACCTGTGCTGAAACACCATAACTAGTATGTTTAAATACACCCTTAGGCGGTGTATTTAAACATACTATCCTTCATAGTCAATAACCCTTACATCCTACTTAGTTTTCCATGTGCTCTGACTAGCCAGACAGGTGGGGGTGGGTGGGAAAGCTATTCCAACATCAAAGGAGGTGGTAAAAATCAGTCTGAGCTCTCAGGCACAACAGTTCAGGGTCCCATCATTTGACAGATCTTTCCTGAAACTGAGAAAACAGCGCCATCACCAGCAGTGGGTTTGAACTTGTATAATTCAGAAGGGAGGGCTTACACTTCAGTAGCACTCCCCCAAAGTCTAACAACTCTTTATTCACTCAGTAGATATTGAATGAGTATCTATTAAGTGCCAAACAATGCTGGGAATGCATAAGTGAACCAAACAGATAAAAACTCTGCCCTTATGAAGCATGTATGTTAATGGGAGGAGGAAAAAGTCGAGAAAATAAATGCCAGACATATACTACATCCAATGATGGTAAGGGCCACGGAGAAAGACAAAGCAAGAAAGGGGTGGAGAGTCCAAAGGTGGAAGGGTCAGGACATAATTTTAAATAAATTGGTTAGGAAGAGTCTCATTAAGAAGGTGCCATTTAAAAGACTTGAAGAAGTGAGGAGGTAAACCACGTGGAAGTCATTTGGGAGAGTCCTGTAGGAAACAGGAACAGCAAGTACAAAGGGACATGGAGATCCCAAGAGACCTCAAGACCTCAGCATCTGAATCAGGGCGTGTGGCTTCATAACACAGGCACCAACACCTATCCCAAAATATCAGACTGTTGAGAAGTGTACTTTCAGTAATCCCACAACTTCATCAGCTGCCTTAGGCTTCCGGAGAGCAAGGCTGTGGTAAAGTTTGGTTTGTGTCTATCTTTGGGAATTTTGTTAGGTGTACTTGTGCTCCTGTCTTTCCTTTTTCTCCAAGAAAGGACAATTTCTCCTATGAATCTGGAGAAGCAAGATGAATTAAATCAGAATCTTTAGTCTGCCCAGAAACAACCAGTGTGAGCACGGGACCAGCTCAATTTCCAGAGTAGGAGCCATAAATCCTGCCATGAATAGTTCTGATGATTTTACACAACTTACTACTGGTTAGTGTATTCATTTTCTGTGGCTGCTATAACAAATTACCACTTACTCAGTGGCTTAAAACAACACAGATTTATTATCTTACAAGTCACAGGTCTGACATGGGACTCTCCAGGCTAAAATCAAGGTGTTGGTAGAGCTGTGCTCCTTTCTGTAGACTCTAGGTAGGATCTATTTCCTCTCCATTTCCCGCTTCCGGAGGTGCCCACAACCCTTCCTCTCTTCCTCCGTCTTCACAGCTTAGCAAAGATGAGTTGAGTCATTCTCATTTTACATCACCCCCACCTTGCTTCTGAAGCCACATCTCCTTCTCTGATTCAGGCTCTCTTCTGTCTCCCTCTTTTACTTTTAAGGATCCTTGTGATTACACTGGACCCACCCAGCAATCCAGGGTATCCTCTAAGTCCTAACTTAATTACACCTGCAAAGTCCCTTTTGCCATGTAAAATAATGTACTTATAGATTCTGAGCACTAAGACATGGACATATGTTTGGGGGCTGTTATTCTGCCTACCATGGTTATGCTTTTCTCGTTTTAGTTTCTTTTTTTTTTTTTTCATGTTTCAGGAGGTGATCAAATTTTATACGAAAAGTTTGTATTAGTCACTGCAAAACTGGCAAGGGACAGAAAGGTCTCTAACGTACAGCAGTTAGTTGAACAAAATTATTTTCTGGGATGATACTTCCTAAAAGGGTAGCATATGACTGTAGGATCTTAAAAGGAAAAAAAAAAAGAATGAAGGAATTTAGGCAACCACTGCCTCCTTGGATATTTTTTAAATGTGTAAATTGGAGCAAATTAATTGACCACTGTGAATCTCAATTTCCTTAAAGTAGCCTTTCAGAGTTGTTATGAGAATTAAAGAGGATAAACTATACACCATATGAATTAACATGGCACTGGCTCAGATTGGCCACTTACCTTGTTATTGTTTTCTGTTCTTATCACTATCATCAACATTTTTCTTTCACTTGCTTCCTAATTCCTCTAATCTACTCTCTGAATAAAATCCTAGATATTTGAAACTATTTTCTATGTAAACTAGTCCCAGATATTGCATTTGACGCAAATAAATATTTCTGCTTTTCTCTCCTTCAGAGTTTGGGGGACTCTTGAACTCATTATTGCAAATTAAACCCACCCAAAGGCCAAATCAGTATGCTGTGGCATGAACCCTGAAGCTATTTTTAAGAGAACTGCCCTGTGGTCGCTGCCCCTCTCTTTTCTTCCCTCTCACAGCTGTTGCTGAGAGGGACGGTCACCTGGTGGAGACTGGCAGCAGCAGCTGTCTGTGCAGAGAAAGGCTGCAGCGCAGCAGCCACACTCCTGCCTACTGCTAAAGGCAGCCAGTGAGCTCAGACCAGGTGAGCAGCAACACTCAAGATCAGACTGCCCCTGGGACAGCTGGACATATGCCTGGTGACCTTCAGGGCCACCTGCCTCTTCAGAGAACTCCTGGGTGGAAGGAAAAGCAACAGCTACCTGTTGTCGCTTCTCCTCTATTTCTGATGAGTCTCAAGTTCATCTCTTATGTTGGTGTGACTCCCCAGATGCCTCAACAGTAGATGTCTGGTATCTGCCATATTACATGGTTTAGGATGGCATGGATCCTGGAGCCTCTGCTCCCTCTGGAGCAGACCCACATCTAGAGACATGCTAGCACTCGGATTGATGGAAGTCTACCTGCCACTGTTTATACCAATTTACCTCTCTGACCTTTGCTGGCTGGCATGAATCACAGAGCCATTAAATTTGTGTTCAATTTGTGCCATTCCCTTGGGAGTGGTTTGCCTATAGACAAGACCAGAACCCTGTTTGATCTGGCTCCCAATTCACTTCTGCTTCTATGGCACCTCTCTCACCCACACTTGGAGTCCATGATGCTTCTCCTTAGAACCTTGAGATAAGCTTGTTGCATGGAGGGAGCACATGAGTAGCTGTGCTGTTTTCAGAGTTTAATATTAAACATTCCTTTCTTGCAGATGAAAAGACTGGATGCAATAAAATGCAGTAGCTCTCAGTGGGTGGTTCAGAGCCATGGCAAAGATGGTCAAGGACAACACTGCATTGAACATGCAATGCCGTGGACTGGGCTTGGTGACATTACACACAACAGCTGTGTTGGCCTAACTAGCCTTTGGGAACTGAACAGAAGGCAGATGGGTGACAGAAGGAAAAGTTGGTGTGCGATCAGGTGAAAGGAAAGTAAACATATTCCTCAAACCTCTCTGAAAAATGAATCCACAATTACCATGTTCCCAAACACTCACCTATCACTGATTAATAAAGTGAAACCTACAGGAACCAGAATGACAGGCTCAAAGGAAATCATCTCAAATGTCAAATCTGTCTGTTCTATTAAAAGACACCTAGCTATACAAATAGAAAAATAAGGATTGAAGGACATAAGCTTGTATATGATTCACTGGCAGGGACCATGTTGAAGTCAGGTGTTTTTGTCTTTGTTTTTGTTTTTCCTTCTGGTCGTCACTATGCCTCTCCATATCCACCCCCCCCCCCCCAGGGACCATGTTGAAGTCAGGTGTTTTTGTCTTTGTTTTTGTTTTTCCTTCTGGTCGTCACTATGCCTCTCCATATCCCCCCCCCCCCCCGCCCTTTCCCAGCACTCAACACTGAATTACACATAACAGGCACTCAGTAAATGTTTTAACTTGACAGAATTCTTTCACACCTACCTAAAACAGGCAAAACTCTCAATTTCCCTTTTTCATGATTTTTCAAGTGGACCAGGTTCACTTGGCACTGCAGACAATACAAAAGCAATCAGCCAAGAATGAAATGCCCTAAAGACTGGAAAAGCAGACATTTCAAACACTTGCTGGAGAAAGTTCTCAGTATGAGGAGCAGGCTAGCACTGCAACCAAGCCACAGAAAGCACAGACCAGGCGGAATACATCTGCTCCCAGAGATCTGATGAGCCCATTGTTCTCCAAGTTTGCTCAGATTAATCAGAATCTCCAAATTTTCTGAGGCTCCCTAACACCCAACTAATAGCTATATCAAGGATAAATTTATGCTAACCTGTTAATGTGTACGAGTAATGACAAGCTCCTCTATCCAATTGCTAAGGGTTTCTTCAATAGAGAACTAATGGAAATGTCTTTAATAATTCTCCACGCTAACTCTGTATTGTTTTTGGTGCTCACACATATGTGCCTGCGGTTCTTCATCAAGTATCTACAGAATCTTATTATAAGTTGCTTCTGGTAGACTAACTTCCAAGGGAGAAACAGTTTTTTGTAGGATGCAGGTTACTCAAGTGCATTTAACAGACTCCATCGAGGGTGGTTTGTAGTCAAGAATAACAACACAAATATTCTGATTGATGTTGGACTCGTTATTTCCTTACAGTCTATATTTTGGAGTAGGTCCATATAAGCCGACTTTACTTGTTATTTTCATCTTCATTGAACTGAAAGCCCTCCTGCAGCTCTCACTGAAACAACTGTTGTTTATGGGCCATGCAGATCTGCTTTACTTTCCCTGCCAAAGGTAAATACCCCAAAGGAATCCAAAATTACACTGAATGAAAATTTGGACGAGCACCATTTGTGCTTTAATTTGGGTAAAAACAGTCTTCGAAGGTTATGTGCTATGAGGGAGATTTGGCTTATTAAGTAGGCCTGAGGTTGAAGTTATTCCAAGCAGACTGGGTTTTGTCCCAAACTGGCCATTTTGTGTGGACCTACACTGGGAAATAAAACAATTCATTTGAAAGAAATGGTGTGTCTGGTTTAGTCTCTCAAGACTGCATGATTCATTTATGTGCTAAGTGTCAGTATGATTAGACTAGCCCACGTGTTCACCTGGTACCCACCCAGCAAGCAATGTCCTCAACATCTTCCACCCCAACTTTCCCTCTGTACTTTCCATGCAGAGCTCTCTGTCTCTTCTCCAGACTTCTTTGCTTCCTTGACTATTCCACTGGTCCACTATGGCCTTGGGCAAGTCATAGTCTCGCTGATACTCAGTTTTAATGTTAAAAAGGGAATAATTATACCTTTCAAATTTAAGAATACCTTCACGGATAAATGAGTTAATATAGGTAAAGCAGCACAATGTCTGAAACACAGTAAATATTCAACTAATGCAAGTCAGTACTATTATGACTAATATTAGAATCATCATTATCATCATTCCTCTTCACCAACTGGCAGGGGCAGGGTAATAGAAGGGTGATGGAGAACTTGGGCAGAGACCTGGGTCAGGAGGGTCTTTGCAGTGAGAAAAGGGATCTAGGGTTGAGGCCTAAAACATTACCATAAACCCAAACTCTCACCAATCCTTCAGCCTGCTGGAGGGTAGACACGAAGAGAGTTGACAGAACATTATGCCGACATAATGGGCCATTTCACCACTGGGCAAATAAGAACAAAATGATTTCTACAAAAGCTTTGGGGTGAATGTTCCATTCAGTGGATACAATTCAGTCATTATGTCACACTGCTGAGAACTCTACATCCCACCTTATTCTATACCAAACAGTTGTTTCCTATAGGTAGCTCATGCTGCAAGCTGTCTTAAATGCGTTTGTTATTTTTTACTTCCCCTTTATTGATGTTTAGAATAAAGGTATGTGTGTCCAGTGAGAAAACAAAACATTTTGTCTGTATTAAGCTAAGCTTTGAAATTTCCAAGCCTAACTGCTCCAGGAAGGTATGATGGCAGTCACTGCAGTCTTCTTCCCAGTGCGAGCTCCGCCCCTTACCCTGTGGGTCCTGGACCAGTCTCCTGTGAACACTTCTCATGACCTATTCCCATTATGTACTGATATTGCCTTACTCATTAACTTCACCCTTTGAAAGTGTCACTTCACCTACAGGAAACCATTACACTTTAGAATAAAATCCAAAGTTCCTGCCACAGGCTATAAGAAATAGCATGTTCTGGCCCTTCTTTACATCTCTGAACTCATCTAGGACCCCTTTATCCCTTATTCCAGTACCTCCACTGGTTTACCTTCTGTTAATCCAGTATACCAACTGTTGGGCTGCACCCCACAGGCCTGCAAGGCTTGTGCTTGCCTAACTTCAAGACTGAAGAAGCTGGAGAGCCTGGAGTCAGCAACAGAGATGTCAGTGGTTTAATGGATGGGGGAGCTTACATGTCTGAAGCAAGGTCCTGGAGCGACACCCACCATGTGCAGCAGAGAGCGGGCAGGACGCGGCAGCAGTTTTTGCTACCAGGGGGAAGGGGAGACTACCAGTTACAGGGGAATTGACATCAGGTGGGCTCACAGTTACCAGGGAAACGAGTAGAAGGGCACGCCCCTCACCACCCCTCTGATAAGAACAATCACCAGCTGGGGCATGGGGCAAGTACGTAGGTAGGTCAGTCACGTGCATAGGGTATAGGTGAAGCGGACCCTGGTCAGTCAGGGGATGTACAGGAAACAAGAGAACAGCCATCTTGAGTGGCCTGACCATACAACACCACTTTCCTACCTCATCTGTGTTTGCTTTCCTCTCTGTGTGCAACTGTCTTCCCCACTGCCCCCTCCTGGCTACCTGCACTCATCTCAAATGTCACTTCCTCAGAAAGGCTTCCCTGATCACCCTGTATAAAGAGACCCTTAGCTAATACCTCTAGTAATAACTCTCTACCTCATCAATATTTTTAATTACCTTTAGTGCTTTTATCACAGTAGGTACTCATTTTGTATATGTGTTTGTTTACTTGCTTAGTAATAAATGTAGTTCCCTGTGAGGAGGAACCTCTAAACCACTTATCCATAGCATCTAGGCCAGTGCCTGGAACAGAGCAAACAAGATTAAGTATTTAACGAATGAATAAACAAACGCTTCGTTCAAGACTTTCCCATTTTATGCAAAACAGCATATTTTATAATTATGCTCACTATCTCTTTATAAACATTTTTTTGGTGATAGGAATGGGATCACACAGAACAGAGTGGGAAGAAAGAAAATAATAGGTTGCATAAACAAGCCAGAAAATCACTAATTAGAGCTAAATCACCTCATGACAGTTGTTTAAAAGTTTCTGGAATCTTGTGCAAGAAACAAGACTGAGAACTAATAAATATATGTAGGTGAAATTCTGCTTCATAAAGCAGTTGAAAAATCATAAAAATGTTTTGTACTTTTAGGGCCTAAATATTTCCAAGACAAACACATATATATATATTTCACACTAGCAAACTACAAATGATTTATAAACACATCTGTTATGTAACACAATGACCCAGATAATGTAAAATATGAGAACAACTGTCATTCCCCTTTTATACATTTGGAAATTAAAAAAAAATTCTCCCTAATAATTCAAGGACAAAAAACAAATCATGATGGTTTACAAAATATTTGCAACTAAACAACAAGATTTCAAGATTTGGTGAATGTATTAATTCTGCATTTAAGAGAAAAAAATTATAACTTCATATGTATGTGTTAAAACATTCAAAAATTAATGCAAACAAATTGTATAAAGAACAAAGAAAACCCAAAGAAACTAGAAGCCAAATAAAAATCAACACAGGAATTAATGCACTAGAAAACAAGGAGACAATAAAAGATCAACAAAACCAAAAATTGCTTTATTTTTAACATCTTTATTGGAGTATAACTGCTTTACAATGTTGTGTTAGTTTCTGCTGTATAACAAAGTGAATCAGCTATATGTATATGTATACCCCCATATCCCCTTCCTTTTGCATCTCCCTCCCACCCGCCCTATCTTACCACTCTAGGTGGTCACAAAGCACCGAGCTGATCTCCCCGCAAACACATATTTTTAAATGTTATTTATTCCTTCTAAAAACACCTGATTCTGCATTCTACTGTGCATCAGTAATGATAACCTATTCACATAACGCTTGCAATGGTGATTCTGGCTGAGGTTTGTGTGCCCTTGAACAAGGGAAAATACCTCCTTCCTTGATGATTCATTTTGAAAGTGGAAAGACATTCTCAAAATGGGCTTGAGAACTATTTTGGGGGGAGGGGAGGGCTGTGTTATAATTACAGTAATTTTATTTTCATTTTTACAGACAAAAATGCAAAGATGATTTTTAGAATTCCATTTGCATCTCTTCTTTTCCACCCAGCCATGTGCTTATCAATTCCCCTTACTAAACAGTGAGTTTTAAAGGCATGCAGGTGTTAAAGCGTATTCATATGGAAAATGTTCCTCAAACCCCATCCTAAATTACACCTGGTGACCAATTGTGTGAATATTTATGGTGGAGTTTAAAGAAAAGAAAGAGTATTTTTCCATTATAACTTTCATCATCTTGATAAAACACTCACCATGTTATATTCTGCCTTTCTAAAGGAATCCTCTGTTAAAACAGTATCTAGTTCTTTACTTTTACATTGTTATAAAATATGTTCAGGGACATAAACTGTCTTTCAGTTAACATTCCCTCTTGCTTTATTTTCTGTTTCACCTACACAGACTTCAATGAATGTATAAGTGTCAGCTGGTTATATGGACAGGCTTGGTTGCATACACAGCCATGGGTTTTGTGACTTTAATTTTCAGCATGCTACACTAAAGTTATATCTATTTTTCATAATGTCATAAAGCAAATATTTATTGAAAAGGGGGCAATATGGGAGCAACTGCTATTTCTAAAGGCAGCCATACCTTGATGAAGTTAGGCTAATTGTTGTATATAAACAAATACATACACACACTCATACACCACTTCTCCATCTCTCCAAAAACCATCATTAGATTGTTCTGGTCTGTAGCTGTTGTGACCTCCTACAATGGACAGCAAGTCTGCTACACATTATAAAAAAAAAAAAAAACTAGGCAAGAAAAATAGACAGGGGTGGGAAGGTACAGGAATGGGTTGAATTTGAAATGCAAGTCCTTATTTAAAATAGAAACTCGATACATAGATATCCACCTCTAACATATTAGCATATATACTTGATTAAATCAGCAGACTGACACCTGGGCCCTTCGGGGTCAAGAGCCGTCTAGTGATACCAGCCCAAGAGAAAAACACCACCAAATTCCAGCTCTGCGAGCCAGCAGAAGGGCAACAGGATAGTCATGGAGGCAATAAGGCAACATTGTGGATATACATATACATATATATATATATATATATATGTATATATATATATATATATATATA
>NW_006798212.1:290180-317473 GCF_000442215.2 Lipotes vexillifer
AGAGAGAGAGAGAGAATCTTCCAGGGGTGGAGCTAAAAATGAAACAGTTTTGTAACAGGTGTCTGAAAGGCTGAGAACAATCTCTTAGCAAATATCAGGAGAAACAATATCTTATGGCATCTGGTTTGTCCCCCAACTAAAATGGCTTTTAACTGTGGGGTCAAGTACATATCCAACCAACTTTTAACTCTGTGCTTACTTCTAGCATTTGACCTTTCACGTTATAATTGTATGGTCCATAACAGGAATTCTGTACATGCTTTTGAATACAATCCCTAAGTTATTACTGAAAGATTTCCACCTCTCTGCCATAGCAGCTCTCCTCATTCGTGCAACACAGGTTATTTCAATGGATAGGTCTTTCTTACTCTCCCAAAGGTCTACCAATAATTCTCTCAGGAGTTTAGGTCTGTAAATTCGTAGCAAAATTAGGCCTTGAAAAAGTTCAAACTGTTTGTGCCAACCCATATGCCAATTTAGAGAGAGGCAAAGCAGAGTAGAGGAAGAAGCAAGACTTCCTTCTTCAAACTGTGGAATTCTGGCTCCCCCTGAAGTTAGGAAAATAAGGTAAATAATTTATATTTATCTAGCCTGTGATTTTAAAAAATGATTTCGCACACATGATCTCACTTGATACTCTTACACATGCAAAAATATAACAAAAGAATTTTTAAGAACTTCCTGATAAAATAAATAAGTACATTTATCTGCCTTCCTTGTACAGTTGGCACAACTTCTGCAGAGAATACAGGACTTTCAGCCAGTGCCTGAGTGACAGCTGCTCCAAGCCCGATGTCCCCTCTTTCCAGCCCTGCTGCCTTTCTGCTTCTCTTGCCCCCCTCTTCTATTAACAGACTAGAGCTAGGCTAAGGCTAAAAGTGTCTTAACGCTTCCTTTCAAAACAGAGGCAACAAAGAAAACGGAAATATTGCCCAAGAGAATTAAATGTTTCAAATTTTGTTCCACTCTGGGCAGAGACTGAGACACATACATTCTCAAATATTGAGACTGCTGCTTCCCATCTCTGTCTTTGTTAATTGTTGGCAATAGCTGAGAAGAAAAGAATATAAATTTAAGCAATACACACATTCCACCTTATACCTAGGCTTTCAGTTAGAAGAAGGGAAAAAAACAAAGTCTCTGCAAAGTACAGAGGTAAAATCCCACAGGAAGAGACCCAGAGGCATTTTGCCAAAATAGTACATTGGATTGTTTTGTTTTGTGGGGTTTTTTTTTCCTGTGCAAGAAAGAACCATCTCTTTATTTACAACAAGAGATGTTCTCTTCCTACCTCAAGAAGAAAATGAGAAACAACATAGCAACTCTTTTTGTAACATTTTTAATTTTACTTTTTAGTTTTGAGAAAGATTTAAATGGAATTAGCACTGTCACAAAGTAGGGGGAGAGACAGAAATTCCCACAGTTTTTTCCCCCTCAGAACTATAAGGTTCTTAACTTCTCCAGTACTACAGGGCTCTCAATAGCACTTTCAGAACACAGTTCCAACATCTCTTTTCAGGCAGTTCTTAAGAATGTTGGAATGTGAACAACAACAAAAAAATGTTGCTTCAACTGCCATCCTCGCTCTACATTTGTCCCCCAAGCACTGCTGACATAGTAGAATAAATACCAACGACACCATAAGCAACTTGAAAAAAAATTTTTTTGGACTGACAAGGTACACATTATGCAAGACTTAACTGAATACACTTCTTTACATAAGAGAGAAACATCACAATGGTCACAGGGCAAAATCCAATGAATTGAATAGCACTGGGTATTTTAATTACAGAAAATTGGGCATTCTTACCATAATTGTTTATAATAACCATATCCATGTGCTGCATTCAACCAGTTCTGACTTTGGACTTAAGCGAACTAAGCTCAGACACATAGACGGATTTCCAATTCCCTATTGCCACTGTAGACTAAACAACTATTGGTCATTAATAAAACATCAAGGTAAGATATAAATATACAAAGCGCCCCCTCTCAAAGGTATCATGCCAAAGGCCCTACACATATAAAACTGCTTAGTGCATCTCTTTTGGAAAGATACAGAGTGCAACCAGCTGTGCCTGTCTTGGACCCAGAAGTCCAGCTTTTATTAATCCAGAGCTCAGGCCACTAAACCACCTCTTATCAAGGGGGAAGAGTGGTGAACTTAGGCCATTCTGACCAAAAGGGCAAAAATGCACCATTGTAAGGGCAGACAGCCCAGTAAGGAATTGCCAGGACATATAAGAAATAAGACAGAAAATTCAGCTAAGATTTATAACTAGTGAAAGAGAGTGAAAAGCTACACTGGAGCAGATTGCTTCCAGGGTAGAAAGAGGGTGCTCAGAGCCCAGTGTGAGGAAGAACAGTGCTAAAGGAGGCTGGTTGGTTGAGAAGGGGGAGGACCCGGTGGGCCAGGAAACACCTGCTCCACCTCTGTTACTGGCATGCTCATACTGCTCTGATGCTGTGGCCAGGGGAAAAAAAAAAAATCAACCACTAGGCTCCCAAATTAGACATTTTTTTTCCAAGAACTGAGTTATTCTCCTCTAAGATTGGATTCAGTAATCTCAGAAAGAGATGCAAGAAAATCAATTTCCTGATAAAAAAAAAAAAATCTCATCAAGAGCACTCTTGGGAGACAGACTTCGAGGCCAGGCAAATGAGTTCCAGTGCAAAGGAAACAAAGATGGCCAAGCAACATGAAATGAATAGCAAATATTTAAATTGGTATACTCATGCCCTCAGGAAATGGGGTTTCAATGAAAAAGCTATCAAAACTAATGATAAATATTTTTTCCATCTAAGGCTGGAAGGCTTTGTTGCTCGCCCTGTACACAGGACCCAGATCCTGGTTTAACACACCAGTTTCACAGAGCTGCAAAATAAACACTGTGGCTCACGACTTAGAGGGTACATGGCTGATGTGGACACTTACTGTGTTTGTTTGTCTGTGTGCATGGAAATATCAGACCTCTAGGTCCTACAGTGCATGTGCCAAGCTGGCTCACAGTTCAGATCTCAGAACCCAGCTCATCAAATCCATGGTTTACAAGCTTTCTTGAAGCTCCTAAATACATCATTGTTTTAAAAATTCATCTGCTTAAAATAAAAAAGAAGGCATTGCCAGGAACTGCTTAAAGGAAAACAAAAAGCTTATTTGATTTTTTTTTAACTTTGCCCATCAGCTGCCAAGTAAACTTATTAAGTCTTTGTTTTATGAGGAATCATGAAACATGTCCAAAAGCAATTTTATATAGCCAGTAGGTAGGTATTAACCAAATATGCTGCCGTTCACTTTTACAGGCTTTTTTTCCCGCATCCCACTGTAAACCTTTCAAAAGGAAGGTATCAAATCTTTTGCACACTCCCTTATTTTCTGTCACAGTTCCCTGAACAAAGTAGCCTTTCAGTCAATGTCCATAGTGGGCTTTCAATCAATTTTCAATGTTCAATCAATGTTTCAAGGAGTGAAACAATGCATCTTCCAATCACACATTTATTTGGTTTTCTGTTTCCTAAAAATAACATGAATTATTTATCTATTTTAATGTGTTCTTCCTACATTGGGGAAAAGAAATGTCCTGAGAAATAAAGAGTAGAAATTCTGTATGATGTTTGCACACACACAGCGTGTCTTTTATTATGATATCAACAGGTAGAGCATGGTAACTGGATTTCGCAGAAGACCAGAGGCCAAACTTTCGCTTACTGCATCATACTTTGTTTTGACTTGAAAGAGTCAGAGTATAAAGCTAAAGACAGATCTAGCTTAGACAGACACAGTCAAACACAGCAAGAAGCCTATCACCATGTTAAGATATTATCAAAAATGATGATGGTAAAAATAACTTTCTAAAATTATGTCAAATATATGATTTGTAGGAGGGGTAGAGAGAAAACTATTTAAAGAGTTATAGATATTGGTGGAACAGAATGGCATATAGAGCAGAGTGAAATATTTGGGAGTAAAGGTGATATCAGTTTAAAAAAAAGTGATTCCTATTCCCTAAAACTCTCATAGAAAGAAAACTGGGACAAATGCTTCAAAAAAAGGCAGTTGGTTAGGAAGGGAGGTGAGGGAAAGGTGGACAACAATGTGGTCTTAATAAAGTCTCCAATCAGGTTTTCGGAACTATCCTAGGTGCCTCTGTGGGTGAGAGTCCTGTGCTAGAGTTCTCCATGTTCAGTCCACATTTTACAGGGACAGGCTTTGGAACTATGTGAGTGAAGGGGGTAGAGAAGATAATGAGGCTTCTGATAATAGACTTAAGACCATGGGCATTGGCCCAGGTTCCTCCTCTGGCTGCAATATATGATCACAAAGGCCATGTGTGATCTGTTAACTTATCCAAAAAAAGGAGCTCCTTCTGTCCTTGTGGCACTCAGAACTCCAAACAGGATCATTGAAATGTTCATGGCCCTTCAAATAGTTTCCATCTTAGACTTGAGGCTTTTTCCCCCCATTAATTTGCCTGCCATTAAATATCTAAGTTGGAAAGATTCATCCAGAAAATGTCTCACTTCATCCATTATTTGGAATTTCAGTTTTAGTTAAAATTTTGCAGTGATTCCTGCAATTTCTGTTATGTATAGGCCTTAACCAGAGATGTGAATGTACTCCTGTATTTCTTAGATGAAAAATACCTCTGTCAAATAGGCAGCATGTTGCAGACATATCACAGAGGCTCTAAGGAGAAAGATATTTCTTACCCAAGATCATTGAGAGATTTTTCTTTACTTTTAGATTATTGTACTGCCCTTCCCTTTTACCCTCAGTCAATGCATCTGAGAGGAGTTTGTCTATCCCAGGCAATTATTTCTTTCCTCCCAGGATGACGCTATAGCTGATCTAAGGATCAGCCTGGCACCGTCAATACTCCCAAGATTAACATGGGGAGGGATGAGTATCTAGAATGTATGGGGCTGGGGCATAAATGCACATATTATATTTCCTTTAGTATCTATACATAATGTCTTGATTCTCCACCCTCCGCCCCGCCAGCACTAACCCTGCGATCTTATTTATTTACATCTCCACAATATTAGTACTTCCTGTAAGATTCAGCTTCCTGCTTTGTGCTTCTGAAGTTTCTGTAGGATTGAGCACACTCAGCTGCTTAAACCACTTCTATAGAAACAACACAGTCGTCCCAGAGGACAGCTGCCATTTCACAACCACTCTTGCTTTCCTCGAAGCCACACTTCTTTCCTTTCACTCAAAATCCAATCCCCTTGGTTCTTTGTTGCCACACTGCTTCAGAAGACAAATTAGATTATGCTAAGAATATAAATACTGAAAAGAAATGTTCTGAACTGAAGTTAGCTCTCCCTTTAAATGTTCACTTTGAAATGATCTGTTTGTGCCCTAAAATAAATCCTCTCTGACATTTGATTCTCATTTAATATTCACCTTGGTTGAAGCTTCTGGGTCTCCATCTCTCTCCAACCTCCCTCCCTTCAACCCTTGGTTGCTCAGCAACCTCAAACAGCTGGTTGCCCAAACAGAAAAAGTAAATGGGATTAACTCTGGAGGAAACTAATTGAAGGAAGCATTAGTATGCTCCCAATCAGAATTCTTTCAATACTAGCTGATTAAGTTGCACTTTGCTGTCCTAAGTAAGAATGGGGACTGTGGAGTGTACAGGTGGAAGAACTGTCACAGATCTAACGACTGAATATGCACAGCAGTGGTGACAGCAGCTACTACATAACTGCACTTAACAGGCCACAGTCCTCTGTTTGTAAAAGGGCATAAAATTACATTACAAGTCTTTTGCCCACTACTCCCCTCATTCATGTATTCATGCATGAATTCATACATTCATTCACTCACTCCCTTACTGATCCACTCAGTTAAGTATTTATTGAAAGACAGCAGGCTAGTATAGAAATTCTCTGGACTCTGGGGTGAACCAGACATTGGTTTCAATCCTAGCTCCAACACTTCCTAGCTCTATGATGCTGAACCAATTTTCTTAAACTTTCTAGGTCTTCATATAAACATTGGTAAAATCAAGTTATCAATACTTACTTTAAAGAAACGTTGTGAGTACTAAGTAAGATAGAATATGCAAAACCACCACTATGGTGATTGTCCAGGTTAGACCTTCCATTAATTTACTTTTCCTTCTACCACGTGGCACTGGAATGTGGGAGAAAAACTGGAGGTATGTTAGCTAGTTTGAGACTTGTGTCTGTATTTCAAGCATGAAGCCAAGACAAGAATGGAATTTTAGCTGTAATAATTAAGAGGAATAGACAGATATGAGACTCTTTTAATGACTAGAATGGGGTGAATGATAAATCAGTGGAAACTGGCAAAGACACCTCAATGTTTTGAGATTGGATAATCTCAGAGAACAGTGGTGTCACTGAGGAACTAGCAACTAAGGAAGGGAAGTTAGTTTGTGGAAAAATTTAGGCTCAAGTACGAGGGTGGGGGCAGAGCTGATCCTGGGGTATAACAATGAAAGCCATACCTTGATTTCTACTGGCCCTGTTTCCACTGCTCTCAGACCCAACTGGCTAGAACAATGAAGACAGCAGAGGCAGGTAAAGAAACAGGTATAGTCAGCTGGAGTTAAAAGAACCTAGCCTGCTTATATGGGCTAGAACTCTGACATCCAAAGATCTAGCATCAGCCTTTTAAACTATTTTCAAGATTTTTTTCTTCTGAGCAAAAATTTGACAACTACTTTCTAGACCAATTCATGTTAGTCATATACAGCCCTCAGAACTTCTGGGTACTGGGAAAGTCCCCTCAGGATGGGGCTCCAGAATGTCTCTAGACTGGAAGAGCCCACTCAGAAACTAGGTTCTCATACTCTCTGCAGGTCAGACAAGTGGAACTGAGGAGATAAGGAACCATGAAGACTAGACTGGTCCAATCCAGAGTTCTAAAGTTCAGACAAGTCCTTTTAGGGATATGCATTTTGAAAGAAGCACAGAGCCACTATGTGGAATGGAATGATTTAGCTGTGAATAAGCCTAGCTTGGTTGTTGTCTGTTCATTATCACTCATGAAAGTGATCATAAAGACTTTACTCCTTTTTGAAAATGGTCATCCAACGTGGTACAAAATGTTAGTAAAAGCTAAAGAGGTAGTTCACAGTAAAAGGATCACTTTAAGTATAAAGACAGGATAGAAATGAGACTGGAAAGAAAGGCAGGAACCTGTGCAATGATTTTCCCATTTGCAAATTTGGAGATGCTTGAAGGACTTCTAAAAGAGTGACAAGGTATGCAGGAGCAACTGCCTGGCAATTTCATTCCTCAGGATGAATGATGCTTTTTGAAATTCTTCTCTTATTTACCCTTCAAGAATGCCCTTGTTCAGTTTATCCACCTTTCATCTGAATGATAATAATATAATTATTATTATAATATAAAGAATTCCATCAGGGAGGGGATGGAGATAATACACAACATAGGTTTCAGGAGACCTGCACAGTTTTGAGGTCTGCCCTTATGCTAGTATATCCTGCTACCTTTTTCCTTTCTTTTTCTCTTTTGCAAACATCTATATCCTTTAATTGTTTTCTTGTAGAAAGAAAAAAAATGTGAAGTCCCCTCCAATATAGTTAAGGAACAAGATTTGTAACTCATGTTCTTTTTTCTTCCATCAAAGACAGAGGCCATCTTTTTAATCTGTCCTTGCTAGAGATTATATATTTCCTCCACTCTGAATCAGTCACCAGAAAGGTTAAAAAAAAAAGGCAGAAAATAGGGATGTTTAAACTATATAGAATAAATAAATAATTCAGTGATATTAACCTAGCAACTACCTGCAAAGCATTCTTTGTAGCTCAGATGGTGAGCCGGCCTTATGAGAGAAATGGTGTTTATCATTTATTTAATACACATGGTTGCAGCCTAAGGAAGAAAAGTTTAAAAGTAATGTCAACAGGCAAAGGATCACACTAGGAGTCATCAGAGCTCACCTTGCGTTTCTCCCCGAGGCAGAGCTGATGGGAATTCATTCAGGGCCATTCTATCATTCATGCAAAGAACTGTCTATCACAAACACAATATGAAAAGAAGGTGCGCCCCATGCGAGGCATGAAATATCATCTCTAATAACTGGCAGTTTCATTTCAAGATTTCGGGACTGCTCATTTAAAAGTACGTGAAGCAAAGTTCTAAAGCACAGAATGATAAAGGAAATCGCTGTTGTTACACTTTAAGAAACCGGGTCCTATTTCTGCTAGAAAATACAAGCAATTGGGTTAAAAAGACGATAGGGAAAATAATGCAAAAACTTACAATAGAATGTCATGGCAGCCAGTGCCTCAGAGTAAGAACTTTTCATAACTCTGGAACACACTCACTAGGACTCAGTCTTTGTAACTATCTTGGAAAACTGGTCTTATTCCTTTCTAATGCTATGGCAACTGAGAAAAAAAAATTCACAAAATTTACGGTAGAATCTAGAATTTACAGGAGAACGTAGAACCTAAAATAATCATGTTTTGTCTGCTGATAGACTCATAGCATTTATGACATACATCTAGAAAAAAAACTAAAGAATCACTCATTATAATAAATTTGTGTGTGGTTAAGAAACTGAGACCCAGTGGTAGACATAGACCAGGACTGTAGACTCCACATAGACAACCAGGACTGTAGACTCAGTATCCGTCCTATTATACTCTATAACTTTTAAAAATTATCTTTTAAAATAATATCATGTTAATGATAAATATTTCACTGTACAAACAATAGGTTCAAGTACATCTTCCGGCACATGCTCAAGCCCCTCCACATCTATGATGCTATATGCCCTGTTTAATGCATGCCTCTTGTTTTTGCATTAAAGAAGGACTACTGCCTAAAACCCCTGAAACAGATGCATTGTGGGGATGAGTGGTAGTTTTTGTGGCAAAAGTTAGAACTGGGGTCTATTGTGGAACCAAAATTAGAGCAATGGGTAGAGGTGATAATAGGAAAAGAAGCCAAAGCCCACTCAGCCAAGAAAGGGAGTTAAAAATAAGAGGTCAAACAGAAACTGGGGCTAGGGACCCAGGATTTCCCCGTCCCAGGGAGGCAGGTGCAAGAACAGCGGCAGATGTAATCAGGACCCTGTCTAGGGCAATGGCCTGGGGCAGATGCTGTCTGTGAATAGTTTGTATGTGCCAGCTGTGTCAGGATGGGGGGGTGGGCTGGCTGTGACTAAATACTACAAGGCTGAGACAGGCTCACACATACGGGAAGTGTTAAATTGGTTTGCTTGATATATTTCTGGTCTAGCCCGAAATTTTCTCCAGCTGGACATTTCTCCTAGCACAGTAGGAAAGCTTAAGCAGCAACAAGAGCCTCAGCCCACCCACTACTGATGAAGCTTGGCTCTCCTCTTGGGGTCAACTAGACCCAAGTGTGCCTCTGACCATTTGCAGCAGAATGTTAAAGTCATCAAAGTAAGGGATTTTTAGGCGAAGATGAGAATGTGGGAAGAATAGTAGTGAAGACTGAGTAAGAGAGGACCGATGTTAGCTATAAGTAAACTCCAAAGTCTCCAACTGAAAGTCAAAGAATGATTCAACCAATTAAGCAGTCCCTGCCTAGCATCCACAATGCCACACAGCTGACTCCTGTGGTGTCACAGCTTCCGTGGATATTTAAATTTAGTGATTCAGGATAGGCCATGTGCTTGAGTGAAAACACACACACACACACACACCACACACACGCACAAACTTCCTCCTACTGATTTTTTTGTCTGTGTGTCTGTCAAAAGACCACACTCCAGGCCCTGCTACCTTGAGGTTTAGGGTGCGTAGGAATTTAGGAAAAAGGAAGACAGGGATGAGGTAGAATATGGGGCACAGCTACACCTCAAATGAGAGAAAAGAAACTGCTGTGGACGATTTTCCTGCAGTTTGGCCTCTGAGAAACCGGGACTAAAGACACTGTGGAGTCTAGAAATTTTAGATCCTATTATGATGAATATCCCAGAATCACAGTGAATAAACAGAAAAAGTAAGACAGTAAGGATGTGAAAGGAGCCAAGGACAGCAGGAAAGAGGGAGCAGAGTGGCCAGAGAAATAGCTTGAGGAGAGGGTTTGGGGTAGTGAACACGTAAGGCATAGTTCCTGCCCAACAGTGCTGCTAGTAAGAATCCACCTGGAAACAAGAAAAAACATGGTTTGAATCTTGGAACTGATTTAAGGGGCAATGGCATAGGAAAGACAAAGACAAGGGACCAAAACATGATCTACCTTGAAAGCTGCCAGGAAAGCACCCAGCAGAGCGTCTGACACATAATCGACTCTCAAAGTATGTTAGCATCTTTCCTTTATGTAAACTTTCCCCGAGTAACATTGAAATAAGATAGTCTCCACAGTTCACAAAACATTTAAAAATACTACAAAACTGAATATATACATATTCTATGACCATCCCACTCCTAGGAATATATCCAACAGAAATATGTCCATACATTTACCAAAACATGTTTACAAGAGTGTAGCAGCAGTACTCATAATAGCCGGAAACAAAAACTACCAGAATGTTAATCGACAGTACAATGGATAAGTAAGTTGTAGTAAAACCTAATAGAATACTGCGACTATTTGCTCTCATTGCTGTAGCGTAGTCTATTGTAAAAAGAGGTAAATTTCACAAGCATGTTAAGCAAAAGAAGCCAGACACAAAAGAGTACATACTGTGTAACTCCACTTATAAGTTCAATAAACAGGTGAAAAGCATCTACACTACTAGAAGTCAATATAGCTGAAACTCTTGGTGGGGGGTAGGTACTGAAAGGGTTTCTGGGGAGTTGATAATGTTCCTAACAATAACTGTTATGTCAAAATTAGCCAACATCCTATTTTCAGGGAGAACAAATATATGCATATGCACACATTCATTCTTTGTGTTTAAAGAGTAGGATACTAAGCACATTGTTATCATATTATTCATAGTAATAAGGATAAATGTAACTCTTCCCTGTCAGGAAGTATAGTATTGTGGTGGAGAAAGGATAGCTTCTAGTGTTAAACAAGGCTGAGTTAAACCATGTTTTAACTGCTCACTAGTTCTATAATTGGGGCAAATCTCTATGTGCTTTAATTTCCTTGTTTGGAATATGAGGAGTAAAATATCTACGTCATAGGGGTGTTGTGAAATTTAAAGAAATGACAAATGATATGAACTAACAGTGACTGTAAATAATAATGTTAATTTTATTCTCACTTTCTCAGGCAGCATAGCATATATATATTTTTTTCTATCTTTGTGATATGGTTGCAAGTGTACTTTTCAAAGCTATTGCAGCTCTTGGTCACAGAAAATGCAGGCAACCTTTAAGCCAAATGTGACAACTTGTCTCTGTAATGCATGATTTGTTAGTGTTATTTCTTCTTACTGGACAACCACTACCATAGTTTCTGAGGTTGGACGTCAATGGATCCTGTTAATGTTTTCTTTGCCTATTTTGTTTAGAGTTAGTCGTATTTCACATATGTAGCCTACTTCATTCTCATCTGCACTGCAGACCACAGCCCCCTTCTCCAAAGCTCTAAACTGTAGCTTCAGTGCTGGTGGATAGAAGCCTGCTGGAAAACCTGCTCTTCTGTTAGAAGTTAGGTGCAGTTTAGGTAATGAGTGATTCCCCATCTTCAAAGACAAATCTACCTGTTGGAAAATGGAACATCTCTGAACTTCCTCACTGATGTGAATGGTCCAAAGGACAGAGGTGAGAAACCTCTGAAGTGATGGAACATCAGGTTGTGCAGAGCTGGGGAGACAGAGGTGGAAGAGACGAGGCAGGCATTGAAGGTCACTTCTCTACTTCCCCTCCCCTCATGCTTTACATACATTTTCCAAAATCTTCACAGCAGTCCCAGTCCCTCATTTCTCATCCCGTCTTCTTTTCACACATCCTACTCTCCATTCCTAATTCTCAGATTCTTTTTAAAATTTTTCTTAGCTTTATGTTTCTATTTCCTTTTAATCCAGATTCGGTATTATGTACTTATTGAGCTCATAAATAGAAATTACGCCCTGGAGGAACACACTGAGAAATTAAATACATTGTATTCAACTTATTTTGAAACTAATATGTCAGCAAGTGAACCAAAATTTCATTTCCTTAAATACTGGTTAATGAACCTACATTTGGGCAGGCATGAAAGCTTCTTTCAGAGCTTCCCCCTCCTCTTTTTTTAAAGGCTTTTTAAAAAGTAGCTTTACAGGCTAGTTCAGGAGGGGGGTGAGCATGGAAGTTTGATACTACAAACCTTCCCTTTTCTCTCAAATCTCAAGCTTCCCTTCTTTTGCTGAGCATCTTAAACAAGCAGGCGGATGTTTTTCCTCTTTTATTTTTTAATTGCTTATGTTGATGTGCAAGACAACATTTTCAATGAGATGCAAACGGAGTTGCCCACACAGCAATAATGGGGGCTTTGTGGGCTGCTCAGCATGTGCTATGTTTCTCTGAAGCCTTTAGGTCCATATCCCCAGCTCTACAAAGGGGTCAGTACATTTCAGCTTCCCTCCCTCCCATACCAAAGAGATGCTCTGACTGTGAGAAAAACAGCAGGTAGAATAGCCACTGACAGAAATCCCCCCTCCCCACCACTATGCATAACACTTCTTTTCCACTGACAGTCAATTATTACATTTTAAATAATCAGTTGTACTCTATGAGAATTTAATGAAATGCCACCATGATATGGTAAACCAGAGTTGACTGAAAAAGCTGTTTCACTCAAAGATTTTTGCTTTTCAATTAGCTTTCCCTGTTAATACATCATGATAGCAACTGTGATTAGAAAAAGAAACACTCACTAATTTACACCTGAATGACATAGGAAACGTTGCTAAGTGCTTTGGAAGTATAACAGGATTATTTTTTTATGTGGGGAATAATATACTTTCTGGGTAAGGACAGAATGCTGGTTAAAGTCTACAGAATAAACAAATACAAATTATCTATCCTGATTTAGCATTATTCTCAAGGTTAACTATTCATTTAAGTTAAGGATTTTTTTGCCCTCTATATAACTATTAGCACTTTCAAAGGCTTTTATTCAACATGGGCAGCACAGACTATTGATACTTTCTCAGCTCCTTTTTTTTTTCTTTTTTTTTTTTTTTTTTTTTTTTTAGTTTAAACAACAGACATTTATTTTTCCACAGTTCTATAGGGTGGGAAGTCTAAAATCAAGATGTCAGCTGATTTAGTTCCTGGTGAGGACTCTCTTCCTGGCTTGCTCTCAGCTCCTCTTTATATAAGTGCCCAAACCCACGAAATCTCTATTAAAATTATGGTTGTAAGAGAAATGTGAAGTTACTATTGTCTGGGTAATAGGCTTGGGCACTGTAAGTACTGGAGACTTCTGCAGGCCTATTTTTTTTTAAGGCAGAACAAAAGAGGGTTCCCACTTCAGAAGGGTTAGCTCACTCCTGAGGCATTAAAATTGGAAATGAAAGGTGAAACTAAGGACACATATTCCTTTAGAATTATGTTGAAGATCACAGTAAATGGTGCTTCCATAAACTAGTGAACAAACAATAGTATAAATAGGAATAAACTGGCTACCAGAAAACTACTATAGCTAATCAATGAATTTGGTAAAGCGGCAGGATACAACATTAATGTACAGAAATCTCTTGCATTCCTAAACACTAATGATGAAAAATCTGAAAGAGAAATAAAGGAACCACTCCCATTTACCATTGCAACAAAAAGAATAAAATACCTAAGAATAAACCTACCTAAGGAGACAAAAGACCTGTATGCCGAAAACTATAAGACACTGATGAAAGAAATTAAAGATGATACAAACAGATGGAGAGATATACCATGTTCTTGGATTGGAAGAATCAACATTGTGAAAATGACTATACTTCCCAAAACAATCTACAGATTCAGTGCAATCCTTATCAAACTACCAATGGCATTTTTCACAGAACTAGAACAAAAAATTTCTCAATTTGTATGGAAATACAAAAGATCCCAAATAGCCAAAGAAATCTTGAGAAAGAAAAACGGAGCTGGAGGAATCAGGCTCCCTGACTTCAGGCTATTCTACAAAGCTACAGTAATCAAGACAGTAGGGTACTGGCACAAAAACAGAAATGTAGATCAATGGAACAGGATAGAAAGTCCAGAGAGGAACCCACACACATATGGTCACCTTATCTTTGATAAAGGAGGCAAGAATATACAATGGAGAAAAGACAGCCTCTTCAATAAGTGGTGCTGGGAAAACTGGACCACTACATGGAAAAGAATGAAATTGGAACACTCCCTAACACCATACACAAAAATAAACTCAAAATGGATTAAAGACCTAAATATAAGGCCAGACACTATCAACCTCTAAGAGGAAAACATAGGCAGAACACTCTATGACATACATCACAGCAAGATCCTTTTTGACCCAATTCCTACAGAAAGGGAAATAAAAACAAAAATACACAAATGGGATCTAATGAAACTTAAAAGCTGTTGCACAGCAAAGCAAACCATAAACAAGATGAAAAGACAACCCTCAGAATGGGAGAAAATATTCGCAAATGAAGCAAGTGACAAAGGATTAACCTCCAAAATATACAAGCAGCTCATGTACCTCAATACCAAAAAAACATACAACCTAATGCAAAAATGGGCAGAAGACCTAAAGAGACAATTCTCCAAAGAATATATACAGATTGCCAACAAACACATGAAAGAATGCTCAACATCACTAATCATTAGAGAAATGCAAATCAAAACTACAATGAGGTATCACCTCATACCACTCAGAATGGCCATCATCAAAAAATCTACAAAGAATAAATGCTGGAGATGGTGTGGAGAAAAGGAAACCCTCTCGCCCTGTTGGTGGGAATGTAAATTGATACAGTTACTATGTAGAACAGTATGGAGGTTCCTTAAATAACTAAAAATAGAACTACCATATGACCCAGCAATCCCACTACTGGGCATATACCCTGAGAAAAGCACAATTCAAAATGATCATGTACCACAATGTTCATTGCAGCTCCATTTACAATAGCCAGGACATGGAAGCAACCTAAGTGTCCATTGACAGATGAATGGATAAAGAAGATGTGGCACATAGATACAATGGAATATTACTCAGCCATAAAAAGAAATGAAACTGAATTATTTGTAGTGAGGTGAGTGGGCCTAGAGTCTGTCATACAGAGTGAAGTAAGTAAAAAAGAGAAAAAGAAATACCATATGCTTACACATATATATGGAACCTAAAGAAAAAATGGTTCTGAAGAACCTAGGCAGGACAAGAATAAAGATGCAGACGTAGAGAATGGACTTGAGGACACACAGAGGGGGAAGGGTAAGCTGGGATGAAGTGAGAGAGTGGCACTGATATATATACACTACCAAATATAAAATAGATAGCTAGTGAGAAGCAGCTGCATAGCACAGGGAGATCAGCTTGGTGCTTTGTGACCACCTAGAGGGGTGGGATAGGGAGTGTGTGAGGGAGAACGCATGAGGGAGACGATGTAGGGATATATTTATATGTATAGCTAATTTACTTTGTTATACAGCAGAAACTAACACAACAATGTAAACCAATTATACTCCAATAAAGATGTTAAAGGAAAAAAAGGGAAAAACAGAAATACTAAAGGAAATTCTTCAGACTGAAAGCAAGTGATCCCTGATAAGGGTGATTATATAATTATAAAAGACAGTATAAATGCATTTTTTCTCATTTCTTTTCTTAACTGATTTTAAAAGCAACCATATAAAGCAATATGGGTATAATTTATCATATAAAAATTAAATGTAATATATTTGCAAATAACAGCACAAAAAGGTGGGTGGGAACAAAACTGTACTTGGCTAAGAAAATGACTGCAGATGGTAACTTAATCCCCCACAAATAAATGATGAGAACCAGGTATGTTTAATAAGAAAGTTAATACAACAAAAGCTATAAATATATGCTTGCTCTCTATTCCTCTCTCAGCTTCTTTAAAAAACATTAAATTTTATAAAGCAATAATTACAGCAATGACATGTTGTGTTTATTAACTTTAGAGATATTTTTGATTACATATAATGCAAAAAAGGGTGGAAAGGAATACATATATATAGGAACAGCATTTCTGTAGCTCAGTGGAATTAAGTTAGTATAAATCTACATCCGAATCTGAAAAGTTAAGATGTATATGGTAAGTACAAGAACAACCACTAAGGAAATAACCCTCCAAAAATACTGAAAAAAATCACTAAAGAAATTAAAATGCTACATTACAAAATACTCACTTAATGCTAAAGAAAGCAATAAAGGAATAGAGGTATAAAAAAGATATGAAATATATAGAACACAAAAGGAAAATGGCAGCTGCAAATCCAACTATATCAATAATAATATTACATGTGAATGGATTAAACAATCCAATCAAAGGTGGAGACTGTCAGAATGGAGATAAACGAGAGTTACTACATGCTGTCTAGAGAAGGCACACTTTAGATTCAAAGATACAAGCAGAGGGCTTCCCTGGTGGCGCAGTGATTGAGAGTCCGCCTGCCGATGCAGGGGACATGGGTTCATGCCCTGGTCCGGGAAGATCCCACATGCCACGGAGCGGCTGGGCCTGTGAGCCATGGCCACTGAGCCTGCGCATCTGGAGCCTGTGCTCTGCAACAGGAGAGGCCACAAAAGAGCGAGACCCACGTACCACACACACACACAAAAAAGATACAAGCAGATTAAAAGTAGAAAGATAAAGAAAGATATGTCATGCAAATCACAACTATAAGAAAGAGGGAGTGGCTATAATGATATCAGGGAGAGCACACTTTAAAACAAAAAATGCTAAGACAGATAAAGAAGGATACTTTATACTAGTAAAATGATTAATAAATCAGAAAGATGTAACAATTATATATATCTATGCACCTAATAGCAGAGTACCAAATTTTATCAAGGAAAACTGACAGAAATAAAGGGAGAAATAGAGAATTCAATAATAATAGTTGGGGATTCAACACCCTACTCTCAATAATAGATAAAACAATTAGGCAAAGATGAATAAAGCAACACAAATTTTGAATACCACAATAAACCAACTAGACCTAACAGACATGTAGAACACTCCATTCATGAACAGCAGTGTATCTTTCTTAAGTATACATGGAACATTCTCCAGGTAGAGTATATGCTAGGCCATAAAACAAACCTGAATACGTTTAAAAGTATGGACAGAATACAAGTGTGTTCTCCAACAGCAATGGAATTAAATTAGAAATCAGTAAGAAAAAGAAACTTGGGAAGCTATAAATATGTGGAAATTAACACACTCCTAAATTATCGAATGGGTCAAAGAAGAAATTAAAATGGAAATTAGAAAATACTTTGAGACAAATGAAAACAAAGACACAACATACCAAAACTTACGGGATGCAAATTTATAGCTGTAAATGCCTATGTTAAAAAGAAGAAAGACCTCAAATCAGTAACATAACCCTCCACCTTAAGACAATGGGAAAAAACAGAGAAAACTAAACTTAAACAAAAGTAAGGGAATAATAAAGATTAGGTCAGAAATTAATCAAATAAAGATTAGAAAATTAATAGAGAAAAATCAATGAAACCAAGAGCTGCTTCTTTGAAAAGATCAAGAAAATTGACAACTTTTCTTGAGGGCTGAAAAGTTACTCTCCACCCCACATTCCAACTGACATTCATTACAATCTCTGGAACTTGTAAATGATACTTTACATGGGAAAAGGTGTAGTTACATTACAGATTTGGAGAAGAAGAGCTTAAACTGAATAATCCAAGATGTGGCCAAAAGGCTATTACAAGTGTCCTTATAAGATAGAGGCAGATGAAGATTTGACAGATAAACAGAAGAACAGAGAGAGAAGGAGGTAAAATGACTACAGAGGTAACAAAGATGCCAAGGATAGCTGCAGCCACCAGAATCTAGGAGAGAGGCATAAAAGGGGTTCTTCCCTAAAGACTCCAGAGGGAGCATGGCCCTACAACACCTTGATTTCAGACAATATGAGAATGAATTTCAGCTGTTTAGGCCACCCATTTTGTGGTAATACTATGGCAGCCAGAGGAAACTAATACATCTTTAGCTATATTGACCAAGAGAAGAAGAAAGAAGACTCCAATTACTGGATTTATAAATGTAAGAGAAGTCATTACTAATGACACTGCAAATATAAAAAAGGATTATAAAGCAATACTATGAATAATGTGTATCAACAAATTAGACAACTTAAATGAAATGGATAAATTCCTAGAAGACCACACAACTATTAAAAGGTTTCTGCACCACTTAAAGTGGTAGAATGTTGATATCCATAGGGAGGGATGAGACACACTTGTACAGTGTAATACGCAGAACCAGCACTACAAAAACTATACAAAGATATACACTCAAAACCACTAATAAATAAAGAAGAAATCCTAAAACAATGTCCCAGTAATCCACAGACAAGCAGGAAAAGAGAAACAGAAGAAAGAGAATGAGAGGAAACAAGCATAAAACAAATAAGAAAATGACTCTAAACATATAAATATATTAGGTACTAACATATCAATGATTACCTTAAATGTAAATGGTCTAAATATACACCAATCAAAAGAAAGCAACTGGCATTTTGGATTTAAATAAATTGACCCAACTATATGCTACTAACAAGAAACCAAAATTCAAAATTTACCACTCTGAATGAAGTGTAGAAAACTTACTTCAAATGGAAAGTAAAAAGATTTAAAAAGGTAAGCAAACATTAATAAAAAAAATGCACAAGTGGCTATATTAACATTTGATAAAGTAGACTTCAGAGCACAGAAGGTTATTAGAGACAAATAACAGTGATAAAATAACCATCCAAGAAGATGTAATGGTCCTAAATGCGTATGTACTAATTGACAAGCCTGAAAATACATGAAGCACAAACCAACAGAGCTGAAAGGAGGAATACACAAATCTACAATTGTAGTTGTGGGCTTCAGCACCCCCAATTCCAGCAAATCAGAAAATTAGTAGGAGATCTGAACAATACAATCAATAGATCCAAGTGATGTATACAGAAAAATCCACCTCAAAACAGCAAAGTACACTTTTTTTTTCAAGTGCTCATGTTATATTCACCAAGATTGACCATATCTTGGCCCATACAACATACTTCACAAATTTAAAGAATTGAAATCATACAGAATATGTTCTCTGACCTTAATGGAATCAAACTAGAAACCAATAATGAAAAGACAATAGAAAAATTTGTTAGCAACATACATATAAATAACCCTGGTTCAAAAAAAGAAGTCTATTTAAAACACATATAATTGGGTAAAAATGAAAATACAATATATTGAAATATGTGAGATGCAGCATAAGCAGTCTGAGAAGGAAATTTATAATACTAAATGCTTACATTAGAAATGAAGAATGGTCTTAAATCAATAATCTAAGTTCCTACAGAAAGAAACTAGAAAAAGAAGAGCAAAAAACACCCAAAGCAAGTAAAAAAGGGAAGTAATAAATAATAGAAATAATGATATTAGAAATAAAAAAGCAATAGAGAAAAATCAATGAAACCAAAAGCAGTTTTTTGTTGTTTGTTTGTTTTTTTTCGCCACGCCATGCAGCATGCGGGGTAGCTCCCCAACCAGGGATCGAAACCCTGCCCCCCTGGAATGGAAGCATGGAGCCAACCATTGGACTGCCAGGGAAATCCCCAAAAGCAGGGAGGTTTTTTTGTTGTTTTTTTTTTAAAATTAATAAACCTCTGGCAAGCTTGACAAAAATTAAAAGATAGAATATACATATCAATATCAGGAATGACAAATGGGGTATTACAACAGACCCTACAGCCATTAAAAGGATAATAAAGGAAAAATACAAATAATTTTACACAAATAAATTTGATAACTTTTCTCAAAACCCACAAACCACCAAAACTCAACCAAGATAAAGCAGAGATTCTGAAAAGTACTATAACCATTTTAAAAATAGAATTCATAATTTAAGTCTCTAGGAAAAGAAATCTCTACACTCAGATGGTTTCACTGGAGACTTTTACAAAACATTTAATGGAAAATTAACACCAGTTCTACACAATCACTTCCAGAAAACAGAAGAAGAGGGAACACTTCCCAACTCATTTTATGAGGCCAGTATTACCCTGATATTAAAACTACACCAAGAAAATACAAAGAAATAAAACTACAGATCAGTATCCCTCAAAAACTTATACACAGAAATTCTCAACAAAATACTAGCAAACCAAATCCAATAATATATAAAAAGAATTATATACCATTATCAAATGGAATTTATTCCAGATATGCATGGCTAGTTCAATTAGAAAACCTATTAATGTAATCCACTACATCAACAGGCTAAGGAACAAAAATTGAATGATTATATCAATTAACACTGAAAAAACACTTGACAAAATCCAACATCCATTCATGATAAAAGTTTGGAATACAGGAAATTACTTCAACTTGATAAAGAATATGTAAAAATAACCTACGGCTAACAGTATACTTAATGATGAAAAACAGAATGCTTTCCCCTAAGATCAGTGACAGGGCAAAAATTTCTGTTCTCATCACTACTATTCAACATAATACTGGAAGTTCTAGCCAGCATAGTAAGGCAAATAAATGAATATATATACAAAATATATAAAATATATAAATGAATATATATACAAAAATCATACAGATTGGAAAGAAAGAAAGAAAGCTGCTCTCATTTGCAGAAGACATGACTGTGTACATAGAAAATCCAAAGAAATCTACAAAAAAATCTAAATTTATAAGTGCTTCCAGCAATGTCACAGGATACAAAATCAACATACAAATACCAATCACATTTCTATATGCTAATGCTGTCCATGTGGAAACAAATTATTTAAATTATAATTACTCCAAAGAAAGTGCAACACTTAGATATTACTTAATGCAATCCTTAAAAATGCAATACTTAACAAAACTGTTGTGGAATCTCTGTGCTGAAAATTATAAAATGGTGATGAAAGACATCAAAGACAACCTAAATAAATGGAAAGACATACCATATTCATGGAATGGAACACTCATCATAATAAGGATATCCATTCTCCCCAAGTTGATCTATAGGCTTAATGCAATTCCTATCAAAATCTCAGTAAGTTTTTTAAGAAAGAAATAATGTTATTTTAAAATTTATATGGAAAGACACAGGGCTTAATATAGCTAAAACGATCTTGACAAAGAAAAATAAAGTGAGAATTACTCTACCCGATATTAAGGTTTACTATATAGCCACATTAATCAAGCTCTGCAGTATTAGTGGAGGAATTGACACATAGACTAATGCAGCAGAATATAGAATTCAGAAATGGACCAACCCAAAATGCTCAACTGTTTTTTGAAAAAAGTGAAAAAGCAATTTAACAAAGGATAGTAGCCTTTTCAACAAATGGTTGTTGGAGCAACTGGATACCATAGGCAAAAAAAAAAAAGAATCTCAATCTAAAACCTTACATCTTATACAAAAATTAACTCAATACAGACCACAGATGTAAATGTAAAACACAAAACTATAAAAATTTTAGAAATAACCATAAGAGAAAATCTTCTAGGTTTAGGGCTAGGCAAAGAGTTCTTAGACTTGACATCTAAAGAGTGATCCATTAAAAAAAAAAGTTGGTAAAATTAAAACTTAAAATTCATAAATTGTAAAACTTTTGCTCTGTGAAAGACCATGTGAAGAGGATGAAAAGATTAGCTACAGACTGGGAGAAAATATTTACAGACCACAAAAACAAAATAGGACTAATATCCAGAATATAAAGAAATCCCAAAATTCAATAGTAAATTTTTAAAATAAAAAATAGTAAGTTCAAATAGAAAATATACAAAGTACATTAACAGAGATTTCTGAAGAGGATATACTGAAGAGGATATACAGATGGTAAATAAACACATGAAAAGAGATTCATTATCCTTAACCATCAAGGAAATGCAAATTTAAACCAAATGAGGTATAACTACACACAACACACATAGCTATAATAAAAAATAGATAAGAAAAGCAGTAGACTTATTTAAAATACAATTTATAGGTAGAGTCAAGTGTATATACGCATGGAGAGATGTCTAAAGTGATCACCAAGTGTGAAAACTAGTTATTTCTGGGTGGAGGGAATCTGGCTGAGTTATGGCTATCTCTTCATATTTATTTGTAGTAATTGAACTTTTATAATGTATTGTTTTGGAGATCATAAAGTCATTAATTTGGAAATATCAATAAAGAATAAAATAATCAATAATTCTACTCAACTAACCTAGTCAGATTTGGCATGCAACAGAAGAGAGCCACACATGTTGACCTTCATCCCTTCTGGTCCTCAGATTCTGATCTGGGGCAGTGCATACCACTTTCTTTGGTAGACCCTTAGGGCACAGTGGAAATTGTTTACTCCTTTTGTTCCTTAAAGATAACATTCAGTCAAACTGAGGGCTAGTGAATTGCTATTTAAGGTAACTGTCACTCATTTTATACAATTTCCAAAGTATTTGGAAAATCGTGTGCACAAAGTTTTTAAACAAACATAATGGAGTCATTCCTCCACAGAAGCATTTAAGTGTTTTCTTTCATCATTTGCTTTTGTTGTTGTTATTCTATTTACAGACATCCCAGGGAGGAGTTGGACAATCCATGGTTGTCCACAGTATGGCACAACCTATATACACTTTCATTAATATATAAATCATTCTGTATGTTCCTTCAGTTGTAAAATACAGACAGCAATTCCCACCTTGCAGGTTTTACTGTGAACATTAGATAATCTGCCAGTAAAAAGTTGGACAGAGTGATTAGTTTTATTTATAGGAATTATCCTTCTAGACTGGGAGCTCCTCTAAGGTAGGATCTGTGACCTACTCGTTTCTAATGGATACGAATTTGCGTCACAACTCAGAGGTATGTGAATATGACTTTTTTAATGTTTTAAATTCAAATTAAATATTGTTCCAAATCCTCACTAGAAGTCTGCCCTGCTCACCACTGTCCAGTACTTTTCAGTAGTCCCATGATGTTTAGACTATACAGAAGTGTAGAGAGTGATCTCTGGTTTTAGTTCTTTGAGCTAATTGTTGAGAAGCTTACTATAACCAAATTCAAGTGGTCCTATTAAAGACAAGAACATCTCTGCTCACAGAATGCCTCATTTGGCCAAGGCCCTTTAACTACCATGTTTCTCAAGACTAGCGGCTCTTCTATGCCACATCTTTCCATGCCCTTTCCCTGGTCCTTCCACCTCTTGGGACATAGTTTCAGCCACCTCTTGGTTCCTGGTCCACAGTCCAACCCTTTATCTCCCTGAATCTGGACTTTCTAAATCACAAGTCTTTAAGCTCTTTCTCAGAACATAAGAAGGCCTAGAACCCAGAATGGTACCATCTCACTTCTTGAAGTATGTGTGTGTGTGGCAAGGTGGGAGTTTATAATGAACCCACAGAAAAACAAAACCACCACCTTTTTCAGGTTATCTCACCATTCACTTTTGTATCCCCAATGCCTAACATAGGCCTAATACTCTATGCCTGGTTTAGAGTAGGCACCCATCAATAGTTAATAAGTGTGCAAATGGACCACAGGCAACACAGGTGAACTCTCATGAGGCATGCCAACTATAAGATCCTAGAACACAGCTAGCACACTGTTCACTTCATTTTTTATTAAGCATACATGTCATAAACCTGCTCACCTCCTTGGCTATGCCACTGAAAGTCCCACGTCTTAAAGATAAGGTTAGCCAAACTTCTTCAAGCAAGTTGACAGGACACCCAGCACTTGGAGGACTCTGTTACTTTACCCTCATCTCTGTAAATACACACATCTTAGGAAGCCAGACAAATGACTGATTGTCATGTCTGACATTCTATATTGTAAATCAGAACAGTATAATAAAACTTCAGCTATTGAGAGCTATGTTTTCAAAATAATTCTTAAAGTTTCACAATATCACTAAACTTTTAACCATTTTGAATGAATATCTTTCTAGAATATATTATGTATATCCCTGCTGTCTTGAGCAAATCACAGCAAACATAATTTAACCTTTCTGTGACAATTTAATGTAATCATTACAAACATTCATTATTCCAGCCCATAGAAACAGTGGTGCCTTCTGGGCACTTTGGAGTAAACTGTGCTCTACACAGCAGGAAATGACCCTGACTGCTGTATATTCCTAAACCCACAAGATCTGTCTTTCATAATTTTTGGATACATTTTTTATAAGCATTTTTCTCACTCCTTGCTTGATAATGGGAAATGATGCTTTTTTGGATGTCTTTCCTTCATAATTCTTAATTATTTTGTAGCTAAACTGCTAAAGCTTAGAATATGGGAAACTAGCTTTTTTTTTTTTTTGATTTAGGAATACAAACAACAAATAGTTTCTGATTTTCATGGGGCTTCTATTTTGTCAGCTATTCTTGCTAAAAAGGATGTTCGATTTAGGTTCCTTTGGGTTCATAGCTATGTAGAGGCCATAATGTTGCAGAGAGCTAACTGACATGTGTTTACATGGTACTTGTACTTTGCAGAATAATGTCATGGCTTTGAACCATTTGCTTCTCATACTGCTCCTGTATTATTTTACATATTTTATAGATGAGAAGTTGCAGTTTAGAAGGTCCACATCCCCTTAGTCAATGTAGGCTTCAAACTTTATCCCTTGCCTATTGACACCAAAGCCTGACACAGTTCACAGCAAACTACAGATGTTCTGGTCTATTAAAAACTAATTGAGGGCTTCCCTGGTGGTGCAGTGGTTGGGAGTCCGCCTGCCGATGCAGGGGAGGCGGGTTCGTGCCCCGGTCCGGGGGGATCCTGCGTGCCGCAGAGCGGCTGGGCCCGTGAGCCATGGCCGCTGAGCCTGCGCGTCCGGAGCCTGTGCTGTGCGGTGGGAGAGGCCGCAGCAGTGAGAGGCCCGCGTACAGCAAGAGAAAAAAAACAAACAAACGAATTGACCTGACAGCTCTGGTAATCTCACAAATGATGAAATGGCTGATGGAATTTTTAGATCCAGACTATTTCTTCTCATATATTTTGAATCAAATCTCAACTATTAATCCAGCTACCCACATGCACACTAACTAGAAGTTTGGGAACTAGAAGAAATTAAGCAATGGCAAATAAGACCAAGAAATAAGCAAATATTAGATGGATAGATCGGTAGAGACATAAATGGATAAGAAACTTTGTTTATGGCGATTACTTTACTACATTTCCTTCATCAATGGTTATGATAAATGACAGCATTAGTTCCCCACTGGTTGTTAGTTTCTGGGAGTGTCTCTAACCCTTGTTTATTCACTTAACCCTGCTCACATCTCTGCTAGTGCTCCCCCATTATACATTTTTTACTTGCACAGTCTGGGGTTAACTTGTTTCCTGCTAGGACCCAGGTTGAGGAGCCCTGTTTCCTTAAAGCATCATGAAAGGTTGCTGAAAGTTCATGTAGACTTAGAAGAGGAACATTTAGCATAGAGATGGGGGGGAGGGTCATGAGAAACCATCAGATCCCTGAAAAAGTTTCTATTTCTTATGACTTTTCCATTCCAGGAGGCATTTCTATGATTTTCCACCTTATTCTGTGATGTCCCTGTATCCTTGCAATCCCCATTCTCACCCCTCCACTACTGTCATGTACATGCAAATATTTTTTCCTGATGGATATTTACTCTCTGTGTTTGCAATTTCTTAGGTTTAGAATCTTCTTTCATCTTTCTGTATTTAATGTTCAGAACACAAACACATCTCTGAAAACAAGAGGATCAAGTTCTCGGAATAAGCATCCCAAAGATCATCAATTTGTCTATGCCAAGCTACATTTCATATTCACCATATGCAAAATTGACACATTCATGAGAGGAAAGACTGTGAGTAATAAGATGGGTGTATAACAGCAGAGCACCTTCCTTATCAGTACAGATATCCAAGTATTTCAGATCATTCTGAACTGCATCCAGAAGCTAACATTTCTGAACAACCATATTCTGGCTCTGTCTAGCTGTCCTGGCCTTACTGCTCAGATAAGATCTACTTTCTCACTGTGCTCATAGATCACAGAATGCAAGAATGGATTATGCTGAGGACCTATCTACTCTAGTTCCTTCATTTAATAAATGAGGGTTTTACTTAAAGCCCTAAAATGCTGTGGTGGGTAGGCAGGTGGAGTGCTTAAGGGCTGGATCATGGAGTCAGGTTTCCTGGGAGTTTGAAACATGGCTCATCACTCAACTGTGTAAACTTAGGCAAGTTTACTTAGTTTGTCTGTGCTTAAGTTTTCACATCTGTATAATGAGGATAATGTATCTACAACAGGGGTGTTGTGAGAATTAAATGAGATAATATCTAAAATGGGCTTTACAACACACATTTATAATCAGTAAATGGGATTAGGATATTAGAAGGAAAATTAAGTCATATATTTGCATGAAGAATTAATCCTTAATAACTCTACAGGAAACATATTCTTCTTTGCAGATGATGAACCTGAGGCTCACAGAGTTTAAGTAACTTGGGCAGTCACAAAGTTCTTACTCAGTGGAAAAGATACAAACCCAGATCTCCCTGAGCCTAAAACCCATGCTGTGACCTCTTTATTCTGAGTTTTTCAGCTCCTCCCATGGCCCTTCCCAATATTCAGTCAATATCCCTGCAGTTCATTTTCCTTAGGTTATTTTTGGCTCTTCTCTCCCCTCTATTTCAGATATCCTATTTAAACTAGCACAACCACACATCAGAGAACCCTTCCTTTGCCTTTTCTTCATACTACTTATCATTACCTGACATCACATAATATATTTATTTTCCATATTCCCGCTGAGACAGTAAACTCCACATAAATAAGGATTTTGGTCAGTTTTGTCCATTGCTGCATCCAAATTTCCATAGCCTGTAAAATTATGCAGCCTAGAAGTTTATAGGTGTTCAAAAATATTTTTGATGATATATGAATGAATGAATTAATGAATGGATGAATGAAATGCTGTCTCTCAACAAATACTGTAAATAAATGCATTCAACAAGAACGCTCCACATACCTATTTTCACTTTTCAGGCTCATAGGTACAACCATTTACCAGCACATAAAACCCACCACCAGAGAGATCCCCTTTACTATGCTCTTCCATTTATTTTCCATATCAAACAATTGTACACAGAGAAGTAAAAACACTTTCTACCATTTTGATTATGTTCTATTCCTACTTTAAAATTTACTATGTTTGACATCTGCTATCACACCTCAACTCTAACCTGCTAATCATGGCATTCC